>NW_005841912.1:1722163-1756787 GCF_000455745.1 Alligator sinensis
AAGAGCGGGGGCATCACCAGCTTCATGTCCCAGCCAGCTGGAGGCCCCTCACCCCCAGAACATTGGCACTGTGGGCCCAGTGACACAGCAGCAAACTGCTTGGTCACTGTGGTGAAGGGAAGAAGGGAGGAAGGGTGGGAGTGTGCTGTTGGGGAAGGAGGGAAGGACAGGATCTGTTTTGGGGAGGGAGGAAAGAAGGGGGTCTGTTGTTGTGGGGGGGTCTATTATTGTGTGTGGGAGGAAAATAAAATTTGGTGTTTGTTGCAAACTGTCCATAGTGTGTATGGTCTCAGGGTTGCCCTGTAGGCCTGGGTTTAGATGACAGCTCTCCAGGTACCCTACTGTGGGGGTGGAGGAGGAGGTGATCAGTGAGCCCCTCATGGACATGGTGCCCTGACTGCCATTGGCAGGGGGAGGGCAAGGAGCATCCATGGTGTGCAGGCCAGAGGCTAAGCCAGCCTAAGGCCTGAGGCTGCTTTCAGAGTCCTCTGCCAGCCTGAGGTTACCCCTGGAGGCCCCTGCCACTGTGAGCAGGGGCAACATGTAAGGGGTGCATGCAGGTGCATGTGCACCCCCTGAGCATAACGGTGCACTCCCTACAAAAAGGTCACCGCTCACCACCCCACCACTGACACCACTGGCAGCTTCTGTGGTCAGTCCACGATCCCTGCTGGCTGCTGCCGACGCTGCCGGTGGTGCCTGTGGGTGGTCACCAACCCCTGGTTGGCGCTGGCCACCCCGTTCCCCCCTGCCACTGACAGCACCAGCAGCATCTGCGAGAGCTCCATCCACTGCCATCCCACCACTGTGCTCCTGCCACCTCTGTGCCCCCTACAGCCGCCGGGGGCACGCGTCATTCATGACTGTGAGGCTGCCCCTGGAGACTCCTACTAGCCCAAAGCTGTCCCTGGAGCTCCTTGACACCCTGAAGTTGCCCCTGGCAACAAACAAAAGAGCTCCTCCAGAAATCTGAGGATCTCTCAAAAGAACTTGCCAACAGAACCTGTTGCATGAAGAAAATATGAGGAATGTTACAGTGTGGAACAAAGGGGTTCCTTAAAAAGAGTAAGGGACTCAAAATATGACCCAAACAAACTCCAGCCATTATAAATTAGTGGACTATACAAATCTTTTTTGAGACATGAATGTGAAGGAGTAAGAAGGAATCCACCTTCTTAGGAGGCTAGATAATTACTTAGCCGGGGTCATTTGACCTCAACATTCATTCCTGCCCAGTGCAGGGGGTCGGACTTGATGATCTACTCAGGTCCCCTCCAACCCTACCAATTATGAAACTATGAAACCTTTAGGCCATAAAGGTTCCCAAAAGTAACATGTTGAGTTATGGATGCCCTGCAAATCTTTGTCTTCTTTATGGAGGCATAGAAGAATAGAGCTGAAAGGAACCTTGCTGGGTTGTCTAGTCCAACCCCCTGCTTAAAGCAGAACATCTCTGACAAAATCATCTCAGCCAAGTGTGTGTCTACCTCACAGATAAAATATCCCAGGGAGAGAGATTCCACCACCTCTGCAGGTAATTTATTTCATTACTTAATCACCCTCAGTTTTAGAAATTGATTCTTAATATCTAAGCTACATCTCTTGTTGCAATTTAAAGTTGTTACTTTTTATCTGATCTCCTGTGAACAAAGGTGGTATGTTTGGAGTGTTGTTGTAGCCCTGGCAGCTCAGGAAATATGCAAGAGTCAAGGGATTATTTCATAATACCTTTTAATGTAAATGGAGTTAAGCATAAGTTATTGTTTTATCTGATATTTACTTTAGAGGGGATCTGCTGCTTTCCCAGACCTGCATAAGGACACTCTATGCCCAATAGCTTGTCTAACCTGTCTCCAAAACTTACATTTGATCCAATAAAGAATATTAAAGACTAAAGCTTAAAGATTTTTAAAACTTTCTTTATTATGCATTTCACCAGAAAAATACAGCTGTAAAATGTCTGGAAAAGTTTATGTTTTGTTTGCAAAGTGTTGGGTATTTTACTAAACAGAATTGTAAACAACTGAGAAAGAAGTAATGTTGAGGACATATTGAGCAGGAGATAGTAATCCTTTTTCTCCCCACTGGTGACCTAAAATAACAAAAAAGATTATCTTATAAAATTGTGAGCTACATCAAAGTGTTATGAGAAGTATTAAACCACTCATGTTGAAAATAATTTGGTATGTCTACAGGTGTGCTTTATTGCAAAGTAGACTCATTTGCTCCACAGTAAAACATCACCATCTACAGGTACACTACAACTAGGGCACAATAGACTAATTTACTCCAGCATAGGATAGTCCCGTCAGACAGAAATACTATTGTATGCTAGAGTAAATTACTGCACTTAAACACACGTGTAAATGGTAACATACAGATTAGTTTACTCTGGTTCAAATTGTGCTGGAATTTATTTAGTCACATTAATTGCAGGTGTAGACATGTCCACTAGGCACATCTACATGAGATGCTACATTGCCACAGCAACAAGCTACTGTGCCATAGCTCATTGCTATAGTGATATAGCATCACCAGGCATGAACCATGACATGGATGCTACTGAGCAGTAGCAGCTAAAAATAACCATGGGGCAATGGCACTGCGCAGTAACACTGGTTACTGCACATTCTAAAGCAAGTGATAAATGATTGCACAGTAACAACTGCACAGCTGGCCACAGTTTGATGCCTATTCTCAGGATCTCACTCACTTGAAAAAACAGCTCACAGGATTGACCTTATAGGCTCTTATGCTGCAAAGACTCAGGACCAGAGTCACCTTTACCCCATATGGCACATCCTCTTCAGTATTGGGACCAGAGGATTTTCAGGTTTTAAGTCACAAGCTTTCTTTGTCAGCTCTGTGATCAAAACATCCACATATGGCTACAGCTGTCCCAGGAGGTCAAGTTGCAGAAGAGATGTCCCCAAGTGCGTCACAGTTATACCTCACTTGGTCCTAACACAGGCTTTCTCTCCACTCATGGTGCGGGGTGAAGATTCCAATTAGGCATGTTGCAGATTAATCTAAGAAAGCTATTGTATGACTGCACATTGTATGGGCAGGTCTAGCATAGTGGTGCACAGCTTCTTTGCCTGGTGGGCCAGACTGGCAGTGCTCAGTTTGTCCGTGGGCCACATCCAGACAGTGCTCCCAATCTGGTGCCCAGGCAGGCATGGCTGGCACCATCTGGCCATGTGGGGTGGAGGGGCCACGCCAGGCCCAATGCAACCCTGAAGAAGAAAGGAGCTTGAACCAGCCCCATGGAGACGGAAGGGGGCATGGCCAGGCCCAAACCCAGCCCTGTAGAGAGGGAAAGGAGCATGGCCTGGCCCTATGGGGTCAGGGGGTGTAACCAGGTCCCAACCTGGCCCCACAGAGGAAAGGGGACATGGCCCAGCCCCAGAGAGAGGGAAGGGGGCATGGCCAGGCCCTGCAGGGTAAGAGGGCATGGTCAGTCCCCAACCCAGCCCTGCAGGAAGGGAAGAGAATGTGGCCTGGCCCCAATCCAGAAGCAGTTGGGTGTGGCCTAGCCCCATAGGGGAAGGGGGAATAGCTTGGTTCAAACTGGCCACACAGGGAACAGGATTTCGGGATTTGGCAGGGAGAAGGGTGCCTGTATGAATAGTCACTGCTCCCCCGATGCTAAATTTCCAGACCCACGGGGAGATCCACAAGCTAGACACAATGGTTCGACAGGCTGCATTTGACCTGTGGGTTTGAAGGTTGAGCACCCCTGGTTGAGCATGTTATGGATTGCATGAGGCAATCACCTCTGTAACATGTAACAGGTCTCCAGAAAAAAAACATTGTAAAACACAACCTAGAAGGGGATGTGCTGTCTTTTGTAACCAAGGATCCCAGACTCCAAGATAAAAACAGTTCTAGGAAGGAACCAGTGCTACATCAAGCCATGATCCCATTTGCTCTGAGGAATTAAATGCATAGTCCATAAATAGTGGTGCTCCTACCTGCCATGCTTTAGCCTTCAATTCCTAAGATAGCTCTACTTTTTTCAATGAGGCATACACCCTGGGAAAAGAGAAGACAAATATTTGAGACAGACAATCAATGCTAGTAAATGACACAGGGCATTAGTACACATTCATGTGCTGCAGCACTGAGCACTTTTAAAAGTGTCCGGCACTGCAGCACATGCATTTGTATAAATGGCAAAATGCACATCAGTGCTGAGAAAATGGCAGCAGCACACTTTTGAACTAAAACACATTGAACGTGTCTTAGTTCAAAAGCACACTGCTGCTATTTTCTGTGCACTGACATGCATTTCGCCATTTATACAAATGGATGTGATGCAGCGCTAGCTGCATCAGCTCACATGCTCTGCAGACTCAATTTATCGAGTCTTCTATGACACATTGGATTTCTGGTGCATCAGAGCAGACAAAGATATGTGTATACATGCCCACAGTGTTTAGTTAAGAAGCTTCTATGTTCTCTAACTGTTGGAGTCTTGATGGCACACAAGGCCAAACCAGATGGTTCTAATGGTTCATGTACAGGAAGGTGCCTCACGTGTACATTAGTACACAGAGAAATAGAATCACTTTGTGGTAGCTGAACCCTTTCAATTAAATGCAGATATTGACATGTCCATGCATGCTTTCTTTGATCAAGACTAGGCCCTGTATTCATGAAAAAAGAAGAAATACCTCTTCTCCAAAGCAGGTATCATGGTCTTCTGCCTTGCAGCATTTATCCACCATACCAGAAAAACCTGCAGTGATTTTCTGCAGTTGTTCATCTGTTATCGTGGGCTTGCGTTTAACAAGGTTGATAAGCAAACTGGAATGAAAGCAAAACATAATGATAGTTAATACCAGTTAGTCTGACTTGACTTGCTGGGATTCAGTGTCACATTTCCCTGAGGCCTGTGTTGATCCTGGATCTGACTCAAGTTATGAGAAATGCCTACAAGTGCATGTGGTCTTGGGTTTGAAAGTGAGTTTCCCCCTTGCTCAACATAGACGTGATCTATTGTCCAGTCAAGCTTATGGGATTTTTCTATTGACTGCAGTGAGACTTGGATGAGGCCCTGCACGTCAAATATGAGAAAACACAGAAACAGCTCAAAATAATCCTTGCTTTGTTGCTTCAGCTCTTATGGGCATGTGTAGATGAAATGAGGGGCATATGTGCACAACACTTTAAAACGGGTTAAATGATTTTGCACCACTTTAATGGCATTGGTATTTGCAGGTGTCGGTGATATATTGCGCATTAATTCCAGCCACTGTAGCACATTCCATGGCGTAATGTGCTTTAAATGACTTTGGGACTCAGAAAACTAAAACACTTCCAAGGAGTTTTAGTTTGCTGCCCTACATCCACGGAGTGAAGCACCGGGCTCCGTGTGGCTCAGGGGCTGTGCAGGCAGCCTGGGAAGACAGGCTCCACAGAAGAAAAAAAAAAGCAGCAATCCTGATCTTTTTGTTTTTCCCCTGGAGCCTGCCTGCCTGCATGAGCTGCTCAGGGACCCAGTCCTTCCCTCTGCAGCTGTGGTGCCCCCCCAGGACCGCCTGAGCCGGGTGCCTGTGGGTGGGTGCCACCTGAGGGGGGACACTGCTACCATGGAGGAAAGCACCAGCCTCCCCCCACCTTCCGCAGCCCAGGGACTGCTCCACCTGCCGGCAGCTCGCCCTCCCCTCCTCACCACCAGAGGCAGGTAAGACACAGGTGTGCATGACACAGGGGGTTACTTCATCCTAAATTGAAGCAGTGTTTTTTTAAAAACCCATCACTTCAATTTAGGGTGAAGTAAATCCCCGTTTCATCTACAAATACCTACAATTTCAGCCACACTGCTCAGTCTGCCACTTCTCCTGTTCACCTTCACTCACCCCTCCCCTCACCTTATTCTAGGTACAAAAGATCCTCCTTGCATGGGTCTGTAAAGTCTCCATGGTTTTTAATTATTAAGAATGCATCCTATAAGCCACATCTCCTGGGATGCCAGTATAAAAATGGCTTGCTAAGAACCCCCTCTCTTTTTCCTATCTGCCTTGTAGCATGCACTGGCTCAGACTGAATCACTATGCCATTGTACTGAATGCTCTCTGCAGTAAAGTTCCTAACAGGCTGCAGGAGGCTAGAAAAGCAAACTTTTCACATCATATCTTCCCTACAAAGTGATCAGGGTTGCCAGAGTTGGCTATGGAAAAGAAAGCCTGAACATTTGGGAACAACTCAGTGTAAACCAGCATTGTCTATGGATTACATCAACTGAAGATGTGAAATACTGAATGTTTACAACCATAGTGACAGTAGTTTCCAAGCAAATGCTTGTAATTACCTGCAAATGCTTCCTTGGTTTATCTAATACATTAGGGTTGTGCTCCTCCATTTCAGGATGTTAATTCTCACAAGATCTATAATGAATTAGAAAACAAAGGTCTTACCTATAGTCGTTTTTTTGCTTTACATCTTCAGGAGCAGAGCATAATTTCTCATCAAAGTTGAACACATTTGGGTTGAATGGTGGAGGTGTATACTTTTCATCCACTCCCAGTTTGGTGAGGCATGGTCTCCTTTTAGAATAGGAGTCATCACAGCAATGTGCAACTTGGTCATTTATATGTGTTGTTTCCTGTTTCTTGCACATTTCCTGAATCAGAATGCTAAGCTGAATAGAGAAAAGAAAATCAACAAAGTAAGAGTCAAAACTTTTTTTATGGAAATAGGAATACCTGATCCCCACAGCCGAGTGGTATTCCACTTCCAAACACAGAAAGCATCAGTCTAGATTTCATTTGGTTTTGATTATGGAGAATGAAAGAAACAAGTAAGTTTTTTTTTTAAATGATATTGAAGTAATCTGCTGAAGAGCTCAACTTCATTGAAAAAGGAGGTGGCTTCTGCTAATGGATGCAGGGGGCTAACTTAAGGCTTCTAGCTTTGAAAACAATGGTCCAGGTTCCAATGAAAAGTCTCAGGATTAATCTCCTCTTTAAGACAGAGGCAACTTTGAGAATAAAATGGCTGCTGTCTATGGGTTCAGCAGGGTTCATGGAAACTTACAGGTGGAGTACAGGTTTCATGGAAACTTACAGGTGCAGTACAAAGAAAAAAACATCAAAAAGAAGGGAAAAAAGGAAGAAATCTACTCACAAGCCCCTCAGAACAAGGCATGCGTTTGTCTTCGGGTTTCTGGCAGCACTTGACACCAATAGCTGTCATCCTGTGTCCAAGTTCAAGCATTGTTTCTGTGGATACTTGAGGCATTTTCTTGGTGTAGTGGAAAAGAAGCCTGAAATCACAAGATTCCACACTGAATGATTACTGTTGAACAAATTATTGGCAACAAGTCATGTAGCAAGGCTAGTTTCACCAAGTACAAAACAGTCTGTCCAAAGCTGTGCTAACTTTCCTCTGTTTCAGCAGGGAGAGCAGCAGCAATGAATCCCCTCTTAACAGGGTTTTTTTCTCTACACCACCTCTTTTGTCCCAGTAGTGCAGTGTTGGTGCTTTCTGAAGTACCAGCTGAACATGTCTTGTGCCTTTTTCTGATCATCTGTGTCTGGAAAATGTCACCCTTACCAAATTGAACACATTCCCTTCTTATACACAAGGACACTTTTCAGAAACAACATACGTTACTGTGAGGTTAAATTCTCCATCATGTGCAAGACGGTCACAGCGTGCCTTTACAAGTTCTTTAGTCTCCTGGATGTGTTCTTGGATAGCCGCTTCCTGCAAATAAACATATTCCTTATTAGCAGCATGTAACATAATGTGTCCCTGACAGCAGCACACCCAGGTCCTATGCAAACAAATATGCATCTAGTGTAGCCACTTATCTCTTCTATTTGTCCCGAAGTACAGTTCCAGCCCCCATAACTGCAGTAATTGAGAATCCTATCATATTTGAACATATTCATTTTTGGAACATCCCTGATTACACTAAGAACACAAGAAGAGCTACACTGGATTATTCCAATGGTCCGTTTAGCCCAATATCCTGCCCCTGACAGAAGAACAAATGGATGCTTTAGAAGGAGAGTCTTGAAGCAGGTATATCTAGAGTGGTCTACCCCCGTTCATCACCCTCCCTGGCATCCACCATCATTAGCTTAGAGATGCTAGAAGGAACATTTCTGACTGTTGTGCTCTGTCCTAGCCACTGAACCATTCTCCCTCTCAGGAACTGGCTTCTTCATTACTCAACAGTGCTTCACTTGTGTGTAGAGGAGCAATGCCAAAGTGAATCCTTTTTTACTTAAGATGTTACAGCATGCTGTTTTCTGTCTCTCTGAACATTCTCCTGAAGAAAATATTAGGTGCAAAAATATTTGTGAAAAGTTAGCAGGGCTGCCCCTGGAAGGGGGTGGGGGTGGGGAGTGTGAATCGGGGAGACAGCCCTGGGCCCCGCACTTTGGGGGGCCCCATGGTCAATGCCACATAGGCCCCACTGTGGCCACACACCACCACTGCTGAGTGCTGCTAGCTCTGCCACTGCCGCTGAGCACTTCCAGCTCCAGCCGCTCGCCAACCCCCCACCCATGGACTCCACACAGGCTGGTATGCCCCAGGCCCCGCACCCCTAGAGATGGCTCTGAGAGTGAGCATAAGGTTCATAAATGTGACTGATACAAGCTGATGGGCTTCACCTGAATAAATCTTTTTTAAACCTTTTTTTCCCCAGAATTTCCCAGCACTAAGTAAAATCCACGTTTGTTTTGGCTTGCAAAATCAATTACTTCTGTTAGCCTCTAAAGGACTGAAATGCTTTGATTTCAGGGCCAGATCCTGTTCCACCTATTAGGTGCCTAATTTTGATCCTATTTAAGCTTATTCAACATACACGTATCAGTCAAAAAAATCCAGAAAGAACCTACACACATTTTCTTTAACAGTCTTTCAGAGACTCAAGGGTGAAGTACAATCACATGTTGGCAGCTAAGTTCATTTACATGCCTAAGAGGCAGAATAGGTGTTAAACCAAAATTGCTTTGTGCCCCTAACAGACAACACAATAGACTGAAGTGTCACGTCTGCCAAGGCCCCTGCTGTAGCAGGGAACTGATTAAGTAAGGTTAGTGTCACAAATTCAACTTAAAACTTGGGTTGAAGTTGCTTGTTGCACTTAGACCATACTAAGGGCACCTAAAATGTGAGCATCTGGACATTAAGGCTTGTTAGCTCATTCTAAGTGCTCTCCAAGCATCTCAAAGTTACCCCACTACAGGTGAGGGTTAACTCTGAGCCAAGCTACCTAGTTGAGAGTAGGCTCACTTCAGTCTGCTCCATGGAGATAAAATGATTAATTTGCAGTCCACCAGCATCCCAGGACACACCACTCCCAGCTCTCTCCTCTTATCCCACCCTTCACCCCCCCACACACACACAACAGTGACAGAGCCAAGGCATCCTGGCTTCTAGCCACGCCCCTGTTTGCTAGTCCTCTATTAGCAAGAAACAGCACTAACACTTAATGTGCAACTGTTCACAACATGTTCTTAACTTTAACACTACTTAACATCCCACAGATTTAGTAAGGTCAAAGTATAAACTTCACCCTTATTACTAAGTGCAGTTAAAATATGAGCAGATGCATGCTCAAGCAGTTTAGCATATGTTCAATGTCCTTTTGGCATTGCAAAGATGTTACCTTTCAGGAGAGGGTTATCTCCTAACACATACTAACTTTAATACGTCATTACATTCCAATGATCTGCAACTCTTACAAGTGAATGTAGGGCGCCATCAAAACACATCCTAGCTTTAATACATCACAACATTCCAAGGAATGGGTGATACCACCCTGAGAGATGCCAAAATGATCCTTGTAAAATGTTGCAATCAAAGTTTAAAAAACCCCAAGATTCCTGCATCAGACATCATGTTACACACTTTTATGCAGGACCTCATACATATGAGTCCTGAATTTTGCCAGGGCCTGCATTTGCCAACACAATGGAATTATTGGATGTAGTATGACTTCTCTATCTCTGGGTCAAAAGATAGTTCTTTCTCCATAGTCAATGAATCTTTGTCCTTTGTCCTCAGTAACAAAGATGGCAATGGTACCTCTTCCATGGGAATCCCAGCTTCTCCCATAGATTAATACACAATAGATTCTTTAAAAATGGAATCTCATTAAAATTCCCCTGATCTGACTCCATTCATCATAACTCAAGACATTTCAACACTCTATTATACTATAAGTGGAGAAACAGTGGAACCTACCACTTTAGCATAACATTCAGAAGGATTTTCAGTTTTGCAGCACTTTTCCAGGGTGTCTTCATATAGCTTAGCAATCCTCAGACATGTCTGAGTAGAGAACTCTGGGTGCCTTCTTGAATATTCATAGAGAAACCTGCAACAATTGAATGCTGCCAGCATTAGAGCTGAAGAATAAAATTGCCATGGCTTCCCTAATGAATAACATAGCAATGAGCATAGAGACAAATCATGACTGTTGTTCTGATGGAAACAGGTCAGGTAAACCCTGAGGTTTGGAATGGGTTTCCTTGCCTTAGTAGGACATCTTTACCATTGCAGAGTCTATAAATGATTGATTGCAGGAGGGGCAACAACCAAAGAAAAAAACACTTCCTAAATAGGATGTTATAGCAGAAGCACATAGCAGCCCTGAATATAATGCTATCTCATACCAGTGGCAAGGGGTGGAAAGCCACTGATGTGCTACCTGCCATACTCCACTAGAAAGATATGAGGAGTTAACACTGGGAATTAGAGTATAGGAAAAGGAAGGAAACAAAACAGAGGAGATCTTGACCTCTCCACGGACAGGTCTAAAAAAATCTTCCCAAGATGTACTCTACTGGCCAGATTCTCCTCTGGCATAAAATAGCATCACTACATAGAGGATACCAGGCGATTTACAGCAGCAGAATATTAGTGAGATAAAATTAATCTACTTGCTGTCTGTCTTTAAAATCTATTATTACAACAAGAGCAACAACAGCAACAATAACAAGTACAAGAATAACATTAATAACATGAAAAATAATAATAATAACAACAATAACAGTAACAATAATAAATCTACTTATTGTATTACATACTCTGCCAGGAAGGCATCATGTCCTGCCTCCAAGCATTTGCACACGTCTGGGTTGTGTATGTACTTGTCACCTATTGGGGGTAAGTCTGCAGGTTTGTCATCAAAATCTGCTTCAATGATACACTGGCTTCGCTCTACCACTGGTTTCTCACAGCAGTGATGTATTTTACTGGAGATCGCCTCTTCTTTGGAGCAGATGTAAGTCATGAGTTCAGCCTGCAGAAGGTGCAATGAAGCACCAGTTAAAAGGTGTTGATTGGCCATCCCCCCCTATTTTTTTTGCTATATTTTGGAAGCATGAGTCAGTGCTGCTCTTCACCCATTTTCTAGAGAACTGGCTGACTGCCTAAAGAAAGAAAGGGTTTTTTCAGGATGTTGTAATCAGCACTCCACTAGACAGAAAGCAACCTAAAACAGGCAGAGCTAAAGCAGTGCCAGTCTTCCTCCCAGCAGTAGGCCCTTTGGTCTATCAGAGCCATGGCACTTCTGTCATTCTTCATGGCCCAACCTGGGGAAGGTTGTCCCCATTCCTTAGTTTTAGCATGTTAGTGAGGGGTGACTAGAAAACCTCAAATTCCCTGTCTTTGTCACAGCCACATTCCCCTGACAGCCCCTGATTTCTCTGCACTGCAGAATGTGGCCAGATGCAAAAGCCCCACAAGAACAGAAAGGCAGTCTTGGACACTGCATGCAAGTGGACAGTCATCTTGAGAGTACCCTTGTGGTCAGTACTGCAGTCCTTAACCTGGTGAGTTGTTCCATCGAGCTGAAGGGCACCTATTTTGTGATAATTTTTAGTTCAGTCCTGGGAGACCTCTTGAGGATTTGGGCAAACCAGGGTTTGCATTATGTGGGAGCTTGAAGTGGGGACTGAGCCCCTCCATAAGAGATGAGAGTCCCTCTGTAAGATTTGGAAATCATAACCTGGGGAGGATCTCCAATTTTATTAGGGCATTGTGATAGTCAGCACGATATTTTTGCAGACCACTCCCCCACCCTACCCAAGAGTCAAAGTGTAATTCAAAACCTGGGGCTAAGGAATTATGTTTTCTCTATATCTGACATTCAAAAAATAGCAGAGCACTCCTAAATCCCCTTCCTCCCTATCTGCATGACTGAATCTGAAGTGCAGCACTGCAAAACAGAGGTTAGGGTCAAGAATTTTCTGCTACTGGCTGGCTAGAAACTCCAAATACATTGCAGCATTGCAAAACATTTATGTGGTTTCCATTTATGCCTGTTTCTGTTCTGAGGTCCATTTGTGTGTGTCTGTGGCTTTAATTTTTAACCTACATGGTCTACCTATTACCCTAATTAATATGGTGATTTTGAGCTTCGAAAAAAACCTTAAGCAAGCAAATAAATTCGAAGTCATAATGAATGTGTCATAATTCCTTAAGGGCTATATTTCTAGTTGGTACTTGAGAAATATCCCCAACCAGTCCCTGTGGGAAACATTTAGGCTTAGGAGGCTGTGAAGAAAACTATAATGACCTGTAGATTACTATAAAACTGGAATGCATAACCCATAATTTTTTGCTATAAGTGATGGAATGCCTCTGGGAACCTGGATTCTAGAGCTGGCTTTGTTTCTCTTTGCTCTCTGTGGTCAGCTTTTACTAACATTCACCATCAACAAAGAATGTATATTTTGGAGCGGGGGGGAAAAGGTTACATAGGGCAGTACGCCTAAACTACACCACCGTTTTATTACATACTGATGCAACCATTTGATGCATTCCCATGTGGCACTTCTACCTCCCACTTTTAAAACACCTAAAAATAAGTTTGTCCATATCCTGATATTTCTTTGATGTTTCTTCAGGTTTTAGAACTACCGGCCCATTTTGTTAAAAAAAAATAATGGCAAAAACACTTACTCTGCATGGAAAACCAAACTTTGTGGGTCTGAAAAACCATCCAAGTTTATAGGCATCTTGAAATAAATTACTAAGTGCTCACTTCTGGCTGGTACCATGCTCCTTGCCCCCACCTCCCCCCCATGAGTTGCCTCATCAAGCTGAAGGGTACATATTGGATGCATCTACATGTGCACATTTAATGTGCATTAACCTGATTTAAGGCACATTAAGGGCATGCATCTACACACGTGAACCTTAAAAATGGTGATTTAAGACTATTTAAACCTAAATTTGATACCTGCATAAAGCAGGCATCAAATTTATGCACAAATAGTTAAATCACATTAGCAAATGGGCGACACACTAATGGACAATAATGCAGTGTGTGCCCATTGACTTGAGACTAACTTTAGTCCCAAGTCAATCCACACACCCTCGTTAATGCTCAATAGCATGTCTACACATTCGCTAATGTGATTTAACTATTCATGCATAAATTTGATACTTGCTTTATGCAAGTGCATATCAACATGTGCCGATATCACATAATGCGCATTAGGCAAATGCAAATGAAAGGTGTATAAAAGCATGTGTAGACATTCCCATTGAGTGTGTGTGTAAAAGCATGTGTAGACATTCCCACTGAGTGAGGAATTTAGAATCAGTGCTAGGCAGCTGTTGAGAATTTGGGCTGAGAAATTATGATTTGATTCTTGAATATGAAGTACAGCACTGCATAGAGAGTTATGGGGCAAGAGTTTTCTGCTATTGGCTTTCGAAAACCTCCCAGCACACTGCAACATCACAAGACACGTCTGTGAACTGCATGCCTACCTATTTCAGTTCCAGGATCAACTTTTGCATACCTATCACAGCTTTCATTTCTACCTGTTTCCCTAATCAATCCCTGTTTCCCTAATCATTGTCCACCTGTTTCCCTAATCAATATGATGATTTTGAGCTTCAAAAACATAGGCAGATAGGTTATACTCCAAGTCATAACTAACATCTAACCATTCCTAAAGACTATATCCTAAGTTAGTGCTTAAGAAATATTTCCAACCACGTTTCCTGGGGAATGTGTAGGCATTAAGCTGTGAGAGTAGAGTGTGTGATAGAAAATATAACTCTTCTGAGTTTTTTCTCAAATATACGAATGCCAAGAAAATATGTAATTTACCCTGTCATCCATGCACTCCACCATGTCACCATCGCAGCACTCTTTGTAGATTCCCTTGAGATCTTGTACAATTTTGTGAACTTCTGCAAATGGAGCCTTTGGATATTTTTGGCTAATGAAGGCTAGCCGCCTAGAAAGAAGGGAAGAAGAAGAGAAAAGAGTATTTGTGAAGCTTAGTAAAAAAAATCTGACATTTAGGCTAGTCTGTAATACTCAGGAACAGGCAATGTTTTCATTAGTTGGACTCTTGAAAGCTGTCAGTCTCTCTCAAAAAGATGCTCTAGATACATCTTACTATGTTGGGCTACTCACTAGATAAAATCAATGTCTTGCATTTATGCAGGGGATCAGACAAGAAAACTGTACTGATCAGTTCTTAATGTATAATAGGCAAGGGCTGTAGCTGAACTATTATTATCCAAGGAACATGCCTCTGAAGCATTGATTCTGGAATAAATGATACAATCACATGTATTACTGCAACCTAGTATCTAGAGCTGGCTTCATCTGTCTTTACTCCCAGTGGTCAGCTTAGTACTAATGATCACCATCAACCAACAAAGATTATGCATGTTTACCTTTGCATAGTGCAGTGCACAAAAACAAAGCCACAAATAAAGATCTTGCCCATATTTGGCAAAGCCTGGAATGGCCTAATCTTTATGCAGGATTTGAGAAGGCTTCTGGCCATTATGTACTCTGCCAGGAAGTTACCATGTCCTGCCTCAAAGTGTTTGCACGCTTCTTGCAATTTTTGCAATTCCTTGGGCAAAAAACCAGGTCACTTTTAAATATGAGGCTGATCTTCAAACCCTGTGGATGCAAGTGACTGACTTGTATAGACAGAGGTAAACATTTTGTCAGTGCCCAGGGATACTGATGTAAATTGTTATGATACAAGTCCTGTGTTTTCTGTAGCAATAGAAATGTAGCAAAACCACTCCGACTTTTCATTCGGGGTCTAAGTTAGGGCAGCTCAGTTTACTTTACAATGCCAAGGTCATGTGACTGTAACTAGTTACAGGATAACATCTGAGGTGTGATCCTATGTGGTGCTTCCTCCTCCCAGTTTTAAAGCACTTAAGAGGTATATTTGTCCATATCCTGACACTCTGATGTATCTTCAGGCTTTAGGACTAACAGCCTACAGGTTTCCCTCACTTTATGCAGGTTCTGTATGTGCAAATACACTCTTATTCCATGACACTTTTTATACCAGAAATTCATTATATGCAAAGTAAATTCACTCTCATGAGATCAGTGTGGTGGAAGCCCACAGTCAGCTCCTTTGTGTGGTACATTGTGGGAGTGATGCACATCAAAATATAGTCTCCTGTGTGGATCTGTGCTCCTCACTCATTGTCTGCGACATGTGTTTGTGTAGTTGCCATCCTCATTATGGTAACATTCACCATCACCCTGTGCTTGTGTGTAATGTCTGCTGTTGGTGAGCTCCAAAATTCTCATGTAAAAATGGTAGAAATGGGTCTGTGGGTCAGTACAGTTGAGGTCTTGGAATATATCCCCAGGAGCAATGGGTAGGGGGGTGCACAAGGGTGCACATGCACCCCCTGAGCGTAGCAGTGCACCCCCTACAAAAATCACTGCAATTGCCACTGGCCACCACTGATGTTGCCGGTGGCATCTGCTGGAGGTTGCCGATCCCTGTTTGGTGCTCCCCCACACCACCAACAGCGCTGGTGGCATCTGCGGGAGCTCCTGCTTACCACCACTGTGTTCCTGCTGCCACTGCCATGCTACCGCTACCACCATTCCCCCCCAGCTGCTGGGGGCACACATTGTTCATGTATATCCCTATGTGTTACATTGTAAAGTGGGTTCCCTCCTTAATGCTATTTTGCGTTATGTGCCGTTTTCCAGGAACACATACAACATAAAGCAAGGAAAACCTGTATTTTGTTATAAAATAATGGCAAGGACACTTACTCTGCCTGGAAAACTCTCTCCCCAAACTTCTTTAAGATTCCACAAGCGTATACCTGCCGTGAATTCAGTTTTTTGGCTTTTTCCTTTATGGCAGACATCTATGGTAAAAAGAAACAATTTGTCAAAAAAAAGTCACACTCGATAGATTAGAAAACAAGAAACAGGAAGCTCCAGTCTACAAACACAAAGGACTCTTCCCTAGTAAAACTGTGAAGAGGCAAGCAAAGTAAGAGGTCCTGATGCAACCATTAGCCACTTACAGTCCAGCAGTTAATTTTGATTCAAATATTTAGGGCCCAGAATGGCTGCCCTCCCTCTTGCTAAGTTGTACCTTGCTGTGTACCAATTGATTTCACTGAACTACACAGCCTTTGCTCGCAGAGTCACCAACTGGTGGTTCATCAGAAGCCATGGGGACTAAGCACAAATGAAGGGACAATGTGGCCCAGAATGTTTTAAAAGTAGGTGACAGATGGAGACCCTTCAGTTATTTTATGACTATTTCACAAATGACGATATGTCCAAGTAAGTAATGTGCAAGAGCACCACAATTTCTGCATAATTTGGGAATAACTGCCTTTGTTTTTGTATGAAGCAACGATTTCTTATGGTGAGAACTCTCATTGGATTAACTGCATAGTTGAGACAGAATTATACAAGATTTAGAATACAACACATACTTCTTCAGGTCTTTTTTGTATATAATTATTTTACATACTGATATTTTCTCATTCTTCTGAAATGCCTCAAAACCTGTGGTATTTAGAGTGATACATGTTGGGGGTGGAAGGAAATCTGGGGGAGACTGTAATTTCTACCTTAGAAGCTGTTATACAGTCAGGAGGCACACTTTATTTTAAAATTACTAAAGTTAATTAGACATTGTCCTTTCAAAACTGCCTTCTGATCTTACCAAGGTCAGGGTTAAGTGGATGGAAAATTCCACTTTTCACATAGAAAATCTGAGTACCTTTTCATCCAAGCAAGTACCAATGTCAGTCTCTGCACAACAGGCTTCAACTGCATGCTCATAGTCAGCACCCAGGGCAAGAATTGCAGGGGCATAAAGGAAAGGTGCTTTTCTTGCAACCCTATAGAGGTAACTGTAATTCAAAGAAAATACAAAGCCAGGTGTTTCAGTAACAGCAATAAATGTCCTCAACTCTATGCAAGGTTTCTGTTTTGTTTATTTATTAGATTCATAGTCTTCCCTTCCCCAAAAGGCTCAGGATGGCCTAAAATAGTGAATGTGCAGTGTCTAGGTTTTTAAAATGTGTGTGTGAACATGTGTGTGTACATGCGTGTGTACCCACACACACACTCTTACACACATTCTAAAAGCCTAGACACCGCACATTCATTATTTTAATATATATTAGAAACACAGCAATCTAGACATAGAAATCTAGTGTGGTATCTACCAATAGTGTGTGTTGTGCTACATCTGAATATCTCCAAAGAAGAATTCACTGATGGAGATCATTGGATGAATTCCTTATATATTTGGCCACATCAATACTATGAGAATTAGATTTGTATTTTTATTTTTTTTAAATCACTGATATTTTATAATGGGATGAAACCTGCCTAGTTTTGTTGTTGCCACCCCTTGCTTTCTTTCTTTTTACCTTTTTTTTCTGTCCTTTCCAGTGACAAAGTGAAAAAATTAAAAGAAAATGGAAACTGGAAAAAAAAACGAATGCTGGAAAAGTAGAAATGTAAACATTACTGGGTTTGGGTTTCAGGCCTTTACCAAAAAAAAAAAAAATACTTAAAAAAAAATCCAGAAAATGTGTATATGAAGAAACATATGGTTTTCTTTGCAAAAAATTCAAATACAAAAACCAAACCATTATAACATCTAGTGGAAATGTCATCGCAAGTTCAAACTTTGAACAATTTTTCCAGCTCCTTTGACACAAGTGTATACAATATGTGTGTGTGTAGCTGTTTCCACACTTAAGTTGGCAACATTTTGGCCATGTAATTCTGTGTGTCTACATGTCCAATGAATCTTGGGGAGTACCTCTGTTTAGTATGATTAATAATCTGCATCTTTAATAAAAATCAGTTTCCTTACTGTTCCAAGAATGACTGTTTGTTGTCTGTGAAATCCTTGCACAATACAGCAGGCTCAGGTCTCTGATATGGCTGAATGAATGGTGGATTGTTTATTTTGAATGTTAGGAAGCACTCATTTCTTTCAGGGTCATCTTTAGCACAACAGTCAGCCATCGACCCGTACATATCACGAAGAGCTGGTACTCCACAGATCTCATCCAAGAAAATGGCAGGCTACAGTGAGAGGAGTAGAAAACAAACATGGCCAAGAGTCACCATTAAGGTTGGTTATGGAAAGCATAATGTATCATAATACTTAGGGTCAGAAGAGACCTAAACAGATCATCAGGTCAACCCCCATCATCAGGTCCGACCCCCTGTGAATGCCTGGGTGCAGCTGTGGCTATAGCAGCAGTCAGTGTGTTATATTCGCAGTTCAACTGGGCCATTGACAGAATGGCTGTCAGGGTTAGTGGGAATATCCCCCAGAAAGTTCTGGAAATTTACTGGCTCTATCATTTACTGGAGACAGACCAGCCTGACTGGTCCATCACCTTGCCAGGGACATTTTGGGGCAGGATTATGTGCCTTTAAAAGGTCATGGCCCAGCCAAGATAGAGGCATCCTAAGGATACACACTATGATCAGACCCCCTTTTTCCAGGCTGGTGCAAAACATTAAGTCTAGCCTGTGTCCCACCCTGTATGTCAATCCAGTTGTTTTCTGGGATAGCCCCACAGTTGCCATAGACTCCATGAAGTCCCATTCCAGCCCTGACAGGCCAGCCTCAATGTGAATGTTGAAGTCACTCAAGACAGTAAGTCTGGGTGTTCTCAATACCACTTCCAAGGCCAGATTCGCTAGTTTAGTCAGGGGATCTGTTGTGCAGAGGGCTGGTTGATACACTAACAGAATCCCTGACTTATCCCTGGTTCCAAACACAAGGTAGGATCCCCTGCATTGAACAAGTCAGGCACCAGATACCTTTTACATGCAAGAGTTTCTATATAGACCACTGCCACCGCAGCTTCACTGCTATACCTTCCCCTACCTAGCACTACCCTGCTAGGCACAACTGATACCCCCAAAAGGTCCCTTCCTATGCTCACCATCTTCTGCCTGCTCTTGGTAATTTCCACCCAGTTGCCAGGGCTGACAACAGGTTCTAAATTATGATCCCACCAGGGAAAAAGATTGTTTGGGGAGATGTCCTTACCCAGGCACACTAGGACACAGATTGAGCAGGGAAGCAAGCAGGGAAAAATTCCATCCCACCCTACCCATTCCCGGCCAAAGTCATATAAAGCTAAAATCAGCAGGCCTCTATCAATTCCAATACTCACACTACGAATTGACATAAGTCCATCAATTTAAACCAGGGATGTGAAAGACATGGTCCACGGGCCAGATATACCCTGTGGAGCCCTATAATTTGGCCATAAGTCTCAGACTGACCCCACACATTGCATACAGCATATGATGCTAGTTTGGTATATGCCACATTTGGTGCACATAGCTGGACCCAGTGTGCAAAACCAGTCCAGCATAGACACTTTATGCAGCATGCCCTGTGCCAACTCCATGCATGAGCCCTGGACTGGAGCCAGCATGTGCTGCATGCAGTATGCAGGGCTGGTCCAGGGTATGCATGCACTACATGAGTTGCCTGCATTGGACTGACCTTGTGTGCTGGCTCCAGTGCATGGGACATGTCTGTGGGCCTGATCCGTAGGGCTGGATGAATTTGACAGTCGATTCTGATATCTACATTCTCCCATTCTTTATGATCAGTAGAGGTCTGCTGTTACTTAAACTTAATAGGACATATACCATCTCAAGTTCGCCTCAGACTACCAGTTCCACTGAAATCAGTGTAAGTTCTCAGGTGTATCTATGACAGGATGTGGTCTATATTTGAATAACAATACAGGAAACCTTCTAAAAAAATGTTGTGATCCCTTGTACTCAATTTGCCAGTTGGAAATAGCCAGAATATAGTCCCAAACATGCCCCTCACATCCTTAGGCATATGACTAATACTGAGTAGGCCTCTAGGTAAGTTAGGTTTCTCTAAATATCTCTAAATCTTTAAATATCTTTGTAAAGCTAGATAGCAGACACTTTCTGAAAATTTTTACCTGAGGGTCGTAAGTTCCACTAATGCCCTCCATCTCCAACCGGATCAGAGGCAGCTTCCCAGCAGCCAGGACAAGTTCTACCTGCCCCACTTGGGGCCAGCCCAATCTCCCCCAGCTGGGATGGAGCTGGAACAGCTCCCTCTCTGCCCTCCAGAGCTCTGGGCTAAGCCCCCATATTACCTGCCAACCAAGGGCTGGCACTTAGGGGAGCCAGGAGCTCCCTCTGACTGCTGCAGGTGGGCAGAGCAAAGCAGGAGCAGCCCTAGACTGGACTGCTGGGCTCAATTTGTTCCCAACAGGGGCACATGTATAGATATACACCAGGGAGCACTTTAATGATCCTGAATTTTCTTCAGAAAAAAATCAGGCACATTAATTGCATGTGTAGACACGCCCAGTGTTTCCTTATAGTCAGACCTATACTTCATGTGCCAGTGTCCATTTCTAGGCTCCTAAATATCTTTAAAAATCTGGCCCTTAGTGACTTAAGACCCTATGCCTTAGAGGAAGTCAATGGAAAATAGGCTGCTAAGTTGTGTAAGCATTTTGAAATTCTCTACTCTTAGAATCTGGTATTTAAGAATATCCACCTGAAAGGCAATTTGGCTGACAGCATCAAAGACTGAGCACCTTAAAGGTTTATAGTGATAAGAAAAGAAGATTTTACTTTGCTGTTTAAAGTAAACTGTTTCCTGCTGTAACATACTATGAGACAAATACTGTAACTCTGGATATTTTGCCTACCAGTGATTTTGTGCATTCTGCGGCATCCTCATTGTCTACACATTTGTGTGCAAGGTCGACGACATCCTTTACCAGTTTAGCTAGTGCATCAAAAGGACACTTCTGGAGGTACTGAGCAAATGTGATCAGGGCACTGAAATATAAAACATAATTTTTAAAGGTGAAGATAACAAAGAAACATCTTTTTTCATTTTACACAGTTGCCTTTGGATTCAGAGATTTTGTTTTGATCCATGGCAATCAAAACTGAGAGAGAACCCTTCATTGAAATTACTGAGCAAAGTTAGTGAGAGCCAGTTATTCCAAAGGAAGAAAGCTATGACCAAAAATCTGATTCAAATGGCATTTATGCCTAAAATGAATAACCTCAATATCATAATTCTGCAACCTATATTCTTTCTCATCCCTTCCCTTCCAAGTGTAAGTTTTAGTTTAATTTCTTTGTGAGGACCATCATATAGGGTATAATCACCTCAGATTAGGGACTTGTCCTCAGTGGGTGCATCTACATGAGACACTACTGTCCAGTCACTACTGCACATTTATTATTTGTTTTAGCAAGTACTAAATAAATGCACAGTAACTGGAGTTACTGCACAATAGTGCCGGTAAACATCTTTTAAGTGACACTACTTGTGCAGTAGCCTAATAATACTGTGCAGTAGCATATTAGCACTGTCTGTGTTGTGATGCACTACTACACAGTATTTTTCGACTACTGTGTAGTCAGTATCTTGTGTAGGTGTGCCTGGCGTTATCCTTCCCCTTGCATCCAGCACACTTGCAGTTACCGTAAGTTTAGGTATTAGTGTCATGGTTAAAAGTAATTGATAGTAGAACATTAACACCCAAAGGAGTTTCTGTAGTAGCTCTCTGAGATCTTTAGTTATCTCCACCATTCCTAAAACCACTAGGCAACTTGGTTTGTCCCAGTAGTGTCCTTTGAATGAGACACCATTTGGCACACAAAGGTTATTGAATCTGCACTACTTCTAGGCCATATTTGCTTGGGGTGGTCGGACTTGGGTGTGGTTTGGTTCCCTCTTACCTAGCCAGTTGTCCTGCAGTTCACTCCTAAGCATCTCTTAAGGGTAGGACTGCAACTGCTTCAAGGCTCAAGCAAGTCCTGAGTCTGCCTTATCTGGCTGTATATAACATTCGTTTTCTTTGTTTGTAGAGTCCATATGTCTTTTAATTAGCCCACATTGTATTTCCTGCTAACCAGCAGCTTATTTTTGGTGCGAAGACAAATGTAAGGTTATTATATCATTCATCTTAAAGGTTCACTTACACGTCTTTAAAAGTTGTTTCCTTTAAATCGCTGAAGCGGTGGGCAATTTCACTCTTGTGTTCTAGGTAATAAAAAAAAAGAACAATATGTATCAGCTTTACATTTGCTGTGTGTAGATTCCTCCTGCTACAGTGAATCTATTTGGGCATATGGAGGAGTGTTTAGAAAAATGTTCAGACTTGACCTAACTCTTAGACTCAAGAGAAATGTTCCTATTGATTTCAGCCGGAGACAACTATAGTTGAAGTCTTATAATCCCTTGCTTTAGTTTTTTTGTTTTTGTCTAGGGCTCTCCATGCTGCTTTTCTGATAACCCTTCTTTCCCAAGCCTTTCTTTGGGTTACCTTGATCTTTCCTGCATCTCAGGTGGCCCACCTAACTCACTTTCCAATGATTACTATGGCCTTTTTCATATGCTTATCTAGCCAAAGTTAGTCTGTCTCACCATCAATATATTCTGGTTTAATAGTTAACTGCCGAAATGTGTTCCTGTTTCAAGTATAAGACAAACAAACTGGATCTCAGATACCATGAACCATTAGCAAATTTGGAGTTTCAGTTATAATGACTGCACTGCTGTGAATATTGAAGATGAACTCAGATGGTCCCAGTCTGATCTTTAGGAAAACCTTGTTGATCGTTTGAGTTTTTTTAATTTGCATACCTAAAATTAAAGAGGTCCATTGGCTTAGATTCATGCTCTACTGGACACACATCATTTGCATCTGCTGCAAAAGGTAGGGGTCATATTCAAGCTTTCAATCTGTAATTAAGATACCTAATAATGCAAGGCTTGTTGATCCAGGAGTAGCTTAGTAGGCTTTGCAAAGTGACTGAATACATAGAAAAATGAAATAATTTTATTTTCACTGAAATTTTTATCAGATAACTTGGACATTTCATTGACCAAGGGATGGACAGAGGGGCTAGTTTTGGGTAAAAACAAAAATATCTGACCAAATGTTTCAGTCAAAATCTTTCAGCTTTTGGGTTCTCAATTCTTCCAAAGGGGAATAAAAAGCTCTCTAGGAAGGCAGTCTCCTCCGGTAAAATTTAACTAAACTCAAAATCTCAAGAAAGCTGTGATGGAAAATTCTTGGCCAGCCATACTCGGTGCCCAAATTGAGATTTAGACAGAGTATTAGGAAAGAAAGGAACAGTGGCTCTAGTTTTATATATAATTTAAAGAAAAAAGTTTTTTTGGCAGGAAAGTGCATTTCCTTGTTCCATTCTATAGAAGTTATTTAGGGGAAAACACTATATGTTGATCACACATTCAATTAATGGCATGATAGAAACCAGCCGCAAAGTTAGTACACATTTTTTGTGGAATAACTTTGTGGCTTATTCCATGTTTTATGATACCATTAATTGCTTTAATGTGCAGCTAGGTTAAAACTTAAGATGTGATTAACTTGTTAAACATGTCTCAAAAGTGGAAGGGACTATAATTCATCTCATATCAGCACTGACCAAGCCCATTATTTTCAATAGATTAAGTTATTCTCCAGAAGGTTATGCTTTCAAGCCTTAACCTGAAAAGTTTCTGCCTTCAGAAATTAAAATTTTCAAAGTCTTTTGAAGTCAGAGTTTCTCCATAAACTTCAATGGATTTTAGAGCAATCATTTAAAACTAAGTTATGAAATTCTGCAAAATTGAATCCAAAAGTCTTGGGAGCAATACTACAAAGCTTGCAGGGACACAGCATTAAAGCAAGTAGTTAGCACAGATCTTTCTTACCTGCCTCTCGAGCAGATCTTTTCAGATTCCTAGATGTAGCAGAACTGAAGAGAAAAATTAAAGAAATTAATGCCACCCACTTCATGGTTGCAGAATTTGGTGGGGGAAGGATTGTGCAGGAATGCTAGAAAGATTGCAAGAAAGGTGTTCATTTATATACTCTTCTCTGTCCAGACCTGTAAACGATTAACCATACAATAATCACTTGTAGATTTCCATTTGATCTGAATATTACAAAACTGGGAATATTTTTGCCAAAAATTAATTTGATATCATTATTTACTTATTTGGACTTGATCTGAATCTTTTTGTTCTGAAAAGGCCTTGCAAATTCATGAACCTTCTATCACCCCAAAAAATAAAGTTTTGTGTAAATTACCTTATCAGATTACAACCAAGGGATTTCATTAAAATATTATTTCGTTTACTCTCATTGCCATGCTTTTTATGGCCAATATTTGTTCAAGTGATCTGAACTGCTAGCTGTAGGACTTCAGTCAAGGGATCTCTGTCAGCAAAGCAGGACTGATAATGTTCACATTGGGCGCATCTACATGAGACACTACTGCGTAATAGTTACTGCTCATTTCTTTAATACTTGTATTAGCAAGTACTAAATAAGTTCACAGTAACCAGAGTTACTGTGCAGTAGCAGTAGCCGATGCCTTTTATGTGATGCTACTGCACAGTAGCCTAATACTACTGTGTGGTAGCGTCTTGGCATGGTTTTTACCACATGACACTACTGTGCAGTATTCTCTTTGTTAAAGTGTTTCAGTTAACCAGCTTGAGTACCAACAACAGAGTATGAATTATGATCAATGAATAGTTTTCACACAGGCTGTGAAGACCACAGGAGCAGAAAATTATGTGCTCAAAACAGTCAGTGAATTCTGACAAATAACTACTATGGAGCCAAAGATATAAATGTAATTTAGCATAGTTCCAAGGTGAGGAATACTGTGATTTACACTAGTTGAGAGTCTGGATAGTATTTTTTTTTAAAAAAGGGATCTATTGAAGAATGGAAGAGGGCAACATTCATCACAAATATTATTGTCAACAAAGAAGTCTGACTAGTCTGAACCATGAGATTTCATAAGTGATTTACCAGTGAGTGTCACCTCTTAGACTTCTTCTAATTAAGTGGCATTGTAACAGGAAATCATTTCATTTTAGCTGCTAAGAGAAAACTAAATCTCTGGAGAAAACACCCTTTTCTAATGGCAGGATGCAAACAGCTGTAAATTGCATGACTGTATGGCCAACCTGCAAGCTCTGTGTAATTCCAATGACATACGATCAATGCATCTTCCCCATCCAAGTGTTTGCCCCTGCCCTGTATCCTTTCCTTATTCACCATAGCCTGAGGATATAGATATATGACACAGTTACTATGGAATAATGTCCCCCAGAGTTTAACCCTTAGAATTTAACATAGTAAGATGTACACACATACAGTCAACTCTCCACCTGGGCACTGGGTCACAGAGAAGATAGTTTACATTCAGCAAAGGACTGCCCCAGGCTAAAATAGACTTAAATGAAAGACACATTACAGGTTCTACATTTTTTTCAACAGGTAACTTACTACATAATACTTCTGGAGTGATGTTGTAGTCTTGATGGTCCAGGAATTATGTAAGATGAAAGAATTTTTGTGGGTGATATCTTTTACCAGAACAACTACACCTTCCAGATAGACTTAAACAAGCGTTGAATGAGGCCTGGTGAAGAATGCATTCAAAAGCTAAGTCTATCTCAACCATGCAGCTGGTCCAATAAAAGATGTCACCTACAAAATCTTTGCCTTAATACACAGTAGGAATTCAAGTGACTTACCACATAGTAGTGCTACATAGTAGGGCTGTGTGTCACATACCTCCTCCACTTTTACTACGTAGCAAAGTCAATGTACTACATAGTAAATGCATCAGGTGTCTGCACCCTCGGACTCTGAGGGACCCCTCATCCTGTAACCTTTTCAGCCCTTGACCTACCTCCTTGCCTCTGTTCTCTCTTGGCTGATTCTTTTGCTCCAGTCTCACTCACTCCAAACCTCACTTCTTTCATTGAGCTAGTTTCTTTAATTTACATATGGTAGACTGCAGTTTAAAAAAATGTTTTTATCTACAACTATTTTCCCAATTCCCTCCTCCCCTTTGCTTCAAGCCTCTCTGAAAATGAGGTTTCTTCCCTCTAACTCAAACTGCAGTCCTGTAAATCATCTTAACTCCCATGTAGTCTACTCCGCCACCACTTTATTCCACTCACAAATTGCTCTTACGGACCTGGTTAGAAAGAAGCCTCAGCTACTGGCAGGCAATTCTATAGTTGTCAGCTATTAGGCTTATTGTTCTCTTCTATGAAACACCTGTTTCTGGAAACAGTTAGTCAGGACACTGAACTAGGTGGGCCATGGATCTGATCTGGTGGGAGTACCTATGACCTTCTGTTCTTTAGTTTTCTGTAATATTTTCTTATCATGCTCTTATAATTTTCTGTGAATATTTCTGTCAGTGAAATTAGAACAGCCATGGCTAGTGACTGCAAAGCAGTCAAACAGTTGAAATGACTTGGTATTAAAATTCTAACAGACTTTGCTGTGAAGTTATCTGTGCAACTCTGCTCCCTGATCTCCTTACCCTTTCCTCTTGTACATCCATCACACTAAAACAGAGGCAGGCAAAATACAGCCCACAGGCCGAATCCAGCCTGCCAAGCACTTTCATCTGGCCTGTGGGGCTCCCTAAAAAATTGTGCCCCACCGAGTCCTTCCACCCACAAAGGTGGGAACAAGGTGTCCACATGTACACCCACCCCCCAAACACACCCTATTGCCTTGCTCCCACCCTCATGGGTGGAAGAGGCCCACCTGGCAAGCATGCAGTTTCCTAGGGGAGCTGCTGCTGCTGCATCCCCCAGGGACCTGCTCTGCTTCCCCGGTCTCCTGCTGGCTCTGGGCAGCAGGCAGGGAAGCAGTGGGGGTGGGGCTGCAGCTGGGACGGAGCGCAGAGTGTGGGGCTGGGGCTGGCAGCAGCGTGGAGCCCATGCTCAGGGGGCAGCAGCAGTGTGGAGTTGCGGTGGGCAGCATGAGGGCATAAGGGAGAGTAGGGGAGATGTGGGATCTTCCTACACTCCCCCATATCACACAACCCTGGCAGGTGATGGCAGTGCCAGGAGCAGCAGGTGGGGCACTCAGGGCACAGGTGCCCAGCGGGGCACGGCTTTGGCCAATGCTACACATCAGGGTGAGGGGCACAGCCTCCCCTGGGCTGTCTGTATTGTTGGTGCTCCCTGCCACCCACATGCAGCCCCTGCACTCACACAGCACAGGAGGGAAGCCCCACATGCTGGAGCCAGGTGCCTTCCCTGCTGGGGCTGCACAGCACAGAAGAGAAGCCCCATGGGCTGGGGCTACCTGCCTTCCCTGCCGCCCAGGTGAAGGCACCTGGGGCTTCCCTCCCATGCACCGCAGCCCTGGGGAGGAAGGCAATGGGCTCCAGCCTGGGGGACTTCTCTCCTGTGCTGCATAGCCCCAGTGTGGAAGGCACCTGGCTCCAGCATGTGGGGCTTCCCTCCTGTGCTGTGTGAGCACAGGGGCTGTGCGTGAGTGGCAGGGAGCACTGGGGATACAGACAGCCTGGGGGAGTCTGCACCCCTTGCTGAGATGTGCAGCGCTGGCCAGAGTCCCACCCTGCTGGGCACCTGCACCTTGACCGACCAGTCTGCTGCTGCATCATGGTGGGGGAGTCTGGGGGGTTCCCCACACACCCCCAACTTCCCTCATACCCACACCCTGCCCCCACATAAACACAACTCCCCCACACACTCGCACATCCTACCACCCCACCCCATACACACCCACACCACACCCACCACACAGACACACCCACACTCACCATAACCACCTGCCCACAATATACGCAACCAAGAATTTATTTTTGAGTTATTATGCAATCACTTCTATATACACTACACAAACACAAATCATGACAAAAATATTTTTTGTAATAAAATTAAAATATAGTAGGTGTTTGACTTTTAGTGTATGGTTTTTTCCTCTGGCAACTCCCCCCCACCCCCAGGAGTATTTGGGTGGGGTAAAGGGAGGGACTTCCGGTGGCAAAGGTCAGGGGTTAGGGGTGGGACTTTTGATCCCAAGATGGGAACAAGGGGGTGGGGCAACTGTCAAGGGGCAGAGCTACCCATGCGGCCATGGGTAGCTCACCAAAACTCATTAAGTGGCACTCCACCCAAAATAATTTCCTGCCCCTGCACTAAAATCATGCTTGTACAATGTAATTCCATCTTCAACCACTATATCTCTATTGGCTTTTTGTTTCTTCTAAGGTCCTTCAAGCACTTTGTTTTGATTTTAATGGTCCAGCTCTTTCCTCGTTCTACTTTTTTTCTACAATCTCTTCCCTTCGTGTATGCATTCAGCACACCTTTGCCATACCTTTTTTTTTTTAGGATCACATTTATCACCCACCAAGCAATCTCTCCTTTCTTTTATATTTCTCTTCACACACCATTAAATGAGGCATACCTCACCTCCAGCACACATATATTCAGGCTGGTGTAATCCCCTAGTGAATGTATTTCAAAATTTTCAATCTATACATGATTTGCCAAAGACCTAAGCAAGGATGGATGCAAGTGCTGAAGTGTCAGCTCCAGCTGAAGCAACTCATGCTTTTTGTCTTTCCAAGTCCCTGGTTCAGTTCCCAGTGCTGCTCAAGACTGTAAGAACTTGTGGGACCTGAAGGGAAGAACACACATTTTACGAGGGAAATTTTGGGAAGAAATGTCAGATAACCAGGTTGTGGGTCCATGCCTGGATTGCGTGCTGCAATGGCAACTCCTCTGCACATAGTTCTTTGAACACAGATTCAGTGAGGTTAGAGAAAAAATGAACCCCTCTTATTATATTACCATACAGGTAATGAATAAGGCCTGTCCAGGATTTGGACCATGGTGGGTGTCAGATGCATGAGGCCACCTTCCTTTCAGCAGAGGTACGTGTGTATTACTGGGTCTTCTCTGTGCTGATGCACTGGAGATAGGAGGTGTTTTCATCCCTTGATTGACAAGCAGAAGCCTCAACTTTACTTCCTGGTGTGCTGGCCAAGAGTGTGGCTGTCACATTGGCATATTTCAGTCTATTATTTTGTAAAGTTTCCATCATGTTGTTGGTGCCTCCCCATGAATCTGGCTTATGCTTAACTTGAAGCATATGAATGGTCCTGTTGAAGTTAATGAATCTACTTATAGGCTTAACAGTAATATTTTCATGGGGCTTCAGTGCTACCTAAGTGATAGGACTTCACTGCTACCTGGGTGATTTCAGTGAAGCATGTGCTTAAGCATTTTACAGGATAAGGATCTATGGGTGCTTGTACAGGTTCAGGGACACTGCTCCGACATGCTATAATTATAGTGCATCAGAGCAGACTCAATTGAATCTGCTGGAGTGTGCTATCACACTCCAGCAGCCTCCGCATCTCATGTATTCAGTGTCCTTGTGCTTCAAAATGGCAGCAGGGGCACTTTAACTAAAGTTCATTCAACGAGCTTTAGTTAAAGCGTCCCACTGCCATCTTGAAGCACAGGACACTGAACACATGAGTCACTGCAGGCACTTTAATTAGAGTGGCTCTCAGAGCCACTCTGATTAAAGCACTCCTTCCCTCCACCCGCAAAGCATGCGTAACAGGCCTGTGTGAAGTGGCCAGTATTCGATTTGGATTCAGATTCAGCTGATTCAGGGGACAGTGATTTGATTTGGTGATTTGAATCACTGTCCCAAATTGATTTGGCCAAATCGGATTCAAAGGGTTTGGCACTGATTTGGTGTGATTCGGCCATAGATTATAATGGGGAATCACTAAAATACCTATAACTTTGTCATTTTTTTTCAGAATTGGATGAAAACAACAGGGATGATAGCCCCTTCTAGGAGCATAAAGCCTGCCAAGTTTCAAGGAGATAGGTGCAGGGGTTTCTCTGAAAGTGCACCTCAAGCTGTTGAAAGCAAAATACATGTTGTGTGTGTTAGGCAGAGTGGGCTGAAAACAGCAGGGACGGTAGCCCCTTCTGAGGGCATGAAGCCTGCCAAGTTTCAAGGAGATAGGTGCAGGGGTTTCTCTGAAAGTGCACCTCAAGCTGTTGAAAGCAAAATACATGTTGTGTGTGTTAGGCAGAGTGGGCTGAAAACAGCAGGGACGGTAGCCCCTTCTGAGGGCATGAAGCCTGCCAAGTTTCAAGGAGATAGGTGCAGGGGTTTCTCTGAAAGTGCACCTCAAGCTGTTGAAAGCAAAATACATGTTGTGTGTGTTAGGCAGAGTGGGCTGAAAACAGCAGGGACGGTAGCCCCTTCTGAGGGCATGAAGCCTGCCAAGTTTCAAGGAGATAGGTGCAGGGGCTTCCGTGAAAGTGCACCTCAAACTGTTGAAAGCAAAACTCATGTCACTTGTGTGTGTTAACTGGGTTTCTGGTTGTAGCCATCTTGGTCTAAGGAATAGGCAGGCAAGGTTCTTTGAGTAGATATGATATCTTTTATTAGACCAGCTGAATAGTTGGAGAAATATATCTTGGCAAGCTTTAGGATTTAAAAACCCTTCATCAGACTGAGGAAGCATCTGCAGTTGGTGTGTGTGCTCTTCTTGGATGGAATGAATAGTAAAGAGGCCAGAGGCTGGGCTGCAGGCAAGAAAGCCAGTCAGTGAAAATGTCAGGGGGTGAGAGACAGGATCAGAGGGGGTCAGGGAAGGGTGATGTAGCAGGTAAAAGTGGAGAGGTACCTGGGGAGTCAGATGTCAGGCAGGTTATATTATGTCATAAATCCAACGTCTGAGGTGAAGTGTAAGGCCACCTGTGGACCTGCCTTGTGCAGCTCCTCCCTCAAGTACTCCCTGTATGCCTCATACAGGGAGGGCACCACCGTCCTATGGTACATGCAGGCACATGGTATGATGGAACCACGAGTGCCATGAGCTGCCTGAACCCTGGACGTTCAACAAAGGAGAAGGGCTGGCCATCCAGAGCAAGCATCTCCCCAATGCTCTGGGTGACCTCTCTCACCATTGCAACACGCCCCACTTTGTCTGCGGCTTTCCCCCACTGGTCCAGGGTGGCCTGCCTTTGCTTTGTGGAGACGGGAGCTTTGGAGCAAGAGCGGGACTTCTTTTTGGGCATGCTTCCACTGGTGCCAGGCTGAGGAGGAACAAGGGCAAGGGGGTGCTGCCTCCTGAGAGGTAGCAGCATTGCCTTGGTGGTGAAGTGTTTCATCTCCATGCCCTGGCTAATCAGCCTTTGGCAGTGCTAGCAGGTAGCATACCTGGGATCATCTGCCAACTCATAATGATCCCACACTACACTACTCCCCCTCTTCTGGGTGGGGATCTTGCCTTATCCCTCTCCTCAGGAAGCAGAGGCACAACAACAGGGGAAGCTGAGTCACCTGCCCCCACAGCCTCCCCTGAGGTGCCTTTCAGAGAAGGAGACCTGCCTCTAGGGGAACTTTGAGGGGTGTGGAGCACAAACTCAGATTCCCTCTCCTTCCCCAGAATTTCCTTCGCTATGAGCCTCAGCTGCTGTGCTTCCAGCTCCTCCTCTGGCACTGGGAGACTTATGCTGGGAGCTGAAATTGGGGTGGAGGAGACTATCATGCTGGTGCTGGTGCCTATTTCTGTTATTAGTGGAATTGGTACAGATGCAGGGACAGGCACTGCTCCCACCTCCTAGCTCCCAATGGCAGCAGAAAACTCATTGCTGCCAGGAAAGATGGTGCACCTATTTTTGAGTGTGGGGGGAACTTGCAGGTCTCCCCCTATGCCCTCTAGCCCCTCTCCCTCCCCGCAAATGCCCTGCCCCAGGAGTGTGAGAAACCCCAATGCCATTGATTCACCAGCCTTAAATGTCTTGCAAACCTTACCAAAAAGGGCCCCAAACACTTCACCTGGAATTCTTTCTGTCTTCTCCTCGCCCAGCCTGTCGCATATGATCAGTGTGATCCTGCCCTCCATGAGGTGAAGCCAGACCAGGTTGCCCTGCATCTCATCTATATATACATTTTTTGGAAGATGCCAGGACTTGTGACAAAAACACCTGGTTCCAATCCTGAGGGGGAGGTGGGGGTGTAATTAACATGTGGATCCTTTGTGGGCTGTATCATAGATTCATAGATTCATAGATGCTAGGGAATCTATGAATCTATGATACAGCCCACAAAGGATCCACATGTTAATTACACACCACCCCCCCTCAGGATTGGAACCAGGTGTTTTTGTCACAAGTCCTGGCATCTTCCAAAAAATGTATATATAGATGAGATGCAGGGCAACCTGGTCTGGCTTCACCTCATGGAGGGCAGGATCACACTGATCATATGCGACAGGCTGAGCGAGGAGAAGACAGAAGGATTCCAGGTGAAGTGTCTGGAGTATATACACATACTGAGCAGTGCTGAGCTGTAGGGTCACTGTGGCTTGAAATGCTTTTAACTTTCCTGGGGCCCAGCCCAATGAACTCTATGGTAAATCATGAGCCATTGGCTTTTAACTAAGATTATGCATAGTAGAACGATCTCCAGACCTACTACTAGAAATTGGTAGTGGAGGATGGAGATACATGGCCAAAGCCACCTGGCACAAAGACACATGACACAGAATCTTCCAACTTCACCCTAACGGGGAAGGGGGTGGCAACAGCGATGAAGAGGAAGAGACAAATGGAATTGAGGACAGCAACAGCAGCACCGGATCTTCCAGCGGAAGCTGGAGTGACAGTGACATGGATGACAGGTGAACTGAGTATGTGACCCTGCAAGTGGGGTGGGAATGAAAGGAACAGGTTGCCTGATGTGAGAGACCAGAGTTTGTTTGTGTGTGTACCATATGAAGCAGATATTACAACAGGTCCAGGTGGCCAGTGAGCCTTTGTATAGGTGTGCGGGCTGCACAGGTGTGGTTTTTGTAATGGGTTAAGGTTTTCTTTGTGGGGTGATACTCAGAGTGTAGATATATATAAACTCATATATACATAGACATATATTTTTACCAAAAAATGCATAGTTTGTACTTCATATAAATAGAGATGTCTACATGCACTATTAACATACAGCAATTAAATATGGAGCTTATTGTTCTGCAGTTTATTGCTCCTAGAAAGCTTTTGGGCACCCAGTTTACCTGTGAGCCTGAACTGCAGCAGCCCCAGCTGACAGTAGGCCCAGGAGATCAGCCTGCCAGACCAGGGCTGTTGCAACAGGGCTCAATGTGCTGCAGAATGGCTGGCTAGGGCCCAAGGGTGCTTCAGTGCAGAGCTAGCCAGGAGTCAGCCCCCACAATGAAGCACCCTTGTGCCCCAGTCAGCAGGTCAGTGCCTACACGTGCACTGCTGTGCATGAAAAAACTCTGCAGCAGGGTAGTACTTGTATTTACCTGCTGCAGAGTTTTTGTCATACATAGACCCTTCTCTCCCTTAGGACATGGAAGTGTGGGGCATGGAATAATAAAATTAATTGTAAATACAAGTACTGCTCTGCTGCAGAGTTTATTAGTTTTGTGCAACCTAACATGGGCACATGTGTAGATGCTGAGACATTTACTGTGCAGTTATTAGTCAGCGCTCCTAATAATGCAGTCCAGTATGCCACTAGCCTTCTTCACAAGGGCACCCTGTTGGCTCGTATTCAGCTTGTTGTCCACTGTAACCTCCAGGTACTTTTCTGCAGAGCTGCTGCTTAGCCAGTCAGTCCCCAACCTGTACCAGTGCACCAGCCTGTGATCAAAATTTATGGTGATCAAAGACAATAAATTCAATACTGGGAAAACTGGGGGTGAGTGGTATCAGTGTTAACAACCTAGGTGCATGATGACACATTCGTTTTGGCAGATGCGTTAAAAAGCCTTATGGGCCTAAGGACTCACCTCCACAAGGCCCTGTGGGCTGGGTGACCCACCTTTCACTGGCCAACTCCTCTGCATGACATTGTGTTCTAGGGGATGAGGAATGTGAGCTGCTATCAATGGCTTCAAGTTACACAGAAAAAGGCAGGTTTTTATGCAAAAGTTATTTCATGTCCCTGAATTAGGCAAGAAATCCTCCCTGGCTCTCAGCATCCCCTCCCTTCCCTTTGTTTTCTGCAGCACTGCTCCTCTTCTCCTTTCCCCTCTCTTTCCCCTGCTCATCCTCTACTTATGCCTCTGGGGAGACCCAGACATTACTGCCACTGTCCCACTCCTGCCCCTCTCCAGACACTAAGCATGGAGGTTGAGGAAGGGGATGCTGAGGGACTGCTTTGAGGACTTAAAACGGTCTCTGGCTGCTGTTCCTGTGGCATGGCCCAGACACCTCAGGGGACCCAAGTGTTTAGACCTGTGACAAATTGGAGCCACCAAGCTGTACTGTGGAAAAGGCGGTGTGACCATGCAGGAAAGCTGGCTTGTAATTAAAGCCCAGATTTGTGGGGTAGGATTGAGTTCTTTACATGGTTCTGACAAGTTTTCTGTGGGACCCTGCATATGGCACTTAAGACTTGGTCCTCCAAGATGTCGACTGCTTCATCACGACAAGGCCAACCAGCCTCATCATCCTGCTGA
>NW_005841912.1:1756798-1779294 GCF_000455745.1 Alligator sinensis
AGTCAATGAGGATGGAGAATGCATACCTTTGCTCCAGAAAAACTCAGCAGGTTGCCCTGCAGAGGAGGTACTTTCCCATCTGTAAAAGGGCAATAGTCCTGATTCTCCATTAAAAAGCACTCTGAGGGATGTACATGCCTTGTATTATTCACAAGCTCTATTTCAAAATGGTTTTTAAAGAAGAGGAGATTAACATCTTTTTATCACATTGACATTAAGCACCACAAACTCTCTCTGTTAGCTATTGCATCCTGAAATCAGTTTGGAACTTTCCCCTGCAGCTTTGTGCAGTGTTAGCAAGAATATGCTCCTGTTCACCTTGTGTAAATATTTAAGTTTGTAAATGCAGGGTCCATGTTTATTTCCAGATATCATCTGTTGTCTGTCCCGTAGTTTGCGCCAACATTTCATATGACTGTTGAAAGAGAGGCTTAGGCTCCAACATTGATATTTGCTTTAAAGATATTAAATATTCTAACCAACTCACTATTGCCCAATACATTTGCACAGCTCTGAACAGCTGGGACTAAATTTCCAATGCAGGTGTCCTAATTTTGCATGCATGATAGTGGCAGTTGCACTTTAAAATGGATGCATTTGTATACACATATAATTCTAAATTGGTGAAAACTACATGTGAAACCCTTGTTTGCATTCTGAGACTGCTGTTCCATTGCTGTCATAGGCCCAGGATAGCCTGCCTGCTTTGTAGGGCCTACAGACTGGCCAGGTCCTTCTTCTATTCAGGTAGCCAAGTTTGTGTCTGGTGTAGAGATGTAATTTATAAGCTCCCACATTTATGGGGTTTTAAATCTAGGGTGGATTTGGATCCAGGTGGTTCATCAATTCCTTACAGTGATAATCTTCTAATCAAAAACCCAAGTTTCAATGTTCTAATTCATGCTTCTCAGCAGCAGTTTAAGGATGTGCCTGGGCACCCTGGGCAAAGTGGAAGTGGCAACTTTCAGTTGCTTCAACAAGTGCAAATGTGAACATGTGGCTGCCAGCAACACCTGGTTTTTTTTCATGCCTGCCCCCCAAGTTGGCTCCCGAGGCTTATCACCCCCGTCTACTTATGCCACCTAGTTATGTCACTACTAATTACTGCCACTCTTTAAACCAGGCAAAATGAAGGACGCAAGGACCTACAGAACCTTTAGGCGCACCTCAGCACCCGGGAAGTTACTGAAGCCTAGCCTAAAGGAAGCCCATTTACACGCATCTGGATGATGAAAGGCTGATCACAAGCAGCGAGCATGGATTTGCTAAGAATAAATAATACCAAACAAAACTGATCTCCTTCTTCAACAAAGTAACTGTTTGGGTAGATGAAGAGAATGCTGTAGCTAAAGTGTTTCTGGACTTCAGCCAGGCTTTTGACAAAATCCCACATGACCTTCTCATAAACAAATTGCAGAAAGATGGGCTAGACAAAACTACTATTAGGTGGATAGACAACTGGCTCAATAGCTGCAAGCAAAGGGTAATTATAAATGGATCCATATTAGGATGGCAGGAGGTTTGAAGAGGAGTCCCAAAGGGGTATGTCCTGAGCACAGTGCTCTTCAATATGTTTATTAATGATTTGGATGCTGGAATAGACAGCTTCACAAGCAAACTTACAGATGACATGAAACTGGGAAGGACTATGAAAACATTGGAAGGCGGGAATGCAATTCAGAAGGATCTTGACAGGTTGGAAGGCTGGGCTGGAGCTAACAGGATAAAGTTCAATGCTAAAGTTCAAGGATGTTCAAATACAAGGTGCTGCACCTTGAGAAGAATAACCAAAAACAGAAATACAGAGATACAGAGTGCATGACACCTGGCTGAATGGCAGCACTGTGGAGAAGGATCTGAAAGTCTTGGTAGATCACAGACTCAGTATGAGTCTGCAACCTGATGCAGCTGCACAAAAGGCAAATTCAGTTTTGGGCAGCATCAGTAGGATCTTGGGGGTCGGACTTGATGATCTGCTCAGGTCCTTTCCGACCCTACCAACTATGAAACTATGACACAAGTAAGGCCTTATGCACAAAAGCTCAATTGTGGGGCTAATTATACTGCAATATAATTAGCTATTTTCTCAGTTAAGCACCTTAAGGTATGGAAATATCAATGCACCAGTAAGCTGCACCAACACACAGTATCTTCAATGGAAATAAACCTTCCTGAGAGTTCTCAGCTTAGACCTTCTAGCTGACCAAGAAAAACTAGGTTACAGAGATGTTTATGTTGCTTAGCAGAGCTTCATTCTCTTCTAGAACAGGCAGATTGGCAGCCAAAATCCATCTGAGGATCAAGAAAACACATGGGGCCAAACAAGCTGCAACCCCACAGAAAGCAAGCAGAAATGAAGACAGAACCACTGTCCTCCCACTCTGCTGTGTTTGCTTTGAAAAGGCAGAGGTTATCCAACCCTTCTCCAGCAGTCAATGCCATGATCATTAGGTGTAAGACACAGGAATACCAGTACTCTGCACTGGTTAGGCCTCATCTGGAATACTGTGTGTAGTTTGGGGCTCCACATTTGAAAAGGACATAAATAAGTTAGAGAGGGGCAAGAGGCAGGAGACAAAAATGATAAAGGGATTGGAAAGCAAGCCATATGAGGAACAGTTGACAGAAATAGGCATGTTCAGCTTGCAGGAAAAGTGCATAAGACGACGTATGCTAGTAGTTTTCAAATAGGTGAAGAGCTGCGACAAAGGAGAGGGAAAGTACCTTTTCTCTCTTGCTGCAGAGAACAGAACATGGACAAGGAGCTTGAAGCTTCAGCAAAGTAGGCTTAGATTGGATATCAGGAAAAACTCATTCACTGTTAGAGCATGGAGGTAATGGAATAGGCTGCCTAGAGAAGTTGTGGACTCTGTATTATTGGAGCTGATCAAGAAGTGGTTGGATAAGCATTGGTCAGGGACCATCAAGGAGTATCTATGCTTGTGTTCTATTATGGGTATTTCCCATATTTCTGGCCTTTTGTGGTTGCCACATGGGATCAGGAAGGATCTTTTCCCCCCTCCCGTTGCTACATGTATCAGGGAGAGGGGTTTTCAGTTTCCTCAGGCACTGGGTGTTGGCTATACCCAAGGCTGCGGACTTTGACTGGGGTGTGCCAATGCTCCTCCTGGGACTTACACCCAGAGGCTCCTAGCTACAGGGCCTTGCCTCTCAGGGTCAGGTTGATCATCATATTTGGTGTCAAGAAGGAATGTTACCCCATAGTCAGATTGGTATGGACTGTGGAGTGTTTTGCCTTTCTCTATAGTAGGGGGCATAGCCCTCTTCCTTGGATCTTTCAAGCATACCTTAACAACCCTTGCAACAGTAGGACATTGACCACTGTTGTCCTCCTGCTTTACCTGTAACAGGTTAGCCTGTAATGCCTTGTGGCTGTGTCAGGGTTGACTGTGTTGTTTTACTAATAGGTTACACAATGGATTTGTATTGGGTGTTTTGGATAAGAATGATACTGCCTCTGGCAGGAGGTTGGAATAGAAGACCTCTGAAGGATCCTTTCATCCCTTCTTTTCTATGATTCTGTGATATAAGTGGTGTATGTCTCCAGAGTCACCAGTGTTGTCAGGGCAGACTCCCTCAATGCTATTATTTGATTCCATTAGTGTTGTTCAGGGGTTAGTTGTTACCAGTCATGTCAGGATTCCCTGGTTTGGATGGTCTGTGTGTGCACTGTCAGGATACCATTTGTGATGCTGTGCCATTAACAACCTAATTGTTACAAGAAAGAGACTGCAGGTTCCAGTTCTTAGTGACAAAGAGCTCAGACAGGTTTATTGTCTACAAGCAAGGCTAGGCACTAACATGACCAGCCAGTCCATGGTTCTAGCAGGATTATTTGCAGGCATAGGACAACCAATTCCTAAGCCCAGTACAAAGTATTAAGTCTTCTCGGGCCCCTTTTCATACACTGACCAAAACAGCTTCATGATTACAGCATACCCATCCTATTTCTCACCAACTACTAAAACATCAACCACATCCTACTTCTCACCAGTCAGTGCACCCTCTCCACCAGATAGAGACCCCTGTTTGCCAGATCACTCTGATTTTGTTTTGGTATTTTGTACTGGTCTTACCAATTCACTGTCTGTTAGACTTGGAGGCTCCTCTAAAACTAATGAGCTACTTTTCCACCACATCTGTGCAAGCCATATATGATATGCCTAATGTTGTACTCATCGGCCTGCTTGGTTTGATGCTGTTAGCAGGGCCTGTATATGATGCATATATATACTGATCAATGCCTATATTGATCCAGACTCCAGCAAGGCCTACAAATGGAAGTCATGAAACAGTGACCACTGACTAAGTGCAGTAGATCCTCACTGACAGATTGGGGAGGATCAATCCATAATGCTGTCTTTCTATATTACTTCCTCATCTTAGCTGAAAAGTAAATACTGTCCTTTTGCAAACAATCCAAAAGGTTTTCAGCTGTCCAAACATGAGTTTTATTGTTGTCTTTCTTTTTAAAATTCAAATTATTTTATAAAGGTTATTTAAAGAGTCACACACTTGTTTCTTTGCAGGCCTAGGGGCTTCTTGCAGCTCTCCAGCCCACCTCCAAGTGTATTGCGTGGCACTCTCCTATCCCCTTACTACAAGTATTCTGCTTTTCAGCAGTCAAGAGTGTTGGAACTGATCAGATGTGGCATTCAAAATTACCACCTGACAGGGCAAGTAAAAAATATCTTTAGTCTGAGTGTGGAGAATTTTATTCTCAGCTTGGCTAACTGTTGTATCAAAAAAGAAAAAAACGTTAAAAGGAAAAGGCAGTATCGTAGCAAGGGAGGGAGGAGCAGGGTGACCGCCCTGGGTGTTGAAGCAAAGGGGTACCAACAAGCAAGTTATAAGTCTTTATTTTCTTATAAATATTTTGAAAAATGTTGGCTGATGTGGCCGATAATGTCAGCAATAAATTTTGCGTGCATGCACACAGCCGCAGCATGCACACGGCCAGCCCTGCAGCTTGAAGAGCAGCATTTGGCTGATGAGTCTGTTGGGGGGAAGGGGTGATGGGAGGGAAGGAGCATAGAGTGGTGGGGGGAGATTGAGGCCCCCAGTGAGGGAGGAGAGGGGCTGGGGCAGGTGCTGCCCAGACAGGACAGTGCACAAGACAGAGCCACGAGTGGCTCATCCAGGGGGGCGCTGAGGGGAGGGGGGGCTCTCACCACTGCATGCACCCCCCGGGCAAGCATGGGGGGGTCATGCCCCCTGGATCTGTGTGCAAGGTGAGGGTGGGCTGCCCCCCCAGTTTTATTTTCTAAATAATTTGGTTTTAATCCTCAATAAGTTTCCAAATGAGCAATGGAGTTTTGTACACATGAGCAGTTATAGTTTATTTCTTTTTTAGGTAGAGTATGTTTGTTGGGCTTATCAGTTTGGTTTACTAATGTTTGGTTTACATGTAAAACAAGTCAAACAACTGAAACAGTAGATATGTTGTCTTCTATTTGAATAGAGATGGACTCTGAGATATGGAATATGCTAGAAAAGTTCTTCTGACTAGAAAACATTAGATGTGAATAGACTAGTTCGTTTGATTGCTCTAGCCATTAGACTTCAGTAAGGCACCAGCTCCTTAGATACTTCAATCATTATTCCTTTGTGAAAGAGAGTTGCTGTATGTTCCATGAGCTGGGATATTCCCATGTGCCTTAGGGAGTCAGGTACCCATTTCCCATACCCTCATTAGACACCTATAGGACATTATGAGTGTCTATCTGCATCAAATGCCTACATACATTGTAAATCCTGACACGTCAAAACCTGAACCCAGGCCAGAGGGCCAAAATAGGCACATCTAGGTGAGTGTCAGGGTGTTGTGTACAGAAGACAAGATGATAGCTCTCTCAGACTATGAAGCAACTCCAGAAAACCTGCTGTAACCCACCAGCTGGAAGTGGGGGCCTGTGCTTCCTGCCATCCGCCCCCATATGAAGAAGGGAAAGATGGAAGGACCTGCATAGCAAATAGCCATCTGACCCTGCCCCTAATTTCCTCAGCATGGCCCCTTACTCCCAACCTGAAGCTCCCCACCCCCTCAGGTGCCTCTCACTCCCAACCCACAGCCCCCTGCCTCTCAATCCCAACCTGCAGCCCCCTGGCCCCGTCAGTGCCCCTCACCATTGACCTACAGCCACTGGCCCTGCTGGTGCCTCTCGCTCCCAACCTACAGCCCCCTGGCCCTGCTGGTGCTAATCTCTCCCAACCCACAGCTCCCTGGCTCTGCATGTCCTTGTTGAAGTGTGGCACCCAGAACTGGATGCAGTACTCCAGCTTCGACCGCACCAATGTTTCATAGTTTCATAGTGCTTAGGGTTGTAAGGGGCCTAAACAGATCATCAGGTCTGACCCCCTACCCCGTGCAGGAATGGGTGCCGTGGTCATATCATCCCAGCCAAACACCTGTCCAGGCTTCTCTTGAAGACCCCCAAGGTAGGAGAGAGTACCACCTCACTTGGGAGCCCATTCCAGAGCCTGGCAGCCCTAACTGTAAAGTAATGCCTCCTGCTGTACAGCCTGAACCTTCTCTCTAACAATTTGTTGCCATTATTCCTAGTAACCCTGGGTGCTGCCCTGGGGAACAGAGCCTCCCCCAATTTCCACTGGACCCCCGCCGGTGAGTTTGTAAATGTCCGCCAGATCCCTTCTCAGCCTTCTCTTGTGGAGGCTGAATAGGTTCAGGCCCAATAGCCTCTCCTCATAGGGCCTGCCCCGCTGCCCCTTCATCATGTGAGTAGCCCTCCTCTGGACTCTCTCAATGCTAGCCACATCCCTCTTGAAGTGCAGCACCCAGAACTGGACGCAGTACTCCAACTGTGGCCTGACCAATGCCACATAGAGGGGAAGGATCACCTCCCTGGACCTGTTTGTGATGCATCTGTAGATGCACGACAAGGTGCGGTTAGCCTTACTGACCACTTCCTCACATTGGCGGCTCATGTCCATCCTGGAGTCAACAATGACTCCAAGATCCCTTTCTGCCACTGTGTTGACAAGAAGGGGTGTTTCCCAGACTATAGGTGTGTTACTGGTTCCTTCTCCCTAGATGCAGTACCCTGCACTTGTCTGCGTTGAATTCCATCCTATTCTTATCCACCCATCTCTGCAGCCTGTCTAGATCTAGCTGGATTCTGTCCCTCCCTCCAGCATGCCTACCTCACCCCATAACTTGGTGTCATCAGAAGATATGGACAGAGTGCATTCCACACTCACATCCAGATCACTGATAAAGATGTTGAACAGTACAGGCCCCAAGACAGAGCCCTGGGAGACTCCACTGCGCACATCCCTCCAGGTCAAAAACAACCCATCCACCACCACTCTCTGGGTGCGACCATCTAGCCAGTTTGCTACCCATCGGACTGTGTAGACATCAGTGCTGCAGTCACCAAGTTTTTTTTAAGAGAATGTGGTGGGAAACTGTCAAAGGCCTTTTTAAAGTCCAGGAATACAATATCCACCCCGACACCTTCATCCAGGGACTATGTGACCTGATCATAAAAAGAAACCAGGTTAGTCAGGCAGGACCTGCCCTCAGTGAACCCATGTTGGTTGCCCCTGAGCATTACCTCCCCTGCTGGGCCCTTGCAGATGTGCTCCTTGATAATTTTCTCAAAGGTCTTCCCAAGGACTGAGGTAAGACTGACTGGCCTATAAGTGCCAGGGTCCTCCTTTCTCCCCTTTTTGTAAATGGGGACCACATTGGCCTTTTCCAATCCTCTGGTACCTGGCCAGTGCCCCCACGAGCACTCATAGAGCCGTGCCAGGGGCCCTGCTATGACCTCTGCCAATTCTCTCAGCACCCTCGGGTGAGGAGCATCTGGACCTACTGATTTAAACATGTCCAGTCCCTCCAAAAGTTCCCTAACTAGGTTATCCCTGACCCTAGGCATGGCGGTGCCTCCCCTGGGTCTGTCCACAATTCTAGTGGGGGAAATGTCCCGGTCCCTGTTCAGGAATATGGAGGCAAAGAATTCATTAAAGAGGTCAGCTTTTTCATTTGCTGCAATCACCAGATTGCCAAGCCTATCCTGTAGGGGCACCACGTTACCCAGTGCCTTCTTCTTACTTCCTATGTAGTTGAAAAAGGACTTTTTGTTATCCCTAATTCTGGTTGCTAGCCCTAGCTCCATCTCAACCTTGATCTTCCTAACCACCTCCCTGCAGTCCCAAGCAACGGAGGTGTAATCCTCCTTGGTGATAGCCCCTTGCTTCCACTGTTTGTACACCTCCTTTTTTGCCCCCAGGCATCCCTGGATGCCTTTGCTAAGCCATGGGGGCTTCTTTGCACTCCTGTTCCCCTTGGTGCGCAATGGGACTGACTCCCTTTGAGCTTGGAGAATCATCTCCTTGAGGAACAACCACCCATGTTGGACTCCCATCTCATTGAAGCTCCGAGACCCCAATACCGCTCCTACTAACCTTCTTAGCTTAAAGAAGTCGGCCCTCCTAAAGTTGAGGACCTCTCCCTTGCTGCTTTCTTTCACCACCCTGCGCTGGATAGTAAATTCCAGCAGGCAATGATCACTGTTGCCCAGGTGGTCGAGTACCCACAGACCCCTCACCAGGTCATCGCCTGTGGCAAGGACCAAGTCCAGCAAGGCATTTCCCCTGGGTTAGGTGGAGGTCCTGTATCCCAGCTAGGAACCTACGTGAGTGGTCAGACCTGGCTGACTGCTCCTCCCAGCAGATGTCTGGGTAGTTTAGGTCACCCATGACAACCATATCCCTTGACTTTACAGCCTTCGTGAGCTGGCCTGAGAATTCCAGGTCCAGCTCGTCCCCCTGGTGAGGTAGTCTGTAGTAGACGCCCACTATCAAGTCCCTTTTCCCATGCCCCTCTTGCATTTTTACCCAGAGCACCTCATTTTGCCCCTCCCTCGACCCCATCTTGATCATTGAGGATGTGTATTGCTCTTTGACGTATAGCGCTACATCCTGCCCCCCCTCTTTTCCCTGCTCTGTCTCACCTGTACAGCCTGTATCCCTGGATGTCCACTGCCCAGTCATGGGTAGAATCCCACCAGGTTTCTGTGAGCCCCACTAGGTCTGGGTTTTTGCTAGCTAGCAGGAGGGTGAGTTCCTCCTGCTTATTCCCCATGCTTCAAGCATTTGCGTAGAGGCATTTGAGGCCTCCTGTAGGTGCCCGTGCCACCCCCTTGTTCCTAAGTCTGCCCTGGCCCCTGTCACTTACCTGAGTACTACTTGTGTGCCTCACTTGGCTTGATGGAGAAGTGTCCTCATATTCCTCTGCATCCCCGTCCCCAGACAAGCCTAGTTTAAAGCCCACTTTAATGTTGAGTAAAGTGGGAGAATAACTCCTTTGATTTTACTGGAGATGCATTGATTGATGCATGCCAGAGTTTATTGGCCATAGTGGTTATGGCGCCACACTGCCGGCTCATATTCATGCTGGGGTCCATTGTTACCCCCAGATCCCTTTCATCTGTAGTGCTGATCAGGTTAGTGTTGCCCAGCCTGTAGGTGTGCTGGGGGTTCTTCCTTCCCAGATGCAGCACTTTGCATTTCTCTATGTTGAACCTTATCTGGTTCTGTTCTGCCCCACATGCCAGCCTGTCTAGGTCTGCTTGTATCTGCAGCCTATCTGTGGATGTGTCCGCACAACTCCATATCTTGGTATCATCCATGAATTTGGCCAATGGGCTTTTCACCCCCTCATCCAGGTTGTTGATGAAGGTGTTGAACAGCACTGGGCCAAGTACCAATCCCTGGGGTATGCTGCTGCCCACATCTCGCCAGGATGATACCGATCCATTTATTTGGACTTTCTGTGTCCTACCCCGCTAGCAGTTTCGCACCCACTTGACAGTCCCACAGTTGAGCCTGATATCTTCCAGTTTTCTGATCAGTACCTCAAGGGATACCAGATCAAAGGCTTTCTGGAAGTTGAGGTATATGATGTCAACCACTTTTGTCTCGTCCAGGTGACAAGTCACCTGATCATAGAAAGAAATGAGGTTGGTCAGAGAAGACCTGCCTGCGATGAAGCTATTCTAGCTGTCATTCAGTATCATGCCTTCTGCAAGTTTGCTACATATAGCCTCTTTGATTAATGTTTCTAGGATTTTCCCTGGAATAGAAGTTAAGCTAACTGGCCTGTACTTTCCCGGCTCCTCACGCTTCCCCTTCTTGAAGATGGGCACAACATTGGCCCTCTTCAAGTCCTCTGGGATTTCTCCAGACACCCATGATTTTTGAAAGACCTTTGTCAGGGGCTCTGCAATTACTTCAGCCAACTCTTGCAGCACTCTTGGGTGGAGTTCATCCAGTCCTGCTGATTTATATAAGTCTAATTTGTTTAGTTGATCATATGCCAGTTCTATGGTGGAGGATGGGGCTGGATGCAGCCTGCCTCCTGTGAGCTTGTGGCTCCTTGCCCTGCTATCTTCCCCTCTCTCCTGCCCCCAGAGGGCTCCCCAGCCCAGCAGGTGAGACCTGGTGCAGAAGGGACCACTGCACCACCATGGCCACCAAACTGAGGCACTCTCTGCCTGCCTGGCAGCAGTGGGGGCATAACTCCAAGCCACTGCTGCTGCTGCACCTCTCCTGGGAGGCCATGAAAGTGCGGCACTCCCTCCTGAGCTGGGTCCCACCTGCTGGGCTTCAAAGGCAGCTCCTGCCTGAAGCTGGTCCAGCCCCATTTTAGCCCTGCACCCCATTATGGGCTCAGAAATCTTGTTACCCCAACCACTGATGTTGTAATCCCAACTGTGGCTGCAGCCCACAGTTTGGGAACCACTGTACTAAAGGATCTTATACTGGGAATTGGTTATCAGAATACCCTTGAAACTTTCATTTGAGATAGCAAAAGGAAGCACATAATCTGATTACATCCCTGATATTTTTATCCCTATGCATATCAGCATGCAGATAACTTAATACCAGCTCGCTCTCTCACTCCCTTTTTAAATTAATAACACTGCATTTGCTTTGAAACAAAAGTGATTTCTTCTGGGTTTGGAAAGGTTGTTCTTTCATACCTTAAAATTATCAGTTTTCCATAGAGGCGAAGCATGGAGCCACTGTAAGTTTTTTTGTGACAACAAAAAAGAGTGTCTTGTACCTAACTCTTCTGGTGATGTAGTATGTTTAGATGGTTCCAATACCTGTCAGTGGCTTACTGGTTTATGTTACTTCCTTATGTTACTTCTTAGTCCTTTTAAACAGTGCATATTTTACCATACTCCACATCCATGTCCTCCATGTTTTCTGATAGCTCTTCATTGTATTTGTGAACACCATGAAATACATACCCATTCACTGGTATAGCAGGGACAATTTATTTGTTTGACAAGGTTTTAGCTTTTCAGGTAAAGTAGGTTTTGACTTTTGTCATTCTTCCTTTTTTCTGTTACTTATTGTGCCACTTGCAGTTAAAATTATATTGAGTCTATAACTACCAAAGTATATGTGCATCTTGACATTGAGTGTTGTACCTAACTACAAGTCTTGCTTTCTGTGGGAGCGTTTCCATATTCAAGAATGCCTTGCCATATATTTTCATTGTTTTTCTGTAGCCTTTTTTAATAAAGGTTTGGTCATTTTAACTGCCTCTTCATCCTTGCTATTGACTGCTTGTGACTGATGATGTGATGTGATTGAATTCCCATTCCTGGGTAAACTGCATAAACTCACCACAAATAAATTGGTGTCTGTTGTACAAATCTACAGAGTTTGGGATGATATAACGGCTGAAATGTTTCATTACCATAGCTATAATGGGCACTACAAACAACGTCTGAGTAGCAGTTCTATGACCAACAGTCTACAATAATTAGCTAGTTTGTGTGGTTTACGGTGACAGTGTCCTTTCTTACTTTGTTCCTAGCTTACCTGGAAACATTCTGTATTTTCATGTTGCCTTTTATGGCATTTTTAGACATGCATCACATATATCACATGCACTCCCAGACAGGTATCAAAACTACTCAACAGGACTGTGCTGTCTTTCATTGTCTGGTTAGTATACTTCATCTCTGGATTCCCAGACACCTGCTTCTGTTCCACAACAGCTCCAATCTATTCTTGAGATAATGTTTCTATTCTTAGTGATCTGAGTCTGATGATTTGATTGCTTGTGCCTATGGTACAATTAGGAATGCTCATCTCATCTCCAAAGTCCCAATATTCTTGAGAAGTAGGTGGGCCTTGTCCCAGGGGGGCTGACCAACCAACCTGAAGGAATGATAGATACAACATTTCCAAAGCTTTGCCTTGCATAGATTCCTTCTACTCCAGGCCTTGAAACTGGCACAAAACTGACCTGGTTGGTCCTTTCTATGAGGCTGAGAATCTCATTCTTGTACAGTTGCCATATTTTCATTCTGTAAGACTGCTATGGATGAGAATCCAGCTATGTGTGTCTCAGTCCCTTTCTTATTGTGTATATCTAAGTTATAGCATGGCTTATTGGTGTCTGGAACTGCCTGCAGGGGCTTTTCACAAAATAGCTGCTAGTAATTTTTAGTTACTCACTGTCCTAATGGTTTCCTGCCTTTGAACATACTGGTCCTGCCTGTCTCTCCAAATGACTATCAAAAGATGTTCCTTTTCTGTTTGGATGTATCTTTGTTTTGTTGGCAATAATGCCCTTGGTGTGAAAGATGACTGTAAAAGTGATACCCTAAGTCCTATCTCACTGGAAAAAAAATTGTATGGTTGCCGTTTCATTACACTGTAATATTTCAGGTACTTGAGACATCTAATGGCTGCATCATATTGTGGTAACCCTATCTACACTGCATTTTTGCACAGTAATTGTCTAAGTGTCAGACAATAGCTTTGTCTTTGTATAGCTTTTAGTTTTGGGGGATCAGGATGCAACCCTTCCAGGATCAGCAAGTATCCCATGTATGATGTTCCAGTCAGTTGTAAACTTATGGTATGTTGTGTCACAACCCAAGGGTGTGATTTTTGTTTTTGTGTGTGCTTTGGCACCACTGAATTATTTTCCCGCCAATTCGTAGCTTTCTTTGCTGTGTGCAGTTCTTCTTTGCAGCACAGAAATGCACTTTGCAAAGAGTTCCCGCCATTTGTATTCTAATTTGAGCCCCATTATTGGCTTGCGTGAAATTATTCACACGTGGCAGCTAGCAATTGGCTTGCTAGCCGTATAAAAAGCTTGAGTGGTTTCCGTCCAAGTTGGAGAACTCCGAGGAGAACCCCCGCAAGGGAGGACTCCACGAATACCAGGAGGAGGGACCTTCACGCTGTGTGAATATCTCTAAGCGCTGCGGAGCGTATTGGACCCAGCGCATTTCAAGCAGGCAACAGAGGTCTGATCAGCCTCTAGCCTCTCCCCATCGCCGTTCGTAATCCTCGACGTATCCCTCTCCCTGCGCGCAAAAGGACCCACGGAGCCTAGCAAACTTCGTGTGAGTGAGTGAATAAAAGGATCCACGGAGCCTAGCAAACTTCGTGAGAGAGACCCGAGCTTGTCGTAGTCCTCAAACAAGGATTTAATCGGAGCTGTGCCTGGGAAACTGTCCAGCCTACACCGCGACCATCTTCGGTGTAAGTAAACAATCTTGAATCAACCATTACGCGTCCGTGCCTAATTCTAGCGTGTCGCCCGTTCTCTCTGATCCAGCGTGCCCGGGCTGCTGGCCAGAGCCTGCGCGGAGTGAAAAAGGGCCCATATCACTCCCGGCCCGCACATGGCGACATGGATGGGATCTGGAGTAGGCCCACACATGTTGGTTTTATTTTTATATTTTACTCTTCATTCTTTCCGGCAAACAAGTGAGACTGTGGTAATGATCAGCCCCAGCTTCCTCCATGCAGTCTCCACATCCAGAATGTCATTAGTATCACACTGACCTCCTGATCTCTATGAGCTCTGCAGCACGGACATTTTCCAGTGCAGGTTTGATTGATCCCAAGTGGCATTCTTAACCAGCCATATCTACAGATAACTTCTGCTGATCCAGGTAATGTATCTTCAGTTGGTACACATGGGATATTACTGTATGTACTTGAATCTAAGACTACCCTGAATTTAAGATGACCCCCTAATAATTAGATTCTATATATGGCAAATATATAAACCTGTTATGATCTTCCAGGTATAGGGTCTAATTATTGGAGGGTTGTCTTGAATTTGGACCCCCTACACACCCTGGGAAGGGAAAGCAGTAGCTGGGAGGTCAGGTGGTTAGGAGAATCTGGTAGCCCCCTTGGTCTCGACGCTCCCTTATTCCCCCTGCAACCTTCCTGCCACCAGCATCCCTCCATCCCCAGCTCTCCACAGTCTCTGCCTCTTCCACCCACTTCCCACACTCTCTGCCTCCTTCCTCCTACCCTACCTTACTGTCAGATGTTGCTTGCACTCTATTCCCTCCCCAGAGCACAGCATGTGAAAGTTTAACCCTTACTGGGCCACACAGCAGCATCAGTGCTGCTGATTGGCTGGGCAGGGGGTGGGATTTCCATGTGGTCTGTGCCTGGGAGTGAATCTAGCCTAAGCTGGAGCCAAGCTGTGTCTAAGAGTGAGGGTTGTGGGGAGGGGGCTGCAGGAAAGCAAAAGCTGCAGAAGGCACATGGATGTGGGACAGGAAACTGGTATGGATCTGACTCTGGTCCCAACCCAGGCTCAGGGCCAGAGTCAGAGCCATAGCAGGTGTTCCCTCCCTTCTGTTCCCCCTTCCCCCTGCTTTGTATATGAATCTAAGATGACGGGCTTTTTCCTCCATGCTGACTTGCGGGGAGGAGGGGACCTCACTGTAGATTCAAGTAAATGTGTTAAGTCCCTGTTAGTGCTTCAAATTGTGTGCATATGTGCAAGTACTCAACTTGCCTGCTTTTTGATTGCTACTACCTTGATTATCCAACCTGTGGGTTTGATGACTTTAGCAATGGAGCCTTTTTTCCAACTTTTTTCTTCATTGCTCCCCCAGTTCTTTTTCTGGTAATGCAATGGGACCTGTGTGATTCTAATGGTGTTCCAGTGGGATTGGATGATCTATTTCCAGGTATAATACAGTAGTGTAACTAAGGCAGGGTGGCCAGGACAGCAGCACCAGGCAGTGACTTGAGTAGAGGGGGGATGGGGAGGGAGTGGATAATACGTGAAGATGATATTCTAGTCTTCCAAAAATAACTGGGCAATCTTTTCAAGGTTTTTCTGTATGGATGCCACACTATATACAGGTTTCCCATGCTTTATGCTGTAAGTGTGTTCCTGGAAAACGGTGCATAACTCGAATTTGCATAAATGGAACCCACTTTACAATGTAACAAGTAGGGATAGGTTCCAAGACCACAACTGTACTGACTCCCAGACCCATTTCCACCACTTGTACAAGACAATTTTGGTACTCACCAACAGCAGACAGTACACACAAGCACAGGGCACTATCATAATGAACATGGCAACTACAGAAACACGTGTCGCAGACAACGAGCGAGGAGCAGAGATCCACACAGGAGACTATATTTTGGTGTGTGTCAGGGCGGCACATAGGGGGTGCACACGTATGCACATGCACCCCCTGAACATGGTGACGCACCCCCTACAAAAAGGTGCTGTCGACACTGTCGGCGCTGCTTGCAGGCAGTCACTACTTGATACCCCATCGCCAGGACCACGGGCAGTGTCTGTGCATGGTCCACGATTGCCGCTGGCTGCTCCCAATACTGCAGCAACTGCCCACTGCCCCACCGCCGACAGTGCCAGCGGCATCTGCAGGAGCTCCACACTTACTGCCACCACCAGCGCAGCCATGCCCCCACAGCCACCAGGGGCACGGGACACTCATGGTGCATGTCACTCCCACAATGCACTGCACAAAGCAGCTGACTGCAGGATTTTACCACACCAATCACATAAGAGTGAATTTACCTTGCATATAACGATTTTTTGGTATTAAAAAGGGTCAACACATAAGAACAATTACTTACATATCGAACCTGCATAAAGCGAGGAAAACCTGTATTGTTTGCTTTGGATATGACTGTTGATTGACTGTATGTCAATTGTATGAACTCTGTGTCCAAGTCTTATCTCTTGGTTCATGAATTCACTTTTAAACTCTAAGAGATGGCTTCTGTATTGTTCATACTATCCATACTGGGTCATTTTAACAGCAGAGTCGCTTGCAGATCAAAGGAAGTGATTCTTCTAATCCATTCAGCCATAGTGGGGCCTCATCTGGAGTACTGTGCCTAGGTTTGGGCACCACACTTCAAGAAGGATGTGGACAGTTTGGAAAGGGTCCAGTGCAAAGTAACAAAAATGATTAGCAGCCTGGGAGGCAAGACTTAGGAGGAAAGGCTGAAAGAACTAGGATTATTTGGACTTGAGAAGAGAAGAGTGAAGGGGGATTTGATAACATGAAGGGCAATGATAGAGAGGATGGAAATGGTCTGTAACCATAGGGGACAGGATAGAAACAGTGGCCTCAAGCTTCAGCAGGGGAAATTTAGGTTGGAGATTAGGAGGAACTTTCTAACTATGAAGGTAGTCAAGAAGTGCAACAGGCTACCTAGAGAAATTGTGAAATCTCCATCCTTGGAATTTTTCAAAAACAGATTAGACAGATACTTGGCTGGAATGCTTTAGACAGAAATGATCCTGCCTTTAGCAGGGACCAGGACTAGGTGATCTTGTGATGTCCCTTCCACCCCAACTTTCTTATAATCCTATGACCTGAAGTGTCAGTCCGCATACTTTTCCTTAGTGTTCTTCTTATAAGTGGTATAGTGCTAGCATCATTGTATTAATGTCACCTGGCTGTGCTCAACTGTGATTTTGGTTTCCTTTCTTACATAGTCCTGAGATAGTCTTTAAAGGCTAGGCCATTCACTGATGCTGCTCTGTATATTTGGCTTTAGTTTCCTTTGTGTGTGCTGCTGCTTTATCTTTGCATACTAACAAGATCAGTTTGGCTGGTTTGCCTTCTGTTAATATAACTTATTATATTAACACAAGATTCAGTTTGGCTGGTTTGCCTTCTGTTAATATAATTTATTTTATTCATTTTTTTTTATTTATATATCATCCTGCCCAACAAAATACAAGGCAGCTTACAGAAAGAGGATAGAATAACTTAGAGTACAGGGGAATGAGCAAGCGGAAAACACACACACACACACACAAAAACTTAAAAGGAAAACTAGAGCATAACAAAAAACAGAACCCCCATAACTAATATCCCAGGCTAGATTTCTTTGCTAAGCACCTGTCCAAATATAAAGGTCTTACAGCGCTTCCAAAACACGTCCAGGCTCAGGCTCTGGCAGACCTCAAGAGGGAGGGATTTCTAGAGCTAGAGAGCAATGACCAAGAACTACCTCCCACATAATTTTTGCCAAGAGTACTTGACAAACTGATAGTATTTGCAGGAGGTTGCTTTTGGCTGACCTTAGGGATCATGACAGGGTGTAAGAGAGAAGGCAGTCCCTTCAATACAAAAAGCACAGATTATTTAGGGACTTATAGGTCAAAACCAGCTCCTTGCATTATACTCAGAATGCTATTAGGAGCCAGTGCAGACTCTGGAGCACTAGAATTATGTCAGGCCACTGTGTTCTGCATTGGCTGCAGCCTCTGAACTTCAAAGGCAATCCTATGTACAGTACATTTCAGTAGTCCAGCCTCAAGATAACTCAGGCATGGATGATAGTGGCCAGATCTGAATCTGAATTCATGTGCAAAATCTAACCCTCTGAGTCACCACTAGATTCTTATGTACGATCCAGTTCTTGCCTGCTCATTGTTGTCACAACTGCTGCTTATGGCCTCTTATGTATGATAGCCCCTACATCATTATGGTTTCCCCATAAGATCCATAGCTTTACCTTAGCATTCTGTTTTATCTCTTTCTTTGTATATGTGCATTTGATTTTGCCCATATATTGATGTATTTCTCCTTGTATTTTCATGTTTTCTGTGTACAACTTTGTGCATTCTCTTGTGTTTGCTTCACTTATGTTCTTCATTTGGATGTGAGTTTGTTCACTCATTTTTCTCACTCCCATAGCTTTTGATGGCAGAGCAGGTATGGTGTCTCTCTATGTTGCCAGAGACTTGAGTTCAAGCCCTGCCCTAAATGCGTTCCAAAGCCCACCCTAACTTGACACAATTGTAAGTGGGTACCAAGTCATTTGGGCCGGGGAGTCAAAGGTGGCCAGGTGTACTGTTAGCTACCTTGTGTGGCACTGACTACAGAAACTGGTGTACTTCAGCCATATTAACTTTGGAAGGACCTTTCACCTACATAGCCTGCGGTAGAGTTGTTGTAAATTCCCTGCACCTTCTCATTTGAGCTGCATAGTTCATCCCTTTTAGTTCATCATTAATTAACTCATAAAATGTGATAATTGCATGAGGCAGCCAATTCACTCCATTTGGCAGTAAACATCTATTGTTTCTCCAAACCCTTGACTACGATTGTTGAAAAGATAGTCTTTGTGGATGACATTTTTGAGGACTGAAAGTGAACAATATCTGAGTATTTCTGGGATTTTACCTGGGTCCTCCCAGGCTCCCAGAAGTTTACAGATCCAGTTGCTGTACCCTGGCAGCCTTTGCCCATTGCACCCTAATAATGTGGCTGCTTTTATTTTGTTATCGTTTTACCTGGCTGCATAAAAAAATTGTAGGTTTTTTCCATTCTAATATAAAGCCTGTTCAGGTGCTAAATCTGTCCTACTTCATGTCTATCTGCTTGGGAGCAGGAATCTGGAAATCTATTATAACTTTGTGATTGTTTTATTTTTGGATTTTGGATTTGTGGGTTGTTTCGTACATCAGCATGAACTGAGTCACTTCTGACACACATTCAGTGTTGAAGCACAACAGAGAATCAAGACAGTGGGGCATTCAGACCTTATTCCTTTGCACCTCAGGAAGCACTTCCTGCATGTCAGAGTCTCATCACTGTGCTACTAGCATCTCCTGCTAGGAGGCGTAAAACACAAATGAAACCAGCAGCATAGAGGGCTCTATTCCTTGTAGCACCCCCTCCCGCTCCCTTCCAAAAACTTAGGCCCCTGAGAACCTTCTCCCACTGTCTGGGGATCTTCCATACCTGGGGAGAGTTGAGCTGAATTAATGCCTTGTGCAGGGCTTAAATAGTTCATAGAACCATGTGTGGGTTCTCCTCACTGGGATGTATTTCACCTATACAGCCAGACTATGATAGGACCTTATACAAACACACAGTGTTGGGATGGGAGAATACGATGTGGAAGGATGTGAACAAAGGTATTTCACAGTTACAGTTTAAGCACTAGCTCTGGGCATCCCTGAGAGCACAGTATGCTACAGGGGAATCAGGACATGCAGAAAGATGGTGGAGCTAAAGTCATACATCCCAGGGCACTGGCCTGCAGAGTGCATCAGCTGCAGCCAGCTCCATCCTAAAACATGTGGCCTTTCACATCTAGTGATTTGTGGAGGCACTGTTTTCTGCAACTGTAAATGCCATTTATTTACTGAAATTCTGAAAATGTACAATATTCACTTGCTACCTCTCTGATAATGAGCCAAGAGAACTCACTCTCATGAACCCCCAAATGAAGCTTTTTGTAAGCAATAGTTATACAATTACACAGGAAGTAAATGCACCACAGATAGGCCCAACAAACATTAGACTATTTCAACATTTTTGTTCTGGCCTCTGAAGCAAAGTCCAGTTAGTCAAACTTCATGTGTACTTTTCAGTCTCAAAATCAATTGATTTTAAACAACTGAAATCTCTTCAAATAGCATTCAAACAGATAACATCCATTAGGTTATCTCTGAACAGTTCTTAGGTCCAGTCTTCCCTTGAAAAGTCCATTTGCCTCGCAGTGATGTGACCAAAGTATAATGATCCTTTGGTCATTTGCAGCACTAAGATCCAGGGTTTGGAGGTTGGTTTTTTTGGTCTGGGGGCCTTGTTTCATCGTTTGTGTTCAATTTAAATATCAGTGTAGGACCCGCTAAAATGTAGAACATACTATACTTGTATTAGAGCTCATATACTCAAAAGCAGCCCACTATATAAGGAATGCAGCCTACGATATCAGACTAGGGTTTGAAAACTCTGGCTAAGTGACTACTGATTCTAGATGCCCAGTGTGAGGCTCCTTTAAGGAGCCAAGTTTTCACATAAAGGATACTTTGCAGTTGTTGAGAATCAAAAAATGCCAGAAACATGCCAAAATGGTGGCTCCCAGAAAAACTCTCTCTGTATTTAGCAAATAGATTTGACTAAACTTAACAAGGTATTAGAGTCCAAGTGATTTCCTTATTCAAGAAGTAGGAAGGAGGTGCCAGATAATCATGTTAAAGGGATACTTAAAACATAATAGTTATTCAGGGGCACTGAACAAGAAAATTGATTTGCTAGAACATAGGGAACCAAGGCCCAGTTAGAGCTTGCCTCAGCTCTTGGTTTTATGCAGGGTATGGGCCAGTCCTGAAAAAACTGGGCCTGTCATGATACTGCAGACAAGCATCAGGTCCTTGGCATAAGGAAATCTTTGTGGTGGAGCTGCCTTGGAGCTGTGGACTCTGGAAGCCTATACTAGAGTCTGAGTGTAGACTCCATGGCAGGGAGTCTTAGAGGGTCTGAGAGCCCTGACGAGGTTTCTAGACTCCAGAGCTGAGATCTAAGGGTTCATGTACATGCCACGATTTTTGCCTTTTCATGCACTACAACTGCATGTCTGTTTGCATAAGTGGGATTTCCCGATGCTTTAAAAGTCTTTCTTGTACATTAAACTAAAACTCCTTGGATGTAGTATAGTTTGGCTCGTCAGGAGTTAAAGCATCACATCCATGGATTTGTTGCATGCAAACACAAAGGCACTCAAAGACGTGTAATGAGCCTCTTTGTCCATCAGAAGGCACAGTGACTTTTTTGTAGTTCACCCCTTTGAATTGATTTCACTTTCGAATTGCTTCCCCTTTTTCTTTTCTTGTGTGCCTGCTCCCTGCTTCCACAGCTGCGTGGCAGGGCACGGGCATGGGGTGGGTGGGGAGCCAAGGGGGCAGCACTGGATCATCCTGCTCTCCTGTAGCACCAGCCAGGGACCCAGCTTAATTAATTTGAAAACCTACTGAGTGTAAAAACAGATACAACACTCCAAAATAAACAAGTTTAAATTTTATAAACCTATTCAATTTAATGAGGATTAAAACCTGTGGTATGTCCAGGAGCCCTAAGTGCCAATTAAAGTCAAGTCATTCCAATTCTTTGCTTCATGGCAGTGATCCTGATAGCTTTGGCATGGCTAGTTATCCCAGAGTCACAGACTCTAGAAGTATGACAATCTAAAGTCCTGGAGCAGCCCATCTGATGCCTGACCCTGACCCTTTGCCTTCCACAGAATATTCAGAAATCCAGACATGGTTCCACAGGATCCCTGAATTGACTGAACTATGGAAGCCTTGGGCAAAACGTTATTCTGGATTCAATACGTTGGCATTTCCCAAAGAAACTGTGTCATCAGAAGATTTCTGACCAGTTTTACTGACACAATTTTGTTATTTAGCTAAAACTATCAGTGAAGCCATTTTCAAACATCTCATCCCTGGACTGACCCTGCTCTAGTCTAAGTAAAAGGTAACATTTCTATTGGGTGGAAAATTAGGACAGTACCAGTGCTTTTGAAAACCGCAGTTCCAAAGCCATGTGTGTAGCGTGTGTAACCCTCAATATTCAGGCAGTTCAAGAAAAAAGAAATATTACTGTCCGGGAACCAGTCAGGCCACAAATATTTTTTTAACTACCTAACCCTGATCTTTATCCAAAAAAACCCCAGATTATCCTGGCCAATGAATTACAACAGTAGCACTCAACTTTGATCCACAGGGACAAGTGCCTGTTTTTTGGACACATCTACATCATATGCAAGGTTCAAAATACAGGGTGGGGGGAGAGGGAGGCTCGAGGGGACTGAGAGATAAGAGCCCCCAGTCTACCCCATGCCTTTCTAAACAGCTCAGGCTGCGATGGCTCCTTCTGGCTTCTGGATGCCATCACTGCAGGCCCCCTAAGAGTCGGAGTGTAATTTGAACCCTGATCACATCCCCAGCAGTCCCAGGGAGTTGTTCTTGAGCATGTCCCCCCCACCTGTTCCTCCTCATGTATATCAAGAAACGAGGTGGATATCCACTCTGAGGACACCCTTCACTGCTGCTTTCAGACAGATTAGAGACAGAAGTCTTGAGAGCAACTATAGGGGCACTCCTGGAGAAGCTTCACTGTCTTATTTCCAGGGTTGGTATATATGAGTAAGAGCCAGTAGATGGGATGAGCACCCGCAGAAAAGTTGAGGAAGTGATGCAGACATGCTCTTAGGGTGCCTACAGATGTCCAGGGCTCTGCTTTAATTCATGGTGCTTTACATAAAGCACCATGAGTTAGACCCCCCCACACACCCAAAGGATGACGTGTTGGGTTGAAAGAGGATTGAGTCTGCCTGCACCAGCCCTGGCCACCAGTCAGAGGAGGCTGCTG
>NW_005841912.1:1779306-1803745 GCF_000455745.1 Alligator sinensis
TGAACCACCCCTCTCTCCAGCCCTGCCCCCCCCCCTCCCCCAGCTCCAAGGCTGTCAGTAAAAGAAGCAGGAGGAAGGGAGCAGCGTGGAATTGCTGGCTGGGCTTTGTCCAGCCTGAGCTGGGGCGTAGGGGGAACATAGCCTCCTCACCTCATGCACCCCCACCCAGCTAACACTGCTAGGGTATTGTGGGGAAGCCAAGCCAGGCCTGCAAGGTAAGGGGGCTCCAGTCCACCCCCTCTGCCCTCTAGCAAGGCTGGGCAAAGCAGCTGACAGCTGCTGCTGCTACTCTCAAGAGGCCTGACCAGAGTTGGGTGGGAGGAAATGAACAGAGCTCCCTCGCCTTGCAGGCCTGGCCCAGCTCCCCACAGTATGCCAGCAGGTGTAGGGGTGGCCAATGAGAGAAGGGGGCTCTGTCCCCGTCCCCCCACCCCACTCCCACTCAGGCCCACCAACCCAGCCCTCAGCTCAGTGCTGTTCCTTTCCCTTTCCCTTCCCAACTGACAACCCCACCATGAAAATTTAACCCTTCAGGCAACACAAGTTTCTTAAGGTGCTTTGCTTAAGAGCACCTTAATCTAATACTTGACTTGACGAGGGTTATTTTTTTGTATGATCAGCCATTTAAAAAATGCTCTGCATCTGTGCACATGTGTTACATCACAGCTGTAGACCATTTTCAGGGATACAATTGTACAAAAAATGTAACTTGTGTAAGCGCCCTTAATGTGGTTAATTTGTACAGTCTGAACAAGGCAGAGTTTTCCTCCATATGAAAAAATAACAGCAGAATTAAGCCAAATGGTGGTCTCAGGATGTAGGCTCACACAGCCCTACTGCACTTCATGGGAGTTGTGTATGTATCTCTTGAGTACACAGTTCTATCACCTTTCACCTATCACCTCTTGGCCCACTAATATGATCACCTTTGTTATATCAACCTACAAGCTTTTGATTCAGCTCTGGAAACAGAGGGGAAAATTCTCTCATTGTATAATTTGGCAATGACAGTAGGGGAGTTTTGCTATTGAATTCAGTGGACCTGTGCCATATGCCAGCAAAGCATTTGGTCCTAAAATTATTAAGAGGTAAAAGGATAGGTGAACTGAGTTACATGTAAGAGATGAAGTGACTGAAATATATTTAAAATAGCTTCTTATTACCGTATTGTTGTTGTTGTTAAAATAAAGTGTGTGAAAGGCACCTAAAGCATTTGAAAGACACCAGCACCCAGAAAGCAGAAGAATTATTTGGGTTAGTGTAAGCAGACATAATGGGATAAAATAAATTAAAGAAACATTTAGGCTTCACTTCAGAAAAAATCTTTTTGCAGTTCGATTTATGAGACAGAAATAGTCTGCTAGGACAGCGTTTCTCAACCCATGGGTCATGACCCTAAAGTCAGGCACAAGAATATATGAAAGGGTTGCAAACTTTTAAAATGGATCATAGTTTGCATACATTTTTGACAAAAATAGATGCTGCTTGTGCTTCACCATATGTTAATGCTGTGCGTACTAATAAATTGACTTGGGGTTTTCCATTTGCCATGGAAAAATGCAGATTTTCTTCTTTAAAAGAGAAAAACATGGGAAAATGTGGGTTTCCCCTTGCAGGCTGGCAGAGTTCCAACCTGCAAGGAGCTGCTTGGGCCTGGGAGGAGCAGGAGGAGGGTGACCAGGCAGGGGATGCCATGTGCATGTACACATGCATACATGCATGAGGCAGCTAGGCAGCATGGAAAGCAGCTTCTGCAGCTCTCCACAGGTAAGTCTATAGGGTGGAGGGGCATAGGCGATGTGTCAGGTAGGCAGAGGGGGCACAGGCAACACATCAGGGGGAGTACGTGACTCCCCAGATTTGTGCGCCCACAGCAGGAACAGGGCTGCAGCCTGGTCAGACCAGCATGGGCAGGAACTATGCCATCTGTCCTACAACAATCCCCCTGGCTGCATCCAGACTAGCGCAGCCATGCAGGATGCGGCACCACAAACATGTCTGCAGTGCCACATACCGCACATTCAGATGTTCTCTGCACTGCAAGGAAGCACTGCCCATATGTGCACTACTCTGCTTTTTTCTTCCATGGAAAAAAAAGCGGAGCACCGCACACATAAGTACCACTCATAAGCAAAGCTGGGCCAGCTGAAGCCATGCTCCACATGGCAGAATCGCCACTGCTGCAGCCCAGGGAGACTTCCAGGACCCCAGGTAAGGCTGCTGGGGCCAGCCCAAGTGCTGACCCCAGCCCCTCTCACCTCATCCAGGGCAACTTGCTGTGCACCAAAGCACACATGGTATGGGTGTTCCCAGGGAACAACTAACAGTGGCACAAAATGCACCGCTGCTATTTGCTCCTAGTAGTTGTTTGAGAAGGTTGTCTGTGCAGTTTTAAGAATAGTTTAGACCAGGGGTGTCAAAGATATGATCTGCAGGCTGAAAGAGGCCTGTAGAGCCACTTCACCTAGCATGCATGGCTAGTAGAGGGGTGGGGCCTGCTGCTGATTTCCCAGTGACAGAGTCCCAGTGGGCATGCAAATTGGTAGCAGGGGATGAGCAAGAGCTGATTTAACCTTCCCATACCACAACTCACCCCACTGCCACTGCTGCTGACACTTCTGGATTGGACTAGCTCAGTGGTGCTCAACTTTTTGGTGCCACAGGACAGAAAAGTGGTGCAAGGCTGGTCTTTGGGCCAGATCAGATCCTATGCACCAGAATCAGGCCTGTGCTGCTTTGCTCAGCCTTATACCCCCTGATCGGGGCACATGCTGCCAGATTGTGACCCCATGTCATGGGATTGGGCCCCATGCCACCAGACTGGGGCTCTGTGCTGCTTCCCTGGGGCCTGTGCCACTGGATTGAGTCTGAGTGCTGCCTCCCTTGGCCCCCTGCTGCCACTCAGAATCCACTACACTGCAGGATCAGGTCCCGTACCACCACCAGGTAGCCTCTGTGTGCCTGAATGGGGCCCTGGGCACAAATTTAGCATATTATCTGGCCCATGAGTATTCCCATGGGTCCAGAAATATGGCAGTAGAGCAGCAGAAATTGCTACCACTTTTCCTCTGCTGACAAATTTTTGGACTCATGGGCCAGGTGCACACAAGCATGGATGTTTGGTTCCCTGGGGACATTGTTCCAAAATATCAAGAATGCCATCATTTGCTACAGGTAAAGCAGGAGAATGAGGGCATACAGGGCAGAAAGTAGTTTGTAGGGTGCTTAGCCTCAAAGAGGCAAAGCTGTTTAGACACATGACTCCCATTGGTATCAAATAGGTGGCAAGTACCTTTATGGAAGTGGTCCTTTGCAGCTCACTGAAGCTGTCTATTGGGGTGTGCCCCTAGTTCTCATTTGCTTGGATGTCTACAGCTAGATAGGTAAGGGTGAAGAACTTAAAATGTTCTAATCATTGCTTCACAGCACAGTTAAACAGTTAGTTAGGCCTGACAGCTGGTGTTTGCCTGCTACACAGCAGGGAGCTCAAGATTGTTATAGCTTCCAGTGCCAGTGAGAGTGAAGGCAGCCCATGGACACAGAAAACACCAGTTGGATAGTCCTCTCCCCAAGAGCCGTTGCTGCATCCAAAGCACAAATTTAGCATACTGTCTGACTCAGAGGCTCCCCATGGGTCCAGAAATACGGCAGTAGAGGCATAGCAATTGTTGACACCACTCCCCTGCTGCCAAATTTTTGGGGCTCATGGGCCCCCTCTAAGTTGGTACTTGGGATTGGTTCCTCACTTCCTCACCCCGCATTACACTACTGCTTTTTTCCTAGGCCTTGCTCCACCCACCAAACATAAGTTATGAACCTGCACCAGTATTCTCATTACTACAGGATCAATGTCCTCTGCATTTCCTACCCTACTGATTGCTTTTTACCTTATACTTATTCAAGCAACAATCCAAAGACTTACTCAGATTTCATGCCAGTGTAATGCAGTACTGCATCAGGTTCATTTCCTGAGCGCTGGATTCTGAGTAGAAACTTGAGCCATAGTGGATATATGGTCCCATTTTTAGTGGAACTGCTAAGTCAGAGAATCAGAGGAACAAACAGGAAAAAAAGAAAAAGTCTGGTGTGGTGTCTAGTTTAAAGCAGAGCTTTTATGGTGGTTTTGGACTGGAATTTCCTTTGATTAGTGTTAGGAAAACACATATTTCTCTGAAGGGATCTCTAGTTGCCATATAGTCCTAGAACAAGTGTGGAAGCCCATATCTAGCAACCTTTGCTATTTTAGTGATAAGACATATTTTTATCAGTTTCCATGGTATTACCAACGGAACTTTGAACTGATTTTTTGTTTTGAAAATGTAGAGTTATTGTACCTGCATGTAACAAAAACAACCCCCACTGACATGGACTTCGGTTGCTTAAAGTTACCTTGCCACCCAGAAATGGAAAACTCCACTCACATGTTGGTTATCAGCCCCAACATACAACATGCAGCCTTTGCAAAAAAAAGAAATGAAAAGAAAAAACAAACAAACATTGGAGTGTAGAAATCTTAACAGATATAAAGCACTGACTAGTCTTGGCAGGGAATTTCTGTGGGGTGTTTGGTTTATTTTTTTTACTCCTTTTTTGTTCCAAGGAAAGAATGGTTTATTTTCCCCGGCCACGTTTTCTGCAAAAAGGTGTTATTGATAAGCTATGTTGCTCCTTCCCCTGATCAAGGGATATAGTCATTCCTTTCACTCATTTCTAGGACAATGTCAGATTCAAAAAGAGACGAGCTGGAGATTCACTGAGGATCTTTCCCCACCCCTGCAATTATAGTTCACAGGTACAAACAGCTGCAGGCACAGATGATGCCTTGAGTGTCAAGGGTTTGTTCTCTTTTCTCAGAAGCATTTGTTGTTGGGCAAGGCTTGGGATTTTGACTGGCATTTGTTGATTCTCCATCTGGGACTTAGAAACCCAGAGGTTCATGGCTAGAGGGACTTCCTACTCTTCTTAGTGTCACACTGATAGCCACAGCCAGGATCAAAGAGGAATTTTACCGTGCAGTTGTAGGGGCATGGTCTCTTCCAGGGTGTGGTGAGGAGGGGTTGCCTTCCTCAGTAGTAGGGGACATGGTTCTCTTCTCAGCATATTTTAACAAATTGCTTCCTGCCCTTGGCAGTGCTCTCATCTCCATACTTTACCTGTGACAGGTTAAAGGGTGTTTTTAATGTTTCAGGTGAGTACCTGGTAGATGTGCATAAGGGTAGTTCTTGAAGATTTTAAGAGTAGATTAGGCCAGTGGTTTTCAACCTTTTTAAGTTCATTGCATTCCTCATTAGACTTAAGGCATGCCTTGCTAGAGTTAAGTCACTCCTTGGAAAAGTCAAGGTTTCACTTTTTTGCTACAGAAAAATAATAGAGCAATTCTTCTGTTGCAAATAACTCAGAAATTCTAACCTGGTTTTAACTGTTTTTAATGCTGTGGATTTTTTTTTGAAATTTCTGGCTTTATTTTGTGACTCATGGGTAGGTGTTTGCATACCTGACAATGGTAATGTCACATGGCACCCTACTACATCCTTAAAATGATCTCATGGTAGCCCAGATTGCCACAGCAGCCTAGTTGAGACTCACTGGATTAAGTAAACACTTATCTAGAATGTTTTAGACAGGGAAGATCATACCTTGAGCAAAGGCTTGGGCTAGATGATCTTCTGAGTTTCCTTCCAGCCCTATGTTTCTATGATTCTGTAATTCTAATTGCATTCACACACATGAGCCATAATACCTGTACAGCTTTAGCTGGGGATTGTGAAGGTGCAATGGTTGGTTAGAAAATGACTCCTGTTCATCAAAAATGTGCTTAATGACATACACATGAGCAGCCTCATTGAAGTCAACTGAACTATTCATATGTATAAAATGAAGCAACTGTGGAGTGCTGTTGTAGGGCCCATTAGTTTGGAGGTTGAAGAACATAAATTAAAGAGAGGTGGATGTGTTCAAGAAGAGGCTGGATAGCCATTGGTGGGGAATGATCTAGGTATAGATTCCCCACCAATGCTCAAGAGTTCCTTGAGCATATATTGACAAGCTTTTTTAGAAGCAGGACATTGGCTACTGTGGTTCCCCTGCTTTACCTGTGGCAAGTTAAGGTCTTATGTCTGTTGTATCAGGGTTGATGGTAGTATTACATAGCTTTTGAATTATGGATTATATAGGATGGTTTGAAAACGGATGAGCTTGCCATAGGCAGGGGGTTGTACTAGATGACTTCTGGATGCCCTTCCAGCCCTACTTCTCTATGAGTCTATAAGCTATGAAAATGTTTTCCTGCATCCTTCCCCAAGGTGATAGTAACCCTGCTCTGAGTACCATAGTTAGGGTCTCTACTAGAAATACAAGGCAAAAATAATTTAATGGCAGCTTATTAGACTGGTAAAATGGGTAAAATGCTAAACCTGTGAACTGAAGTTAGTATAACTATAGTAGTGTGCATATATAGTAGTGAGAGAAGTGAGCAATACAATGTGACTTATGTGATCAGTATAAACCTACTCTGAAAATGAGAACTGTATGTAATTACTTGCCTCAGAATAGTTGCTACCATCCTAGTACTAAAGATATTTTAAACCGCACTTTACTTTCTTTGCAAATTACAAACATTTCACAAGAAAGCTGAAATGTTGCTGAAGTTCTCCGAATCCAAAGTCTCTTATCATTATCAGGTAAATTTTGCAATTCCACCTAAGCAATTTAAAAGGTTAAATTCAGTCCTCCTCTCAATTTGCTTGCCATTCTGCACACTAAGCATCAGAGAGCACATCTATACTACTATCTGGGGACAATGATCAAGGTTACTCCTCACCAGCTCAAGCTACATGAACTGCCCCTCCTCATCTACCAGCCTGCCAAAGCCACGCACCAAATACAGAAGTAGAGACAAGGAGTGGGCAGATAGATTTTTAGACTGCTCTGCTCAAGAGACCAAACACTTCCAGTTCCTTGTAGGAACATCTCTGCTCATTTCTTGTCTCTCCTTCTGTGCTTGGCTCTAATTAGGGGCAGTAGAGAAAGAACGTGAAGTACATAAAGGTTGGAGGTCAGGAACAGAAAGTTGTGAGATTACTGCTGTTGGATTTCTCATGATTGGGGTCTGCCACTTCTGAACAGGCTCTAAACATACAGCAGGTAGGCTAGGCTAGAAGCAGGCCTTCAAATTCAGCAGTGCTTCTAGGGGCAAGCTGGACTGCTTCTGACAGGTGAGCTAAGGGCCTGCCAAAGACAATGTGTCTGATGAGCAGGTGTTAGCTGAAGGGCGGGCAGGCCTGCATAGCAGTGTAGAAATACCCAGAGGAGTACAAATTGCATATTATCACAGTTAAAGCTGAACAATGGTATCTATTTAAATAATAATAAAAGAAAATACAGATTAACTTTGATATTACTTGAACCCTTTTTGTTTTTTTCTGGACACATTCCAATGAGATCCCGGTGTCAAAAAATAAAAATCCCTGGTAAGAAAAGTGATGCAGGGCATGTGGCATCAGCAAGCACCACCAGAAACCAGAGCCTGGCTGGCCAGAGCCATACTCTGGCTGTCAGCCAGGCTCCGGGCAGCTGGCTCAGTGCCACTGCTGCCCCAGCCTCCCCTACCCCTAACATTACTTTCGATTTCACAGATGCCAAGAGTTCATTTCAGTCAACAGCTGCCAGGACTCCCAGTCTACAGCTCCAGGCCAGCCCTATCATGGAGAGCTGCACTGGACTGGGGGCCAATGGTTTTCCAAACTCTCAGGCTAAATGTCTCCCAGTCTCCCCACTCAGCAGCAGGCAAGGAACCCTAACAGCCCCAGCTAATTCAGAATTCTCTAGGTCAGGGGTTTTCAACCTTTTTTAGTAAGTGTACCCCTGGCAGCTGGGGGGAGTGGGTGGTACGCAGCTGGATGTGGAGCCAGGGTACACTTACTAAAAAAAAGGAGCGGAGAGGCAGCAGCACGGGGAAGTGGAAAGTGGTGGCACGGGGTGATGGAAAGCTTCCCCCTGGTCAGCCAGCCAGCACCTGCACAGCCCACAGAGGAGCGCTGCTGCCTTCACCATCCCCCAGCCCTGCTCCTGGGAGGCAGCAGTACTCCATCCCTGCCCACCCACGTGTACCACCTAGGGCCCTCCAAGTACCCCTGGGGTACGTGTACCCCCGGTTAACAACCCCTGCTCTAGGTTACCAGGCTCTGTGCTGCAGATCTGGGTGAAAGCCCCAATTCCAGCTGGTGTGTGATAGAACAGGGCTGTCCAACTGGCAGGCCATGAGGGGTCAACATGGTGCCTGCAGGCCCTGGCAGCTGTCTCTCCCACTCACACGTGGCAGGGGAGGTCCTGGGGGGCTTTGCACTGCCAGTACAGCTTGCACACAGAGGGGCCATGCACTGCCAGTGCAGAACACACAGTATTCTAGGAAGGGAGTGGGGGAAAATCCCACAAAGCATGTGTTATGAGCAGGGATCTGGGTTTTCCATTTCCCATGGAAAAATGGAAAAAAAATATATTTCCCCTTTTACCTCTCAAAATGTGGATTTTTCATTTTAATGGAGAAATACATGTATTTTGCACTTTTGCAAAGAGCTGTCTGCAGGCTGACAGAGTTTCAGCCTGCAGCAAGGGGCTGGGAGGGAGGCAGGGGACTCCATGTGCATGTATATGGCTGCCAGGCAGCCTGGAAAGCAGGTCCCACAAGTAAGTCTGGCAGTGGGAGATGGACTGAGGCAGAGAGAGAGAGAGACAGACAGAGAATGATTGCTGGGGGACAGGGATACACAAATTCAGACATGTTCAGGGACCAACATACACATAAGCCCTGTAGATAGTAGGGGCACCAGGACAGCCACTCTTGTGGGAGCTGAGGGAAGAGTTCTCCATCAGTGGGACAGGAAGATGAGGACCTCAGTAGGACTCAGGTGCCTATATACTACCACCAGGAGCATGGGGAACAAGCGGGAGGAACTACCCCTCCTACTCTCCAGTGGGCATTATGATCTAGTAGGGATTACGGAGACCTGGTGTGACTCCTCACATGACTGGAGCATAGCTATAGAGAGCTACACCCTGCATAGAAGGGACCAGGTGGGGAAGAAAGGTGGAGGCATTGCTCTCTATGTGAATGAGTAGTACACATCCTTGGAGACTGACATCAGCTCCAAAAATTAACAGCTCAAAACCTTCTGGTAACTGACTTAAATATAGAGGGAAGTCTGAGCAACAGTGACCGTGAAGCCATCATATTCACTGTTCAATGAAGGCAGACAAATCAGATAGCAGGATTGAAGTCTTTGACTTCAAAAATACAAATTTCAACAAACTTAGGACACTAGTAGGGGAAGTGCTGCAGGACCAGGGACTGAAGGCGAAAGGTGCGCACAAAGAATGGTTGTTCCTTAAGGACATGATCCTTGAAGCACAAAGGAAGTCCATTCCCATGAGGAGAAAAAAGGTACCAGAGGGGCTAGGAAGTCCTCTTGACTAAACAGGAAAATCACGGTCCTCTTAAGAAAGAAGAAAGAGGCTTATAAATAATGAAAGCTTGGGGCAGGCCCCAAGGAGGACTATTTCATGATGGCCCTCATTTTCAGGGAACAGATAAGAAAGGTTAAAGCAGTGACCGAACTTAGATTATCAATGGGACTCAAGGACAACAAGACATCCTTCTTTAGGTACATAGGGAACAGGAGGAAAACAAATGGGACTGTGGGGCCATTACTCAACAACTCAGGAGAGCTGGTTACTGACACCCAGGAGAAAGCTGAACTCCTGAATGACTACTTCGCCTCAGTCTTTCACTGGACCAAGGGGAAAACAATGCCAGGTAGAATACAGGATGAGCACGGTAGGAATAATCACCTTCCTACTATTGCCATAGAATTGGTGTATGACCGATTAAAAAAATTAGACATATACAAGTTAGCAGGACTGGATGATCTTCATCCAAGAGTGCTGAAGGACCTGGCTGAAGTCATTGCAGAACCCCTGGCAAAACTCTTCCACAACTCATGGGGCTCTGGAGAAGTTCCTGAGGACTGCAAGATGGCCAGTGTTGTGCCCATCCACAAGAAGGACAGGTGGGAGGACCTGGGTAACTATAGGCCAATCAGCCTAACTTTCATCCTTGGGAAAATCCTAGAAAAGTTAGTCGAGGAGTCTATCTGCGATAAGCTTACAGAAGGTAAGAGTCTGAATGACAGCCAGCATGGCTTCATCACAGGCAGGTCTTGCCTTACCAACCTCATCTCCTATGATCAGGTAACTCACCACCTGGACATGAGAGACCAGGTTGACACTGTATACCTAAACTTCCAATTGGCCTTTGATCTAGTATCCCACGATATCCTTGCAAGAAAATTGGAGGATTGTGGGCTTAACTCAGAGACAGTCAGGTGGGTGAGAAACTTGCTGCAGGATAGGACCCAGAGAGTCATAGTGAATGGATCTGTGTCATCCTGGTGAGAAGTGGGCAGCAGTGTCCCGCAGGGTCGATGCTTTGTCCAGTATTTTTCGACATCTTTATTAACGATTTGGAACTGGAGGTGAAGGGCTCACTGGCCAAGTTCACAGATGACACCAAGTTATGGGGAAGCGTGGTCACACTTGAAGATAAGCTATAGATACAGATGGACCTAGACAGACTAGGAAGTTGAGCAGACCAGAATCTGATGAAGTTCAATGCTGAGAAATGTGAAGAGCTCCAACTCGGGATAAGCAACCCCCAACACACCTACAGGCTTGGCGGCACCAAGCTGACTAGCACCACGAATGAAAGGGACCCATGGGTAATAATAAGCCACAGTATGAATATGAGCTGACAGTGCGATGCTGTAGCCAGTAGGGCAAATAATACTCTGGCATGCATCAGTCGATGCATCTCCAGCAAAACCAAGGAGGTGATTCTTCCGCTCTACTCGGCACTGGTGAGACCGCAGCTAGAGTACTGCATCCAGTTCTTCGCACCACACTTTAACAAGGACATGGACAAGCTTGAGAGAGTCCAGAGAAGAGCCACCCATGTGATCAGAGTCTTAAAAGGCAAGCCACACGAGGAAAGGCTGAGGGATCTGGGATGCTTCAGGCTGAAGAAAAGGAAGCTGAGAGGGGACCTGGTAGCAGCTTACCACTGCACTAGGGGAGTACATCAAGGGCTTGGTGAGCAACTGTTCACCAGGGCACCCAAGGGGAAAACTAGGGATAATGGCCACAAACTCCTGGAAGACCAATTCAGGCTTAACATTAGGAAAAACTTCTTCACAGCCAGGGTGTCCAGACAGTGGAATAAGCTCTCTCCAGAGGTGGTGCAATCACCTACCCTGGAAATCTTCAAGAGGAGACTGGACAGTCACCTTGCTGGGGTCAAGATCTGATGATCTTCCAAGGTCCCTTTTGGCCTTACAATCTAATAATCTATGAGTTGGGCAGGGCTGGAGCTGCTACCCAGCCAGGTAGTGCATGGGGCTTGGGGCCCAGGGACAGAATGCATGGCCACAGGGCCCCAGCAGGGCGTGGGACAGAGCTGTGGGTGGTTCATCTGGGAGGCAGGGAGGTGAGGCTGTCTCTCTGCCATTGTGCACACTCCTGAGGGGGACAGGGGGCTCAGTGTCCCCTACATATGTGCATGGCATGGGAGCAGGGGCTCCCTGCCCTGCTGCCTTTCCCCAGAGCCTACACAACACAACAGGTGGGACCTGGCATGGCAGGGCAGCTCCTGGGCACGGCGAGATCTGCATCACCCTGGCAAGGTGTCCTCTTCCCACCCACAAGCAGTGGGGACAATGGTGCAGAGTTGTGCCTCTCACTGCTGTGGGGTGGGAAAGGGGGCATGTTGCCAGGGCAGTGTGGAGTTTGCAGCAGCAAAGAGCTTCCCTGCATGGCCCCACTCTGCCCTGCCATGCCAGGTCCCACCAGCAGCAAATGGGGAGCTGGCAGCAGACAGCCTGCACCCCCTAACCCTGCACACAGGTCTGGGGGGCACAAGCCCCCCCTGCCACACCAGGAGTGTACACAGTGGTGAGGAGCCAGCCCCACCCCGAGCCCACAGCAAGCAGCCCTCCCCCACTCTCCCACAGGCTCCGATCTGGCTGTGCCACCCATGGGCTCCATGAAGCTGGGCTCCATGATCCGCTACACTGCAGCAACTGCTGCCTCCCACAGGCAGCAGCTGGGGCTCAGGTGCTGCTGCAGGGGGCAGGGGGCTGTGGACCCAGGTCCCTGGCCCTATAGCCCTAGCATCTGTGCGCCACCTCTAGAAGGGCTGGTGGGAAGGAGGCTGTGGGGGGGAGTGAGAGGCACCAGCAGGGCCAGGAGGAGCTCTGCAGGGTGAGTGAGGGGCACCAGCGGGGCTAGGGGGCTGTGGGTCATCATGAGTGAGGGGCACTATCAGGGCCAGGAGGCTGTGGGCTGGAAATGAGAGGAGGGGCCGAGGGGCTTTGGGAGGAGTGAGGGGCACTAGCAGGGGGCTGTGGGTGAAGAGTCAGGGGTACTGGCAGGGCTGAGAGACTGTAGCTAAGGAGTAAAGGGCCTGGACCTGCATTCTGTGAGCTAAGCGGGCAAGAGAAGCTTTGATTTTCCATGATAAAAAACCCAAAATAAAATATCAAAATGTATAGGTATTTAGAATTTATTTTCTTATAGTGATTGAGGCACTGGTAGGTGTGCGGGCCAGGAGCGGTCCGAGGCCCTCAGGGGCTTTCGCGGCGGGCTGTGGCCAGCAGCCCTGGCACGTGGGTTGGGGAATGCAGGCCAGCAGACTAGAATTAGGCACGGACGCTTAGTGGTTGATTAAAGATTATTTTACTTACACCGAAGATAGTCACGGTGCAGGCAGGAAAACTTGCGGTTACAGACAGAAAAGAAGAGAGGCGGACAAGAGTTCCTTCCACGCAAACCTCTAGCCCAATCCGGTTGAAGGCTCTAAACACGCAAGCCCGTCATGTCAACCGAAGAAAACAACTCGGAGAAAAGAGCTCTGGATTCACTCACACGAAGTTTGCTAGGCTCCGTGGAACTTGCGCGCAGGGAAGGGGTTCGTCGAGGGATCGCGCTCGGCGACGGGGAGAGGCCAGAGGTTGGTCAGACCCCTATAGCCTTCTTAAGGTACACACTGGGTCTGTTAGGCTCTGCAGCGCTTAGAGATCTTCACGAGACATGAAGTTCTCCTCCTCCAGATGGTTGTGGAGTCCTCCCTTGCGGGGTTCTCCTCGGAGTTCTCCAACTTGGGCGGAAACCGCTCAAGCCTCTTATATGGCTAGCAAGCCAATCACTAGCCACCACATGGGAATAATTTAGAACTGGCCAATAGTGGGACACAAATTTTCATGCGAATGGCGGGAACTCCTTTGCACCGTGCATTTCTCTTTGCAACTAAGAAATGCACCTTGCAAAGAAAGCTCCTCGTGGCAGGAAATAATTTAGCAGTGCCAAAGCACACACAAACAAAATCACACCCGTGGATTGTGACAGTAGGCTTCCAAATTTTTTTTAAATTGTAAATATATAAATAAAACATTTTTTTTCAACTGATATGGAGATATGTATAGTGGCATTTCAATTTAATCGTGGATTTGGGAATTTTTACCAGAGAATTTGTGATTTTTTTTTTTTTATCAGAGAAAACCAAGATCCGTGGTTATGAGCAGTGTGCAGCTCAAGGGCCCCAAGCTGGCACCACCTGCAGCCCCATAGCGACACTGAAGCTGGACAACCCTGTGATATCATATATAAACCCCCATGCAGTCCAGATATATTTAAATGAGCAGTCTTGTTATTTCCCTGACTTGGAACTAAGCTGCCAGTTAGCGACCTCTGCTATAAGAAACAGCAGTCAAGGCAGAATGAGAGCAGCAAGGGGAGCAATTGCAGTCTTTTTTTAGTCAAGGGGTAAGATTGAGAAATGCAATAGAAAGAACTTTTTGGTGGGGAAAGATTGTCAATGAAGGAAGAGGGAGAAGCATCCAGGGAAGAAGTGAGAGCTAGCGAGGAATGGTCCTTGGATACTTAACAGGGATGGCCTGTGCTGAATCCTAGGCGATACTGTGGGCATGTACACCTAGATCCCCTCCCTGCAGCAGACAAAATGATAGGCCTGAAGGAAAAGAGGCCAAAGACTAAACCAGGGAGGGGAGGGGCCGAGGGCCAACCATCTGGACTTAACATCATAACTTAAAACTTCCTATTACCCTGAGAGAAGTTTGGCCCCTTACAGCTGGTCTTCGTGGCATCAGCAATGCATCTTAGTGAAGGTGGGACTGGACACGCACCACCCACACTAGCCTCCTGATGTGCTCCAGAGCCAGAAGTTCACTACTGAGGCTGTTCTAGACTTGTCCCTGCTTCCTGCTCTCAGCCCTGCTAGAGATAGGGTGGGGGGGATCTACAATTGGGTGCTAGAGATGAGTCCAGAGCAATTGTATGGGTGAGCCTCCAGCTCTGTGCACTCAGGTGGATGGGATGGCCCCTAATATCTGTTGCTGACATGCTGGAAACAAGTCCTTATTTATAAAAATGAAAGGGATCATGGGTGACCAAAAGCCTGTTATGCCAGACTTGATCATGTGATAGTGCCATGGATATTCAGGGAACCTCTTACACATATGTCTTCTAGGCTCCCAACTCCACAGGATGGATACATATCAGTGCGTCTCTGATGCTAAGACCTTAGAAGCCCTTCAGTTCCCAAACCAACGACAGTCTGCATGGCCAAGAAGTCCTGGAGACAGAGATCCTGAAAACCCAGGCTTCTCAGCCATCCCCTGGACAGCAGGCAGGTTTTGCTCAGCATTGTCTTGTAATTGGACAAAGGTTTGTCAACTTGTATGGTTCCATAAATCATTAAAGATTCTACTAGGTGCAGATGATTTCTGGTTCACAGAATCCCTATGCAAGTTCTTTGTGCTTATGGAGACCATGAAGTCATGAAGTGGAAATAATGTCACATACCTTAAGTGATCAGTTTCACCAGACAGAAGTTTCTGTGGTGTATGTGAAAAGCACATTACAGCAAGCAGCTCATGAATGCTTCATAGCTCAAATTATGTTCACATATCAATGGTTTAAATAATTTCAAGTAAACAAATGCGTCTGAATTTAACTGTGTTTACATACAAGATGGAAACAAAAAAAGAAACATTACATTTTTCAAACAGTTTTCCATGAATAGTTCACCCATCTAGTCCCTTTGTAGATATCAAGATATTATTTTAAATTTGGCATCAAAGGAGTAATCTACATAGGTGCTTTCATATATGAGAAACCTCTCTGGGGGAAATTTCTTTGTTCGCTGTAGAAAGTTACAAATCTTGTATTTGTACAGGGAGATTGGACCAAGTGACCCTCGAGGTCCTTTCCAATCCTGTGATTCTAACAGCATCCAGTACTGAGTTTTAGCATGTTTCTGAGCCTCCCTCCATATGTTAATTAAAACAGAATTGGAATATTCAGCCAGAACAAGGGGGCCCTCTACTGGTATAATAGTTTTTCTGCACAGAAAAAAAGTTAAAATAACCTAAATCCGAAAGCATTTATACTCTGGATTTGGTACTGAGAAAAATTCACTATCAGCTGCTGAAGGCAAGGAAGGATTTTTACAGCCAGCGAGAGGCACAGTTTCCATAGGTTGTTTTCATTTAATAGTCATGCTTTCTGGGTCCTTTGTATATATTTCACTGCACTGACTTAGGGTTTTATAATGCTATTCTGACTGCTATCATCTCAATGGTGTAACTTTCTTTAACTGTCCCTGACAGCACTTAAAAAGATCAGAGTCCCAATCTCCACTGTAACATTCAATGACACTGGAGTAGCACAGCCCCAGCTCCACAAAGCAGAGTCCTAAAGCACTTGTGAGGATTTGCCCATGTACATGTGATGAAACATAATGAAAAATTTAGCTATTTATCTATCATAATAGCATCACCATGTATACATGCACATGGTTTTGTTGTGTCAAACTGTCACGGAGCTTGCCAACTTAGACCACCTCTGATGTATTTTTGTTTTATTGTGGCTAATTGTCTCTTTGTTGACCAAAAAATCCATCATGTGTACATGTCACATACGTAAACTGGTGCATTGACATGTGTCCTGAGGCCCCTTCCCCATGAGGTACTGCTGCAATTTACTGGTACTTTCATGTAATTTGCAGTTTAATTCAGAGGTTTTTTGTGTAATTAATGTTTTAGCACATTAGCTGTAGCTGTAAAGCTCAACACAGATCAATCTTCTGTTGATGGATCAATCCTCCTATCTTAAGTTCATTAATTAAATTTTAAAAAATTAAAGAAACCTTTTTCTGTTAGTCATCTCCAAATTTACTCTACTGACAGCTAGGGTGTGTTGAAGATTGGGGTACTTGAACTACACCAGGCACCCAGGAGCACAGTCGCAGTCCTGAAAGTCTTGTTACAGGCCCCGCAATTATTTCAGGAGACTCCCTCAGTGGTAAAACTATGTGGTCACTTAGCAGAACACTTCAGTGGCCAAACCCCGCATTCAGGTTCTGGTGGGTACTGTGTGCATTATGTTCTACACATCCCATGTATTAGCCAGACCACAAAATTAAATTCACAATCCCAGATTTGCAATGTCTCCTAGCACACCCTGTTTACAACAGACGCCCTCACCAGTAATACTATGTGGCTGTTCTGCAGAACAGCTCAATGCCCAAACTCCGAATTCTGGCTCCGGTGGGTAATGTGTGTGTTACTTTCCACACTCCCATTTTCGTTACCAGTCCCAGTAACACTGCCACAGCTAGGCACCAGACCCCAACATTAAAATCCTATGCCATATGCTGCAGCCATCTGGAGCCCACGCAGGGCTGTCCCGTGTCTCTGCCGCATCACTGCTGCCTCTGGGCTGTCCAGCAGGGAAGCGATGACAGCAGAGAGCAGGCACAGGCAGTCTCACATGGGCTCCGAGCAGCTGTACCAGGGAGTACGGGCAGTGGGAGGGGAAGAGGCCACTATTCTCTGCGCTGAGCAACAGTTTGTCCTGTGCTGCTGAGCCTGGGCCCCACGCTGGCTCCAGGCTCGCCCATCAAGGCTGAGCAGCAGCAGCTGGGCACAAACTGCTGCTTGGGGTGGAGGAAAGTGGTCACCCCAACCCTCGCCGCTGCTGGGCAATGTTTGCTGCAGCCATGCTAGGCTGCGGTGTGGCTCCTTCATTGCCGCTTGTGAGGTGCCCGGCATGGTTGTTCCACACGGCCACTGCTGCCATGCTGGCCACCTCACAGGTGGCGGTGAAGGACCTGCACCACAGCCTAGCATGGCTGCAGCAAACTGCCTGGGGTGGCGAGGTGGGGGGGCACTTTTCTCTCATGCTGAGCAGCAGTTTGTCCTGCACTGCCACTGCTCGGCCCAAACAGATGAGCGCAGGGTGCGTGGGGTCAGTGCCGCACATGCTTATCCCCACCTGTACTGCAGGGCTGGGGTGAAGGAGGACTGAGAGTGAGTGGGCGTGCAGGAGCCAATGACAGCCAGACAGAAGCATGGGACCCGTGCCGGTGGGGCCCAGAGCAGGGCAGCAGGGGCTCTATAGAGTTGGATCAGCTCCCCTCTCTCCCTGCTGGTGCAGCCCAACCCGGCTCCATAGACCCCAGCCAGCCCACACCCCACACTCCTGCTGCCCCACTCTGGGCCCTGCACACTCACTCATATCCACTCCCCCCACTCCCACCACCACTTTCCCCAAATTAAAGTAAAATTAAAATATATTATTATGGCTGTTTGATTTTTAGTATATAATTTAGGGTTTTTTTCCCCCTAAGATGGCAAACCCTCTTCCCTAAAGGAGTACTTCCAAGGGCAAGGGATGAGACTTCCAGGGGCAAAGGTCAGAGGTTAGGGGATGGGACTTCTGGCTCCAAGATGGCAACCACGGGGCAGAGCTACCCAAGTGGCCCTTGACAGATTGCCAAAACTCGGTAAGCAGCCCTCCGCCTGAAATAGTTGCCCACCTGGGTCTAGAGCTTAAAAAGGTGTTAAATCAGGGATGGGCAATTATTTCTCCTGGAGGGCCACTTAACAAGTTTTGGTGAGCTGTCAAGGACCGTACACATAAAATCTTTTAGAAGACACCATTTTAACAAATTATAGACAAAAAAAAACAAATCATATACTAAAAATCTACTATATGTTGTTATCTACTTTACATATCTTAATTGTATTTCAAAAAATATTTTTTATCCTGATTTATGTTTTTCCAAGTAGTGTCTATAGAGGTGATTGCATAATAGCTCAAAATAAAAACTTACTCTTGTATATTGTGCAGAGGGGAAGAGGTGCTGGAATGGGTATGGGGGGTGAGGTGTGTGTGGAGGGTTGTGAGGGGGATGTGCATGTGTATGGGCGGGGCTACCCGCATGCTTTGTCACAGGAGCCATTGAGGGATGGCGGGACAGAGGGTTGGAACAGGAAGCACATGCAATAGAGCTTGCCTTGGCTGTGCAGCTGCAGGTGCACCTCCCCACTATCCAGCCCGCAGTTGCTCCCATGGTGCTCTGCATAGGGCCAAGCCCTGCATGCTCCCACCCAGCCCCAGCCCCAACTGCTCAGGTTGACTCCCCCCCACCTCCAGCAACTTCTTCTCCCCCTCCTCCTCCTGTTCCTGCTGTGCCACTCCAGGTGGGAGCAGTGCAGCAGGAGGAGGAGCCACCAGAGGCAAGGGGAGCTGAGCAGTACCTGGGCAGCTGCAGCTGCAGCTGCAGCTGCACTGGGAGCAGCCCCACTGGGAAGCTGTGCACGCTGAACGGGGCCAATTGGTGGGCATAGGCAGGACTCATGCCCGTGCAGAGCACCATGGGGGCAGCCATGGGCCAGATACTATCAATTGGCAGGTGCCCACCCACAGGCCAGATCCAACCAGTTGGCAGCCCAGATCTGGCCTGCAGACCATATTTTACCCACCCCTGTGTTGTGGTCTATGTGCAGCTTTTTTTTAAAGCATGTCAGTTACGATGTGGGGGGGTTGTGTGCATTTCTCTCTCAAAGAATATAGCTTAATTTATATAATCCCTAGAAAGATACATTTATAGTGATAGACACCTGTGCCAGTTTATCTGTTTCTCCCTTCAGGAATAAGCTACACATGTATGTGTACCTTGTGATAGGACCAGGTCCCAGAGATGGCTATGATGCCCTCTATTCAAACAGCTTGTGCCTAGCCCTGCCTCTAAACTACCCTCCCTTGGCTCTTTCTTGCCACACCTTGGTATTCCTAAGGAATTTGGAAAGGAAAGCTGTCCAAGCATCTTAGAGTGAGCCTTGACCTGTGTTCTGGCCACTGGTTCCCTCTCAGATCCCAATCTATCCTTATGCTAGATGGGCCCTCCTTCTCCACCCCAGAACACCAGATGCCTTATGGACTATTCATGACCTCTGGCCTCCCCTACAGCCATTGCCAGTGGCTCGCAGGTGTCATCACTCACTCATCAGTGGGCATTCAGCCCCCAATCTCTGCTCCAATCCATTCAGGCCTCCTTGCCTTCTCTCAACCTCTGCCCCTCCTGGGGCTCAGGCTGCTATTTCTTTGTCCACTTCTGCCCCTCCTGGGCTATGGGCCCCAAATCCTAGTTTTCACCCCTTGGGCTGTGGGATCCCTAGGTCTGCTTGTTCTTGTCCCATTCAGGCTACAGGCCTCTGGCCCCAATTCTCACCCCTCTCTGGCTATGGTTCTGCCCCCCTGGTTGACGGGCCCCTGGTTCTCACCCTACTCAGGCTGTGGTTTTGCCCCTTCAGGCACTGTGCTCTGGTCTCTTTCTGTCACTCCTTTAGGCTTACTTCCCTGGCAGTAACTTATTCCATGTCTTCAGCCCTGACCAGTGGCAGGGCTCTCCAAAATCATCACGTGCCACTGGCACCACTGAGACTTCTACTTTCCCTTACTAGTCACAAAACTGGTCCACTAGTTATAACTATAACCAAACCATAAGCACATGGGCTACCACACAAGCTGTAAGCCTATTGGCTATACAACTAACCTACCCTGCGAGACTTTAATCCCTTACTTGTAGTTTTCATTGCAGACAGCTCCCAGTCTCTCATCTATGATTCCTGGGGTACAGAGCTCCTTCCCCAGCTGGCTTGCAGTTCTCAGTTGAAGTAACCCCCCTAGCCAGTCACTCTTGTAGGATCCTGCACTGACACAACAAAGGTCAGGCCCCTCACAGCTCCCCTGCTGTCCACCCTGCAGTGCAGGTGCACCCACTGCCAGCAACAAGCCAAACCAGGGGTCCCTAGACCTCACTGCAGCATTTGCAGCCTCCTGGCCACCTGCTACAGCTGACCTAGGCTCTGGGCAGGCCCCTGCCACTCACCACGCAGCCTGGGCTGCTCGAAGCAGGTGGCAGGGAGGCTGCAAGCCATTCCACTGAAGTCTGCAAAGCCCCAGCCCAGCTTGTTGCTGGCAGCAGGTGCACACGTGCCTTCAGGCAGACAGTGAGGGAGCTGTGAGGGGCCCGATCCTTGTTGTGGCAGCACAGTCCCAGACCCTTTCCCCGCCACCCACCCTGAGGCACACATGCCAAACAAAATGCCTTCATATGGCACGTGCCGGGGTTGCCGAACCCTGCTCTAGGCACTGTACCCTTGGCTGGCTCCTTAGTGTGCAGCTCTCTGCCTAGGGAACAGTACTTCCTAGCTGCCTACTCCTTTGCAGCTGACCTTTATTCCTCTGCCTGGCCTCTGTCTGCCATAGGTTTTCACTTTAAGTAACCGAAGTGTTAGTCTTCCTGTTACATGCCTTTACACTAGTATAAAGGCATCTACACACAGAGGACATTGTGCCACTTTAACTATCCTAATAATATTAAAATAATCTAACTTGTGTAGACAAGGCTTTACATAAAACTAAAAATAAAGTTGCTTATCAAGAAGGGAGAGACTTGATAACCATCTAATCTTTATCCTCATTGTTGAGGCTACTTAAATACACCAAAGAAAGCGTCTTCAGGAGAAAGACCTTTCCTTTCTTCCTTAAAATAAGAGATTCTATATGAACATGGGGCAAGGAAGGGAGGAAAAGAGGGGAAAAATCAGAAATTAAATTAAGATCCTGAATGAACATTCAAGGGAGAGGGTGGCAGGGGGAGGAATCAGAAATGAAAATCTAAAAAGAGATGGAAGTAGGACTCAGGGGGATGGAGACAGAAATGGAGAATAAGAACTTTGAGACTTTAATTTGTTCATTTGGGTTTCCGGACATATTTAGCATTTACTTTCTGTATTTAGTTTTTGGTTTGTTTGACATTGTCAACATAAAAAGTGAACAACATTATGATTTCTTCACAAGCAATTAAGAAAATAACATGGATTTTATTATAACCCTTATAATAACATGGGATAATAAAATGTAAGCACCTTTTGAAATCTCCCATTGTTAACAGTTGCCTTATAATGCAGTTAATGTAATGTAATTAGAAGGGGCTATAGAAATGAACGTTATCATTGGGCCTATGTAGGTCACAAAATCAAGTACTAGGTTTTCCTCTCCAAAACAAACAAGAAGATTTTTTCATAGAAGGTTTTCAAAAACCTCCATTCCAATTTGCTTTACCTGGAGGCAGCCTGCAATCCTGTAGCTCCATCTACTGTATCAAACAGAAATAACAAAAAAAGCAAATATTTTTCTTTAATAAGTTGTACTCCAGAGCCCATTAATTATAGAAGAGGGCAGGAATGACAGTTATATTTATTCCAAAAAGCAAATTATTCAAGCCAGAGACCTAATGGCAGGTAATGAGACAGCATCATTCACAGTGAATGAAGCAATGATTTGTAATAATAGATGGGAGTTCTGAGGATTTCTGCCCTGGTTGTGGCTGAATTCTGGTTTCAATAAGTCATTAGACTTGTATGGAACATAGCTTTTCAATCTCCCTCAAACTATGGAAGTAAAAAAAAATCTCATTCTGCATCAGAATGAAATGGAGACTTTTTGAACAAAAAGGGAGTGATAGAAAACCCGCCCTGGCCTCAGCTCAGAATAGCCAATACCCAGCAGTACGAGAGTGTCTCTTGGATGTAGGAGAGACAGATTAAAATCCTTCCTCCAGAGATATAGCTAGTCAACAAGGTTTGTGTCCTGGGCAAAACCCTGCAACGGAGCAACAGGGAGTGTTCCTGAGCACTGGAGAGGAGAGGTGCCGAGCACCAGGAGAAGGGAGGGACGGAGGGCAAAAAGGAGTCTTTCCTTCCCCAGGAACTCAGAATCCCTAGACTTTTGCTCTTGTGGTGCAGTCTCTCTATTTGCACCACTGCCCACCAGATAGTGCTTAGGGAACATTAAAACACAATTAACCCTTCAATGGAACGTGAAATACGAACAAGGACAACTCAATGTCCTAAAATCAAAGTCTAACTTTTTTAGTACAACAAGTATTATCTTATCAGTTTCTATCTTAGAGTGAGCGTTGAAAGAGAGAAAGTGAGAAAGAAAAAAGCACTTAGTACAATGATCTTACCCAATCCCAGATGTTAGTTTGCTTCATAGAAAAGACAGCCACTCGGTTCCTGAAGCAAAGGGTGTGTCATTGGCTAGGATGTTCCAGACAGGTGTTGAAAGCTGGATTCATGATGACAAAGATGACAATGACACACGCTTAACTTTTTTGCTTCTCCCTTTTATGCTTTTCTTTAACTTGACTCTTTTGATGGCTCCTTGCTTTCAGATTGGTCTCTCTGCAGTCAGCATATTGTCCATATTTTATCCTGCCAGCATATTCCTTTGTTCAACAGGCCTATCACAAGCACACCTCTTAATTTGCCCTTTTTCTGGTGTCTTACTTTGAACATTGTCCATTGGTCTCCTTTAGTACCTTTCATTAACATATCCAATCATTTCATTCCTCTGATTCAGCTGGTTAGTACCAAGTTCAGCTCATTTGAGTTAGTAACAAAACTATTACTATGTTGTATTAGAAAAGCTTCTCACAGCAATAGAAAAGGAAAGAAACGTTATGCAAGCAAACTCAAAGCTATAAGACACTTGCAAGAAGCAAGGCCATCTGATATTGCAAACACCAGCAAAATAAAAAGTTCAGATAACAATGAAGATATACAGAACTTTAGGCTGAATATAAAAGAAAACGTTAAACAATATTGTAATTCACCACTCTATAAACAGGTGCAACTAAAGCATAAAATATGACAAGCTACACTAACATCTCCACTTCAGCTGTTGCTGTTACAGTAGTAACAACAGGCTGCTGCTGTTGCCACAGCACAGACTCCCTAGTGAGCTGCTGTTCTGGAGCTCCCTCCAATTCAGCACCCAGGGCTGTGCCCTGCTTACCCTCTCCACCCCCTTGTCATGGTGCCTCCCTGCTCTAAATCAGACAGAGCTTGACCCATGAAACTTAGTGTTCCGTGTCTCAGCAGAATGCCATTTACATTCCGATTTCATGAATTGCATTAAAATAAGCAATATTAAAAGTGTTATTATGTAATTGCTGGTGGAGGAAGCACCTGAAGATTGGTGTTTGTCCCCAAAAGCTTGCAAAGCAGAATTTTTCCAACTATTTTAGCTCGTCAATAAAAAATAATTGGATTTACCCAGTGAAGCTTGTTTGCCTCTTGTACATTTAAATGCATGTAGTTGGTGTGCTTAGATAGCTATATGAAATACTATTGAGTAATAACAATTTCTCAAGCAAAATATACAACAGGAGTTTTTTTACTGATTGAGTCCCCTAATAGCCTACAAATAATAGTGCCCTGATACTCCTACTAAATAATTAACCATTTATTTTACCCAAATGGAGGAATTTTCCATTGGATTGTCATTCCCAGGTTCAAATCACACAACCTGAATACAAAAATCAAATCATTAAATGGGGCTCTGGATCATTCTGGATAAGGACTCTGGAATTAGTGTTGGCCTGATTTTAAGAATCAGCATCTGATACTCAATTGTGGGCAGGATGCAACATCCCTAAAACGACCAATCACAGCACATCCCATTGATAACTTAGAGATCCTTATTGATAAACAGTAGCAGCATATGACAACTAGCAAGCGAAGGAAGGCTCTCACCATACACTGTACCCCAGGGATGCACACAGGAAGACGGACATTTGGCCAGCACGCAATCGTCTTTTGTGGGTCTCTTGCTTCAGTTTGTGGCGGTCTCACCTAGAGGAAGTTGCTGAGTGATGAACACACCCTCCCTTTGTTCCCCTCCATTATTATAACTTTAGTCCATTCATTTTGTACCTAGCTGGTGCTCATTCATTGATGGTCCAGTCCGACGTACCTTGTCCAGTCAATGGAGGTACTGTCCATATGCGTTTCAGGCACCAGGCATCTAGTAAGATGTGATCATATAGTTGTAATCTTTCCATCCCTAACTGGGACTTTGAGGCACCAGGACAGGTTAATTCCTGCAACTGCACTCTTATCTTTTGAATGCGTGGGATATGGGGTTGCTTGTCTTCTCAAGGCTCATTAGACACTCT
>NW_005841912.1:1803936-1804904 GCF_000455745.1 Alligator sinensis
CTTTCCCCATGAAAAAAAACCCACTCTGGAATGTGAGAGAGCTGCCTTGTTACAAGGCTGCTCCCCTGCTAGGCTGTGAGAGCCTGATTTTACTTTCTAACACACTAGTTAGCCACACTTACATTGACTATTTTGACTAATAAGCAATAAGCACTAAATAAGCACTAAAATTCTGAAAATATATATTTTTAGCCATCATTTAGTGAATCAAGAGAAAGCTAATCATACAGGCCCACAAGTGTGAGACGCTCACAATTTTTGGAAGGCAAGAATTACCTTTATTCTATTCTTGTGCTATTGAAAAATATTTTTCGATCTGATTCTTACACCTTGAGTTAATAATCAAAAATTCCCAAGTGATAATTGTTTAGTGACCTATATGACTCTGTTATGCCCATTTGGACAGGTATCCCTACAACAACAATGACAACAACAAAAAACAAGCACAAAAGATTCGCTTATTGGCATCAGTCACTCCCTAAAGGGGTCAAGAATTCCAGTATTTACTAGACTCTGAGACAACTCTGCATTTAAGAAAACCCCCTAATTATTAGATTGTAAACATGGAAAATTATATTTTTGTTTGATAGTTTTCCATATCTAGCATCTAGTTATTGAAGGGTCCTCTTAAATTTATCCCTCTCACCACTGCCACAAGTAAAGTAGTGGCAGGGGAAGCAGTCTGTTCTATACCACTTGTCCCTCACTTGCCACTTGCCTCCCCATGCCTGCCCCCTTGCTGCCTGCCACCCCGACCCTTCTCCCTCACCTTTGCAGCTGCTTTTGCTGTCTCCAGGGGGGACATGGAACACCTTGCTGGGCCACGCACTAGCAGCAGTTCTGTCTGGAGACTCCAGCCCCAGGTGGGGTTGGGACTGGAACAGCTCCCCTGCTGTTCCACACACCCCTTCCCCACACTCTCCTTACTTCGTGTCCCTTTCCCCACATTCCCTATGCACTGTGTGCTC
>NW_005841912.1:1804946-1811035 GCF_000455745.1 Alligator sinensis
CTTTCCCTGCACTCCCCTCACACCGTGCATCGCTTCCCTATGCTTCCCACACCACCATGCATTCCTTTCTCTGAGTCCTTTCCCCACACTCTCTGACCCTTTCCCTGTGCTCCCATCACTCCACACATCCTTTCAACTATACTCCTCCTGCCACACCTTTCTTCATGCTCCCCCCACACAGTATACCCCTTCTCCGTTTTCCTCCTTGTACTCCCCTTCCTCATGCCCCTTACTTTGCATGTCCCTTTTCCTGCAATCATCTAGCTTCCCTTTCCCCTATGCTCCCTCTCCACACAATGCACCCCTTCTCCATGGTCCCCCCACACCACACACCACACACCCTCTCCCCGACACTCCCCTGTGCACTGTACTCCCCTCATTCCATATGTCGCTTTCCCTGTGCCATTTCCCCATGCTTGACATTTCCCTTTCCTTCCCCCATTATCCCCTGTGCTCCCTCCCACCACGCCCCCCTTCCCCATGTTCTCCCATATACCCCCAACTTGCTTCATGAGCCACACTGCACCCATCCAGATCCACAGCATACTCAATTCTAAGATTAGAGGTCTCCCTTGCCTGCCATGCTCAATGTGGAGTAAACCTTATCTTGTATTTAAGTAAATATAGTAACTGGGGAAAGAAACCAAGGTCCCCTTGTTGCCTTGCAGGTGCTTTCCTTAAGTTAGAGATAAAGCATTTGGTATGGGAAGTACCGAGAAGCCTAAGTACTGCTCCTATAGCTGTTCTGTAAAAGTACTTTATTTTCCAGAAATGTTCAAGTAATTAAATCACTCAACCAGAAAAAGGTTCAGAATTAACAGTTTTAGATAAATAAGGTAATAACTAAAGTTACTGCAAATTGTCCAGATTAAGAAAATTACTATTGTTTTGCATGCTGTTTTTGCATGCTGAGAGATGAAACTCTCTGAAGTGCTGGGTCAGAACTGGGGGGAAAGTAAAAGTTCAGTGGCAGGATAGTAGAAACAAGTTATCTGAAGGGACATGAAATAGGTGCTGTCACTGCTCAAGAATGGACTAAAAAAAAATCTAACAATGTTAGTTTTCATACCAGGTGAAAAATATATTTTTGGGCCCACAGGCATCTCTTTCCTTTGCATTTGCCCACTTGGGACACAGGACTGGAAAACACTTGCTGTGCAACACAGTCCAGTCCCCCACTGTTGCAAGCAACCACATCACATCATCTCATTGGTAAGCGCATCAGTTTTTGTGGTAAAAGTTAGTTAGATTTTTTGCCCCAAATGCTCCTACGGGAAGGTGGTTCCTGAATCTGCCTCATCTGAGGATTAGAAACATTTTTTTAAAATTTCAGCCTAGATTTATTAGTGGCCAGCTACTTATGTCAGTTTATTCTTATATCATTATCATCTTTGTAATACTTCCCAGAATTTGAAACATATGTATCAGCATAGCCATAATTGGCTGGCATGCTTCTTTACCAGGATGCCTGCTGCTGACCAAACACCCAGAATAGGACAGACAAAATTCATAACCATCCTAAAACTAGAGAAAGCACCCAGTGATCTGTAGTCTGCAGATATCATTGCTTTGTGTAATGTACAAGCTTCTGAGAAGGATGCTACTTCAGAGACTTATGCCCCACCATTTAGGACTCATCCCTGAAAGTAATCTGGGTTCAGACCACGATGAAATATTTGGGATCAGATCATCACAATCATACTGATGACCCGTAACTAAGGTGGCTGCCAATGTTGGATAAAATCAGTAGTAGCCTTTGTGGATCTGTCTGTGGCACATAACTTGGGTTGGTGGGATAGCCTTCTTCTGTTAGTGTTGAAAATAGCACCTCACTAAACAAAACTACACATACTGATGGCCCATGACACAAGTTCTGTGCATATTTGATGAAAAACACTCGCAGACATCATATACTGAACAGCAGGCTTCCACATGGGTTTGTCTTGCCACCACTGGTCTTTGGTATTTGTGACACTCACCCTGTCACTGATACTTGGCTATTGGAATGATCTTACACTCACAACCCAGGTGAGTGTTTTCACCCAAATATATCCTCATGAGGATCTGAAAAACATACTATAGAGGATGGCAACTCCACCCAAGTCCCCAAGCTGTGTCCATATTCCATCAGAGCAATACCCATCCAAAGAAGCACCTTAATATAATTTTTCTACAGGATTTTACTCAAGCATTACAACTTCCAAAAATGTATTGGAATGGCTGTGACTCGTAGCCTTGCATACCACCAACATGTAATGAAACTTTGTTGTCAAAATACAGGCTAGAAACAGTATTCTCCACAAATTTGGTGAGACCAGCTGGACAGCAGTGGCTTACCCCTTTCAGACAGTCACCATGGTCTTGCTATGAACACATAGAAAAACTAATACTTGTCAGTGTCACAGGGTATCCCCAATTAATTTTTTTAATACTCTGCTCTATGGGCAGTCTGCCCTGTTCTTGTATGCCGTGCCTTAATGTTAATAGATATATGTAGTGCAGGAAGCTGCCCTGATCTTCTTATAATGACCACCCAACTTGTGGTTGTAGCCTGGTTGCAGCATATAATCTAACAGCTCATCCCTTCCCTGCCCCCTGGCCATAGGAGAGGCAGGCTGAAGGCAGAAGAGGTGAGGGGCCTAATCCTTTTTATTTTTTTTTTTGCAGAGCCTGCCTACTTCTCCTGTGGCCTGGGAATGAGCTGTCTGTGGGCAGAGTAGCCCCTGAGCTGCAGGGGACCCCAGTCCTTCCCTCCATGGTGGCAGCACCCCCCAGGACCACCTGGCCAGACTGCAAGCAGGCTAGGGGCTGCCCCAGCTTGGAGATACCTGATCCAATGCTTCCCCGAGCCCACCCAGGCTTCCAGCACACTGTGCACCATTCCCACTGCCTTCTCCAGCTGCCCTCCTGCCACTTACCCACACTGCCCCAGGGACAAGGCAGCTCATCCCCAGGTGGTCCCAGTCAGTAGGAAAGCAGCAGGGACAGTGCACAGGGTACTGCTCCTCCAGTGGCCTTGGGGAAGAGTTGGATCCAGTGGGTACTGCCTCCTCGCTGGGGCAACATCCCACCCAGTAGCAGGCTTCCTGGGCAGCCCCAGGGGGCACTGCCACTGGGGAGCAAAGGACCAGCCCCACCCTGAAGCTCAGGGCCCACCAGCACCCCCTCCCCTGGCTGCAGGAAAGCTTCATGGAAAAAAAAAGGATCAGGCCCATTGCTGGGTTTTTTTTCTCCAAGTAGAGCCTGCTTGTGCCAGCTGCTGGTGAGCTGAATGGCCCCTGAACTGCAGGGGGCCCTGGTCCTTTTCTCCACAGTGGCAGCACCCCTCAGTGCCACCCAGGCAGACTGCTAGTAGGCCAGATGCTTGGAGGCAGCACCCAGCTTGGAGGCAGCACCTGCCAGATCCTACTCTTGCCTGAGCCTGCCCAGAAAGCAGCGCCCATGCACTGTCCCTGCTGCCTTCCTACTACTAACCTATTAACAGGCTGCCTTGCCCCTGAGCAGCATGTGGAAGCAGTAGGAGGGCAGCTGGGTGTGCTGGTGGCTGGAGAAGGTGGCAGGGACAGTGCACAACGTCCTAGAAGCCTAGAAGCCCAGGCGGGCTGAGGGAAGCGTTGGATTGGGTGCCTCTGAGCTGGGGCAACCCCTGGCCCACTAGCAGCGCACCCAGGTGGCCCCAGGGGGCACCACCATCATGGAGGGAAAGACCTGGGACCCCCACAGCTCAGGGGCTTCTTGGCCTGCCAGCAGCTCATCCACTGGCCGCAGGAGAGGCAGGCAGGCTTCACACACACACACACACACACACACACACAAAATCAGGCCCCTCACCATAACAGTAACAGAAGCCCCTAAATTGAAACAGTGAGTTTTTATTTGTCACAATTAAAACTCCACACTTTCAATTTAGGGGACTAAACCCCCATCATGTTTATAAGAACTCTATTATGTCAACCAGATGCCCAAATAAATGTTGCTGTCCCTCAACCAGTGGTGCTGATATAATTCTAGTTCTGCTGGAATGTTGTAGCCCTGATAGGTCATGAAATATATGAGAGACAAGAATTATTTTTGGTGATATCTTTTAGTGGAAAAACTGTATACTTGGGAATTCCTTTAAGGAGGCTACTTTCATTTACATATAGAGGGATACACAATCCATGGTTCTATCTGCTATTTAACTCGAATGTGTTTGCTTCTTTAGCAGAACTGAGGAAAACCATGTTGTACCTAAAAACTTTTCTAATAATCTTTCCCAACCTTACAGTTAGTCTGATGTAATTCTAAACAGTTTTTCCATTCTAACAGTGTCTTGATCTTGTCCTAACTGAGCATCAGTCAGTTAGCATTATTTTAAGCCTCAGTTCCTTGTAGACAGAAGACAATCTGTTGAAGTGCTGAAGCAGAATTTGCTGTAATGGAGATAAACAGATACAAATCTAGAACCTAAAGTATTGGCCCTTGAGGCATAGAAACTTGAAGGGATTATGGTGCCTCCAGTGTCATCTTGTGGATTTTTTTCAGAGTGAAAGGTTTTAGAGAACTGTTTTCTTTTCCATTGTTTCCTTGGGTGTACAGAGGTGTAGATAAGCTTCTTCAGCACCATTATTTTCCACAGTGATCTGTCTTGGTAAAGGCATAATTAAGTCACTTGGGGCGAGATCCTATTTTACTTTACCTGTCTAAATGATATTTACCCAGCTGTGTAAGTGTCATTATAGCAGCCACAGTACTACTGAACAATAGTCTAGCTCAGGGCTGTCCAGCTTCCCCATGGCTGCATGTGCAACAGTGTACAGCCCCCTGGCCACACATCATGTAGGCAGCATGCTGGGGGTACCCCCCCTCAGTGCTCCCACCCCACAGGCAGCACCAGTAATGCATACCTCCCCCTGCCCCCCCAACTGCATGGGCTACATAGGCAATGTATGGACCCCTACTGTGTAGCAGTGTGACTGGTGATCACCACCATGTGGCCTGTGGGATGGTAGTTGGACAGCCCTTGTCTAGTGGCTAGAGCACTCATCCAGGAAATGGGAGACCTAGGTTTTAGTCCCTTCTCATTCAGAGTGGAGTGGAAAAGGAGTCTGACTTTCCTTCTCTCTCACTTCCCAGCATCAAGTTCTAACCATCTGGCCACAAGTGCTATATTAGCAAGCCTTCTTCTTAAAGCTGAGCCATTGTACCTTATTGGATTCATCAATCATTCATTTATTAGATAAAATAGATGGGGAACATTGGGAAAGTTTCTGCCTCATTGGGAAAAGAGCCCAGACTAGAACTCAGAGCCCTGCTCCATTCCTGGATAAAAGCTATTGTGCTAGTTCATTCTCTTCCTCTTCACTCTATGTATCTCCCTTTCTCAGGTGTTCAGGGAGTCAGGTTGAAGAAGATGGCTGGAAAAGGGACTTGATCATGTTTAATCTGTGGTCTGGTGTAGCAGTTTGCCAGTTCAAAGAGCCTGGGGGCAGCCTGTGGTCATGCAAGGGTTACAGGCCAGCTGGAGGCAGTAATGGGTGGTTGCAGGCTGCCTAGGCAATGGGGCCAGCTAAGAGAGATAATTAGTAGGCCTGCGTAAAGCAGCTAGTATTCGCTTCGGATTCGGATTCAGCCAATTCGGGGGACAGTGATTCGATTTGGTGATTCAGATCACTGTCCCGATTCAATTTGGCCAAATCTCTGAATCACCCAGGCCCATGCCCCGCCCACTCTCCCAGCCCGGCAATAGCTGCCCTGCCCGCCCCAGCTACTGGCACTTGAGGAAAGAAAAAGCCCCGACTCACCGGGTACTGTCAGGCAGGAAAGCGATCCCTGATGCCCCCACTGTCCCCTGCTGTGTGGGGGCTCTGCCACAAGCCCCTCAACCTCCTCTTTGCTGCCCCAGGCCCCCCACCCCTCATGGCTGCCCTGCCTGCTGCAGCTCTGGCCCTTTTAGGAAAAAAAAAAGAGAAAACCCTCGGACTCACCATTCCTGCCGGGTGGGGGGAGCATCCCCACTGCCCCACACCACATGGGGGGCTCTGCACAAGGCCCCCGAAGCCCCGAGGCCACTGCAGTAGTGGTGAGTCCTGGGGCTTTTCTCTTTTTTT
>NW_005841912.1:1811186-1812124 GCF_000455745.1 Alligator sinensis
CAGGGGATGGGGCCTGGCAGGGGTCCCCCCATGGTCCCCTCCCCCAGCTCTCCCCTCCCCTGCCCCTACTTACCAGCTCCAAGTCCAGCTGCAGCTCTGTGCTGCAGCCACCAAGGATTGTCCAAATCATCAAAGCTCTCTGAATCTTTTCTGAAGATTCAGAGAGCTTTGATTCGATTTGGATGTTTTAATTGGTCCCCTGATTCAATTTAGATTCAGAGATTTGGTCAGCGAATCGGGCTGAATCTCCTCCGAATTGAATTGCCACCCGAAGTTTCGCACAGCTGTAATAATTAGCTGTCAGGAAGCTAGAAGTCTCCCAGGAAGGCAAGCCAAGAGACAGACTTCCAGGGGAAAGAACCAGTGAGATTGTCAGGCTCCCAAGGAAGGGAGCCAGGGACAAGGAGGGTTGGAAACTGGAAGCAGAGATTGGGATACTTCCAGAGAGCTCAAGGTTGGACAGCTAGGCTTCTAGGGAGAGGAGCTAGGGCCAGACAGATGGCTGAGAGTCTGAGAGACAGACCAGGGGCAACGCATAGGGGGTGCACGTGGGTGCATTTGCACCCCCTGAGTGTGGCGGTGCACCCCCTACAAAAAGGTGCTGCTGACACTGTTGGCAGCACCTGCAGGCAGTTGCCACTCGCCACTCCCCCGCACCACTGACACCTCCAGCAGCACCTGTGGGTGGTCAGCTATCCCCGCTGGCTGCCACCGCCACTGCCAGTGGCATCTGCAGGTGGTCGCCAACCCCTGGTCAGTGCTTGCCATCCCCCCCGCCATCAACAGCACTGGCGGCATCTGTGGGAGCTCCTGCTTATCACCACCGTGCTCCTGCTGCCGTGCTCCTGCTGCTGCCATGCCCCCCCCAGCAGCTAGGGGCATGCGTCCTTCATGAGACAGACTGAGCTGCCAGCTGCAAGTGAGAGTGGAGAACTAAA
>NW_005841912.1:1812155-1822867 GCF_000455745.1 Alligator sinensis
GGAAAGAGCTAGCTGCTAGAGGATCAACTCACAGTGGAGCCTGAGGACCACACCTGGAGTGCTTTTATCCTGAGGGTCAGCCTGAGCCTGTGAAGAGGATTTCAAGATACAGGGAGACTGTGGATATTTGCTGGAGTGAACCGATAAAAGAAGGGACTGAGGGGTGCAGCCGCAGACCTAAGCCCATCCACTCTCAGTGGTCTGAAAGAAGACCACATATTGTTTGAGTATTTACAGTGTTAAGTGCTTATGTTGATTAACTTGATTAACTCCTGAAGGGAGGAAGTTTGCCTAGGGACTGTATGGATGATAAACAGAGGCTGTGAACCAGTAAAAGGATGCTGAAAGACTGAGTGAGGGAGCTGATGAACCCTGAACCTGCTACAACTTGTCATGTGAGCACAGAAGGCATGTTTACACATGCAAGTGCCACAGCACCAGGTGCTTTGAAAATTGCCTGGGGCTGCGATGCTTGCACTTGTATAAGTGATGAAATGCATGTCAGCACTGAGAAAATGGCAGCAGCGCACTTTTGAACTAAAACACATCAAATGTGCTTTAGTTCAAAAGCGCACCACCACCATTTTCTGTGCACTTATGCACATTTCGCCACTTATACAACTGCATGAGGCACAGGACATTTCGCCTCAGCTAGTGTGTGGAGCCCACTTAAATAATCACGTCTGCTCCAAAGTGGTGGATCTCCGGTGCATTGCGGGATGAAAAACTATGTATATAAATGCCCTGTGTGGGGAAGCAGGAGATGCAGATTCACACACTCTCTGGGGGAAAAAAGCCTAGAACATGTCTCCCAGTTCCTAGATTAATGCTCTAATCACTAGGATAATGGGTTAAAACCTAAATGTACTGTTATCATTCTCTTGCTTGCAGGTGTGCAGAGTGAGTCTATTTTACCACAGAGCAAAATGGGATGGTAGACAGCTGGTGACATTTGGACCTGTAAAGTGAACAAGGATCTAGGCCTTTCTGCCTCAAAACAGCCCTTATTAACATGTAGTTTCTCTGTTACCTTTAGCTGAAAGTTAGAGATGCATCTCTCTAATATTGCTTCTTAGGAGCATAGGATTCTTTGCATGTATTTTCCAGATTTGTTAAGGATCCAAGAGAGTGGAGCATCAAAGTGATCTTTTTTAGCACTCTACTCATATGTCATTAAGGGGCATTTATATCAAGATGGTACCAGGCAATTGTAAATGTACAGTAGGAAACAATACTCCAAGGAGATGGATGAGGTAATGCTTTTTTTCCATCTAGGTCTAGGACTCTTCTGCTTAGCAGTTATCATTATATGTCTAAAATAACCCTTTTCTTAATATGTTTGATTGAAATACTTAGTGGTAGTCTAATTTTCATTAACATTATTTTGTCTCAGGTTAGTTTTCTGCAAGCACTTTTCTGTCTGACAGGGAGAGCTTTGTGCACAAAGGAGGTTCATATACCTTCCTCACTTGAAGTATTTATCCTGCTGGAGGAGTAGCTTAGTGATTCATTGCTCCTGGAAAGACTGGTAACAAGCACATCTCAGAACATATAGCTGTAACAATCGTATCTTCTTAATCTATTCAATCAAGGCTATTGAGCACTTTGGCTCATTTATAGCACAGAAGCTCATCTCAGTCTAAAGCAATGGAGAATGGAGTCTTGGTTTATAATATAATTTCATAAGTACCTCTGGGTATGCCTGTATTTCTGAGTATCTGCAGAACCATCTCTGATTTACAGTGGCTCAACTAATTTCACCATGTAAAGTGAGATGGAAAGTTACGTGGCATAAGAAACTGTAGGATGAATATATTTCCTGCTGCTGTCTAGTGGGAAAGCAATGCATGATATCTAGTATTATTGTTATTAACAGAAAAAAATCAGATTGGTTGAAAAGTGACACTCACCTCCTTTGGGGCAGATCCTTGGCCAATATAAATCAGCATCATTGAAGTCAATGGTTTGACATCAATTAAGACTAGCTGAAGACTGTATTTTTTAAATGGAATTTTAAATGTTTTGGACACTACATAAGAAATGGTTTTTATCTAGCTAATTATTGTGTGTAATTCCTCACTGGCTGGTTGACAGATTTCTCTGCTGGTATCAGAGCCTATCAGTCAAATTCTGTTCCCTGTCATTTCCATGCAATTAGATTGCTCTCTGAAAATTAACCTTGTAATTTCAACCTTCTGTATTCTGCCCTAAAGCTGGACAATGAATTTTACCAATGCTTGTATTCCTATAACTATTAAAACTAGATATACTAAAACTTATGCCTACCTAACATTTTCTGTTGGATACACTTCACTAAAGCTGAGGAGTGTTTTTTTCCCTCCTCTCCTGAGAATAAATGATTTATCCAAAATGCAGTTTCAGGGTGAGTAAATACCTTCAGTCTTTTGGGTTGAAATGCATTAATTGCTTTCACAAAAACAAAAAATGACAAAGGGTTTTGAACATTTTTAAAACTTTGTTTGTGCACTTCTAAAGTATTTCATTTGGGTACTTCTAATAAAAGCTTTGGAAAAGAAGTATTTGTGGCATTTTTCCTTTTGTGCAAGCGATTTCTGGAAAGTATAAATCTGAGGTTTTGTTTCCTTGTTTGCTAGAGGAGATTTGAACATATAACTCCCAAGAATGTGCCCTAAACATCAAACTATAGAGTATTCTGTTGTAGAAGGATCTAAATGTTTTCTACCGATGCTGTTTCCTTTTTCATGGACTACTAAAACATTTAATAAGTTAGAGCAAGCTTGTGTAGTCAGTAGGTTGGGCACCTTCCTGCGAGGCAGAAGACTTTGGTGCAAGTCCCTTTCCTCCATGACTCAAAGCAAGAATTTTAGCTAAGGTCTCCTACCTCTCAGAAAGGGACCCTAACAACAGGGCTAGAAAATCATTCCCTCTGGCCCAATAAATATTTATGTTTTCAGTGCAGACTAGAACAGCTTCAAGAGGAGAGATTTAGCTTGCTGGTTGGAGCAATTTCCTGACAGGTTAGGGTCCAAAATTTAGTCCTTGATTTCCAGAACAAACACAATTCAAACAAATTCCAACCAAGAAATTATTTTAGGACAATCTAGCTCTTTTTTCCTCTGTGCAGCTGCTGAATAGTTATTTGCATAGCCCTACACTTAACCACTATGGGCTAAACGATGCTGTTAATCATGCCATTGAAGACAGTCCTCACTGTGTATGAACAAAATAGACAGCAAAATTTGAACTACGTTGTTTTAGGACCTGATTTAGCAAATACACGTGGACATATTTAACTGTAAACACATTACTTGTTCCAGTTAAGTATAAGATTACTTGGGAGATTCAACTTAAGCATGTCTGTATGACTTTGCAGAATTGGGAGTTTGGTGAGTACACCAGAAAATATGTACATTTCCTTGGAAATGTTAACTGAGTGCAAATACCAGGTTAAACTGGTATTAATACTAAGATATGTGCTAAATAAATAATGGTAGCATTTGGCTGACTATCCAATAATTAGAAATGGAAATCCACAAAAGTTGAAATAGAAGCATATAACGAAGTGGAATAAACAACAACAAAGGTGACTATCTAAACTTTTACCACAGCAGGATGTTAATACAAAAACAGATATTGGGTCAACCTCATAATATTACAAAATGGAACTAGACAATACTTTTCTGATTATATTAGGTTATAAATTTACTATTGTCAAATAATACATTATTAAAAAGTTCAAAACTAAACATGAACTTTAGATTATGCAACTGTATGTGCAGTTCAGTACCAAAATCTTAATCTTAATTAAAAATTGTTACCCTCCTTTTCAATATTTGGGCAGTTACTTTATTTACTTAAAACTAAAATGTCACAGACTATAAGACAACCCCCCCTCCTCAATCATTAGGTTCTATATATGGAAAATTAATACATTTGTTGTAATTTTCCAGGTGCAGAATCTAGTTATCAGAGTTTTATCTTTAATTCATTCCCCTCCCACTACTACAGCAGGGAAAATAATAGCTGGGATGGTCCAGTAGCCCCCTTGCCCTCTGCCCCCCACCCCCCGCCCGCCCTGCATACGCACTTTTTCCCCATCACCTTCCTGCCACCGCTTACTGTCAGACCCTGCCCAGGCTCTTAGTCCCCCGCAAGCACAAGTGGAAGGGAGCTGCATGTGACAGTAAGGGGGGGAAGTGACAGAGAGGAGGACAGAAACTGCAATGGGGAACAGGAGACTGCTGTAAGTTTGTCTCTGGCCCCAACAAGAATCAGAGCTACATTTCAACACACGTACTCCATAAACACATTGCTGAGCTTTGAACTAATCTGCACAAAACTGTTCAAAATTTGTGAATCAGTATGGGATGCAGACAAGAGCTGCAACAGAGGGGTGTTGTTATTTTTTAGATAAAAAAATCAAGGTCTGGGTCAGGGAATAGGAGACTGTATTTCCAATGGGGGGGTGGAGGGGGGCCATAGAGGAAAAAGCATGGGCAATTTGGAAGCGGGTGTTTAACAAAAGCATACAGAAACAGGACTGGGACTTCAGTTGGCTGCTAGCACGTCGATTATACCAGTTTGGGCACTCTATACCAGTATATTTGGGGGCTGTGTAGAGCAGCCAAATGCCCTAGACAAACATGTAATTGGGAAGAAAGCATATGGCATGTGATGTAGGAATGTGAGCTTGCCAGAATAGTCTGGGGAAAGGCAGAGAAACTCCTACAGAGGCTGGATGCTCAGAGTCAACTCATGCTAGAAGTGATTCTATGCAGAGTGTGGGCTGTGGCTCAGAGGAAGGATGGAGGAATAGTATGGAAAACTGTAGTGAGCTTTTGCACAGCATTGTGAAAGGGAAGAAACTTACTAGTCTTGCAACAACTGGAACTCTTGGTAGAAGACACCTTGTATTTGGGCTTGAGTTAACTGGGATGCTATTGCTGGTAGGACAAAAGAGAGCTAGGTAAAGAGCAGGTGAGGGGTTTATGGAAAAGAGAAGAATAGAGATACCTAGTAGATCTAGGATGAAAAGATGATGAGGCCTTAGAGGTGGCTGAACTATATAGCTGCAGGCCAGAAGTTGGCTAGGAAAGACCTGATAGGGGCTAAGACAAGATAGATAGGGCACTTATACATGTGATGGGGGTTTAGTCTTCTATGCTTCCTAAATTGAAATGGTGGGTTAGAACCCATCATTTCAATTTAGGGGTTTTATTTTTCTGTTACATTATGGCAAGGGGCTTGATCTTCTTTTTTTGTGGGGGCAGAGTCTGCCTGTAGCTGCTGGTGGACCAAGTGGCCCCTGAGCTGTAAGTCCTTCCCTCCATGGTGGTGGCACCCCCAGGGAAGATTTGGATCAGGCTGGGTGTTGCCTCCAAGCTGGGGCAGCACCTGGCTTACTAGCAGCCCACCTGGGTAGGCCCAGGGGGTGCCCCACTGAAAAGGGAAGGACTGGGCCCCTCCGCAGCTCAGGGGCTGCTCTGCCCGCCAGCACCTGCTAAAGGCAGAAGCAATGAGGGGCCTGATCCTTTTTTTCTGCTGAGCCTTCCCACCTGTCCCATGACTGGGGGATGAGGTGACTAATAGCTGCAATGCATCATTATAAACTAAACTACATCAGGATATAGTTTAGTTTGCAATGATGCAAACTCATCTAAAGCCCCTGAAACTGGTGCATGTGTAATGTGTGATGCCATTAAGCTACACAGTGACATTTTTGTCACATGTACATCATGACATCATCATTTCTACAAGTGCCCATATTCGATATGGGGTGATATGCTGCATGTGACAGTAATGCAGCATATAGATATATGTATATATATATAGATATATATCTATATCTATATATGTATATATCTATCACCCATATATGACAGATATATGGGTGATAGATGAGCTTGGAAGGTAACAGGGAATAATGTGGTATTAAGAAACAAAAGTGTCCATGCCCCTGGATTAATAGGAATTTGGGGAAGGAGAGAATCATTGTATAATGTATAAATGTCTGTGGTTTTGGTCGATCTTATTTGTTGAAGTTTGTTTTAAGTTTCGATATGTTATTGTTTTGTTGGCCTGTGATTGATGTAGTTTTTTTTGTAACACACTGCAAGCTGGTCGAAGCAGGTTTTTAAGTTTTTAATACTTTCATAATTAAAAAAAAAGAAAAGAAAAACGGTTCCCATCCTTGTGTTTGCCCAATGTGGGCCAGGTGTTTTATGGGTATGCTCAGCATGGGCTGCATTTAGCCAACTTTATAGTTGGTTTCCATGACTAAGCACATGCTGCTCCTAGCAGCAGTTTAATGCTAACCAATGTATTTAATGGCAGGGATGGGGTTTTCTGGGATGTGAACAGGAGATGAAGGAGTTTTTCCTCCATGCTGATTGGGGGAAAAAAACCTAATTTTCTATTTGATTAAATATGATAAAAAGACTCTAAAAATAATTACAGTATCTTTTGGGGAAATTAATTTTGGTTTATAAATTATAAAACAAGATTAGTGCACCATAACAAGTTTAATAATGTATCCAAATGTTCTCCTGTTTATTTCATTGACCTGTACTGAGAGTCATGTGCTTCTCTTTCAGCAGTTTGCTACCAGTGGCAGAAAAGACAGTTTGCAGGAGTTAGGAAGCCTCTCTAAAGACTACCCACATTTGTTTTATCACTGCTGAATTCTCAGGGTTTGGTAAAAGTGAGGCAGAGAGGGGAACAACAAAAGGAATCTAGTGTCAACCACCTCCACAGAGAAGGGGAATACAAGTAGCCAGCTCCACAGTAATGGATGAAAGAAGAGTGGATCTTATTTATAAAGGCTTCCAGTACAGGGCTAGGGCTACAGCTATCATCAAAGTGTCAGAACCTATCATAAGGAAGCTGGAGAAGTGGCCAAACTGGCAACTCCACTTTTACCATTAATGTTGGTACCTTTCACTTTTAGCTCTTACTGGAGCTTGATCAATATGAAAGGAATTATATGGCATGGTTGCTTGCAGGTACAGGGTGCTGGACTTGAGCCAGGAGGCCTTTTCCAGTTCTGTGTTCCTAAATGAACATTTCAGAAAAATATTTGTCAAAGCTAAGCATCAGAATTTGGCTGAATGCACATTCAAAGCTGATCTTAGTGGAACTTGAGAAGGCTTACTTCTACTTCTGTGTTAATCCTTGAGTCAATTGTGTCAATAGGCCACAGCTTGCTGGAAAGGGAAAGGAGTGTAGCTTTTCTCCTTGAGGATGCCTACAAGTGAAAAGCCTGCTATAAGCTTTATTTGAATCCCAATGGGCAATTTTGGCCCATGAACTTCAATGGACAATTTTTAGGTTTGCTCCACTAAGTCCCTTGCCAAGTAGAATTATTATGTTTGTTATCTAGAGTAGGGATGCTTAGCTTGTGAGTGGCTGGGCCCATGCCGTGCTGCCAGCACCCCCACCACTGGCCCTGCCATACAGATGCCCCCACTTTCTTGCTGCAGGCTCCCTAAGCCACATGGGCCGTACTGCCCGACCTCCAGAGTTGGGGGCAGGAAGCTGAAGCCAGAGAAGGGAGGGGGAGCCTGGAGACCCCAGCAGAATCAACAGCCGGAGCTGAGGAGAGAAGTGATGCCTCCGTGGGAGCAGGTAGACTGTCATTTAACCCCTTGCAGGTTGCAGGTGGCCCATGAGCCATTATTTGGATAGCTCTAATCTAAAGGTTTCACTCAGGCACACCTTGTGTATGTTGATAATACTGTCCAGGTCACCTTTCTGGACTGATTGTCTTTTGAATGATAAACTTGTGTGTTTCAAAAGCAATCAATTTATGGAGTCAGCCTCAGGCTGTCAGACTGAGAAATTACTTATGTTTATGTACAATGCATATCTTCTGGTGGTGATTATTATAATAAAAATAATAATGCTTAGTTCACATCTAATACTATTAATCTGTAAATCTCAAAGTACTCAGCAAGAGAGGATGAGATCATTTTTCCCACAGATCTGCACTCAAGTATCCTAGAGAGTTGATTATGGTCTTTGTCATTCAAATCTGTTCATCTCAAACATTGCTAGTTTTGAGGCTATAGAACATTTAGTTTATTACTTTTGGGTCTCACAAACTCTTGATAGTTTTGGTGGTACTTAATAATTTAGCTTATTGTTAATTTTTCAGATCTCATGCCTAAAAATTAAATCAAAAAGTCTAGTCTATTATAAATCAGAGAATAAGAATTAAAGCTACCTAATTGCCTACCTTTCATCACCCACCAATTTTAGGAATATTATTGTAACATTCTAATAGCTATGTAGTGGTTCAGGTACTTGTGCTCCTAGTATCCACCATTTATCGCTGTGTGGGGTAGAGAAGGAATACGACTATTTGCTTTGGAACTTTTCATGCTTGCTTGCATCACAGATGATAATCTTTTGGAAAATGTGCTGGGATTGACCCCCTTTCCCCTGGGGAAGCTGGGGAGGGCCCAGGTTGACAGCATGGATAAGCCTTCCAAGTCCGGGCTACTCAAACGTGGTGGGAGGTGTAGGGGGCCCACTGCTTTGCCTGGGCCCCACTGGTAAGAAGGCCCCACTTGACCCATGTGAGGGCCCGGTACTGCCCTCCCCGTCCCTGTGATAGCAGGATCAGAATCCTGGCACAGGAGAGATCTGCAGCCCCAGCTCCATCCACAGACCCAGCACCTGCCCATGAGAGTGAGGGGAAGCTGCAGCTCTGCAGTGCCCCGTAGAGGCTCAGCTGCTCCTGCCACCCCTTGCCTGCAGCTTCCCCCATCATTGGCCAGGGCAGCACAGAGAGAACAGTGAGGACATAAGGGGCTGGAGCCAGTAAATGGTGTAAATGCAGTTGTGGTTTAACCACTTACATGCCTACTAAAAATGATTGCTGGCTACAATCAGATTGTCCTAATTTTTTTTAAGTATCTTCCCTGTTGCTGAGTGAAAGACCCATGGTAAAAAGAAAAAGAGCAAACTTACTAATGTCCCATTTATTTACTAATACATGAGTGAGCCCTCATTTATATCCATTATCAAAGACTTATGGTTAGTGCAGGAGCCCAATGGCATGTTTCTTGTTGAAGGATGAGTAGAGGCCTGTTTAGCTGTGCCTGTCTGAAGTCAGGCATAAGTCAGGGCGGGGTAGCACCTTTCAGACTGACTAGTTTGGAGAGGCATAAGCTTTCATAGGCAACAGCATCTGTTGGCTTGTGACAAAGTAGGCTGTCACCTACAAAAGCTCATGCCTTGCCTAACCAGTTAGTTTCCAAGGTGCCACCCTGCCCTACTTTCTCACTGAAGAATAGCTTAACTCTGCAGGGGAAATAGTGAAACTGCCTCTTGATGGTAGTGTATGCTGAAGTGGGGAGGTGCAGGTTTTGGGGGGGGGGGGGAAATGAGCTAAAAATGTATCAAATCTCTAATATAAATAATGTAACAAAAAGCACAACTGAAGGGGCATCTGTAACATTTTTTTTACATTTCTTAATTTCAAGTAAGAATGTGACACTGCAAACAGCATGGTCTCCCCAGGGATCTGTGTTGGGACTAGTGCCATTTAACATATTAATAAATGATCTAGAAAAGGGGTGAATAGTGAGGTGGCCAAATTCGCAGATGAAACAACATTATTTCAAGTGGTAAAGACCAAGGCAGACTGTGAGGAACTACAAAAGAATCTAGCACTATTGAACAAACAGGCAAGTATGTGGCAGATGAGATTCAATGCAAGTAAGTGCAAAGTGATGCAAAAATAACCCAAACTAAACTATGATGGGTTCTACATTAGCTATTACCACACAGAAAAGAGATCTGGGAGTCATGGTGGACAGTTTGCTAAAAACAGCAGCGCAGTGCTCCACAGCCATCAAAAAGGCAAACAAAACGTTAGGAATTATTAAGAATAGGATTGTAAAGAAAGCAGAAAGTCTCATTACATCACTTTATAAATGCATCTTGAATACTGTTTTGGCCCCTTCATCTCAAAAAGGATAGAGAAGTAGAGGCGGCAAGAATGACTAGTGGGATGGAGAAGCTTTCATGTAAGGGGAGTAAAGAGGCTGGGCCTATGCAGCTTAGAAGAGAGACACCCGAGGGGGGACACAATAGGGGTATTTTACAAAATAATGATGCTGAAGAGAAAGCCTCTGGATCAGAACTGCCTAGGCCTGAAGTGCTGGAGGCTGCACGTGGGAAAGCAACAGAGGAAAAACCCTGGCCGTACCCAGGTCACTCTCCCTTTCAACATCCACACGCTGCCCGTGACACAGGGCAAGGTGGACCCAGGGTCAGCCCCGGGTGGGAGCCAGGTGCGGCGGGCGTCCTGCGCCCCGGGCTGCCTGCAGGGTCCAGACGAGAACCGAGGACAGCCCCAGGGCGGGGGCTCCGCGCCCAGGCTTCCCCAGAGGCAGCTACAGCAGTCTCGCAGCACCCAGAGCCGGGGGCGGCCGCGCAGCCGCGGCTTCCGTTTCCCAACAGGGCGAGGGCGAGGACGAGGATGAAGCGAAGGACCCCCGCGCCACCCCCCTTGAAGCGGTGCTCCTGCCCGGGAGGGCGAAGCTTGAGAAGCAGCACGCGCTGGCTAAAGCTGATGACATCACGCGGCTTCCGGCGCCGGCAGGCAGCGCGCAGGCGCGGAAGGTGTGTCCGGAGGACGCAGGGGGAGGGGAGAGGCGGGGGGCAGGCGGGAGCGGTGCCGGTGTTACCGGGCCCGTGACGGCGGCGCTGGCGACAAGTCTCGC
>NW_005841912.1:1823222-1828184 GCF_000455745.1 Alligator sinensis
CGGGCGAAGGTCCCACGGTCGCTGCTCTGGGCGGAGAGAGGCCGCGGGCTCTTCTGGACCCGGCGCCGGGGCCGCAAAGGAAGGAGGCGCCGCCGAGCTCGGCATCCTCTCCGCTTGAGGCAGCGGCCGCCTGGGACACAGCCCGGCTCCGGACCCCCACGCGCCTCGGAGCCAGAGTCCTCGTGGCCTGGAGGCTGCCCTTGCCCGGCCTCAGGCCCCCCTCAGAACGCCATCTCCCATTTCTCACCCGTTTTTTCGAGCCGCTTGGTCTGTTGCCAAGGCCTCGGGGGCGTTTAATATCCTGCAGGTTCTTATTTGGCATCTCCAAGTTTACCTTGCGACTCAGGCTGTGTGCATCAGCGGGGTAACCTCGTGCGGCAGTCCCGCAGCACCCGGGAAGGGATCAGGCATGCTGTGGCACCCGGGTTTGGCCCAGATGTCCTGGTCTAAAAATGCCAGCATGCTTCATGGGGAGAGTGTAAGAGCACTATTGTTTCTCTGGTACTGTCTCATGGGAGAAAGGGCTGATCTCCCCTTGATTGTCTTTGTGTTTTGAAATATGTGAATTGATAGCTTTGTAGGTTAGTTCTTTGACATAAAAACCAATGAGGTTTTTGTCTGCTGAAATACGTAGTTTTTTCTGAATGCAATTACATTTATCTTTCCTCGAGTATCCTGCAGCAGTGGAATCAATGAAGTAATTACATATAATGTCAGGTTTTATAATAGATTTAATATTTTTATTTATTTTAACCGTGTTTAAATTTAATATTGGGCCTTCTCTGGTAGGTAAATTAATACTGGAATGCCCATTTCCTATTTGGATTTACATTCAGTCATGGTTATTTTCCTAAGTAGCTTTGTGTCTTTTCTCTTACTAAATTTCATGCTTGCTTCTCCATCTTAAGGACCATTCTTAATATAAGTTATTTAGGTCTGTAAACTTTTTTTTTTTTTTTTTTTTTTTTTGAAGGAATGAAACAGAGTTTATTATTAATAGCAGATAAAATATGGATAAAGCAAGCCTCTTGAGGTCTCTTGATGATAAAGATGAGCTCAGAGTATTCACAACCCAAAGAATTTGGGGTCAGTGTGAAATTTAGTTTTACATGAAATACATGTAGCCAGGCTTAGATGTATGAGCTTTAGCGGCTAAGACACATTTTGCATAATATTTTTAAAGCAGCTGACAGACCCCTACACAAGGCGTTTCATCAGGAGATGTCATTGTACTAAACATGTCATACATAGTAGGTGTACTTTAAAGTTCTTGTTTGTTTGAGAGATGGTTGGGTTTATTGGTGTTTCTCATTTTAAGTATAGTGAATATCTTAAATGAGAGGAATCTTTCAAAACACGTAAATCTGTTAGTATGTTTACATGTATGGTGAGATGCAATACACACATTTGAAAACTAGAAAAAACTTTGGCTAAAAAACAACTACTACCAAGAGAAGCCTACTAAAATAAGTGAGAGATGGATATCTCACAGTTTAAAGTTGAATATCTTAAATAATGCTATCTGGTAGAGGTGCACTGATGCAGCAATTCAATATGGGATCGGCACTGATATAAAGAAAATCGACTGTATCAGAAATCGGCCTGATATGGCTGATAATTTGGCCGATAAATGGCCCATGCACACATGCAATCGTACCGCAGCACGTAGGTGGCGAGGAGCACAGCTTGGCAGCTTGGAGAGCTGCATCCAGCTGGTAAGTGTTGTGTTGGAAAGGGAGGGGGGAGGGAAGGGGCATGGGGGTGCTGATCAAGGCTTGGGGTGGGTGGCAGTGCTAGTAAGGGATTGAGGGGACTACGGTGGATTTTCAGGTGGCCGCAGCCTCCCCCTCCTGTAGCCCCCTTGCAGTGCTGCCGCCTGTCCCGAGCTCAGCTTGGCCCAGCCCCTTGGAAGGAAGAGTCCCGCTCAGCACCAGCCCCAGCCTGCAAAGGCAGCCCGCCGCACCCCACCCCACCACACACAGATCTGGGGGCAAATGCCCCTCCCCCGGTGCCCTTTGGGGTGCGCGCAGCGGTGGGAGGAGCCCCCTGGATGAGCTGCAGCTCCATCCCATGCCTGCCCCAGCCCCACTCCCTCCTTCACTGCAGGGGGCCTTGATCTGCCCCCCTCTTCTTCCCTTCCCTTCCATCACAACAGACTTACCAGCTGGACTCGGCTCTTCGAGCTGCAGGCCTGCATATCAGAAGTCAGATTGGTATCAGCCAATATGCCTCCTTAAAATGTCTATCAGTATCAGCCCACAAATTCTCTGTTGGTGCACACCCCTACTACGGGGGGCAAAAACCTTGCAGTATCTAGTGTGACACAGGCCCGTAGTTTGAGTATCGGTGATATGATATGCATTTATAGTCCCATTCTCTTTATGATACCCCTTTCCAACCCCACCCCTTCTATATGCATGTACACACATTAAAAATTTACATTTTTTGTGGATGAAACCTTGTGTACATTAAAGAATAGCCTATAGTAAATACATTGTAGCTTCTGGTGAAAATATTCAAATGGGAAAAAATCATATCTACAGCTTGCAGAGTCTATATACAAGTTAGACTGTTAGAATACTCTTAATAGCTGGGAGAATAGAAACTAGTTATGAGACTGAAGAGTAGCTACACAACTGCTTAATCACATACAGTAAAAACCATTTTTCCCATAACTCATGCTTTTATTTCATGATTTGAGGATATCTTCTTTTACACATTAATTAGAAAAATATTTATTATGACTTAAAGATGAATGCTAGATCTCATAATGGGGTGTGGTTTTGGGGTTTTGACTTAAACAGATGAAAGCACAAAAAAGAATGGTAGATGGAGAACAGGTGAGGGTGAGGTGAAAAGATGCTGTTTTGGGGTTTGGGAGGGGGTTAGAAGAAAAGGGCAACCTCCCTCACCCCTCCTTCACCTCCACCACCAAGAAATAATTCCTGTTTGGGGAGAAGAGCAGGGTAGAGTTATTGGGACAAAGTAATGATTAATGGCATCTGCTCATCAGTGAGTGATGATAGATATTGCAGCTATTCTACTGACTTATGGTGCATTTTCCCTTTGCAGTTGTAGAGGCTGATGTTAGACTTTCAGGTCCTGCTACAGTTGTCACAGGTGTAAGTAGCAAAGATGGAGTATCTTCTCCATTCAGTTTTGGCTGCAATGGCGTGGGCAGTTGAGATTGATATATGGGCAACTGAAGCGCCTCTTTGTCCCCTTCTCAGCCTAGCTGATTGATCCCAAAGGATAGGCAGAAGCCAGTACATTTGGAGTCAGCTTGGCTGCAGGAGTTGCCGGTATGAAGATCTTCAAGCTGCTCACCTTTCGGGGCTCCGCTCCTAGACTGGTTGCCAACCAACACTGGGGAGCTCAGTCCACCCTACCATGGCTTCTGCCTTTTGGTGGCATTTCCTCCACCACTGGTAAGGACTAATACCCCCTTTGACATTGCTCCTCTGCCTGAAGCCATTGGCACCACAGAGGCTGCTAGGTTATTTCCTGCTGCCCACGCAGCCATGAAGACAATGAAAATACAGCAAAAGCCAAACACCTGTAGGTACAGTAAGTTATGTTGGCATTCTTTTTGTTTGGAAAGAATCCAGTGCAGAGCAGCAAAAGTGATTGGGGTCCTGGGAAATATGACTTATGAGCAGAGCCTGGCTTGCTCTGTTTTAAAAATCAGTGTGTCTTTGATGACCAGGGATCCTGGTTTTCTCTTTGATTTAATTCAAAAATGGGGATTTTTAAAAACAGTAACCCAAAATCCACATTTTTTCCGTGATTAAAATGAAACACCATTTTATATATCTATATCTATAATCTGTATCGGTGGTGTTTCATTTTAATCATGGAAAAATGTGGATTTTGGGTTACTTTTCTAAATCTGAAAATTGTAACCAGGATCCCTGTGTGATAACTCTTCCACCATATCAGTTGAACACAATCGTTTATTAATATATTTAAAATGTTAAAGCAATGTAGAAGCCTACCAGTAGCTCAATCACTATAATAAAATAAATTCTAAATACCTGTACATTTTGGTGTTTGATTTTTTTTTTTGTGTTTTTTATCATGGAAAATCAGAGCTCCCCCCTGCCCCCTTCGCTCACCAGGATATGGATCCAGCTGCTGCTGTCTGTCTCCCCCTTCCCCTCCCACTTCTTTGTGGTGCTGAGCAGCCCTGATGTACCGGTGCCCTGCCCATGACATTGCCCCTCACTCCCCAGCTACAGCCCCTTGTCTGTCCCCCCCCCGCCCCCCCAAGCCCTGCAAGGGGGGTGGCCTCTAGCTACCAGGGCTTTGGGGCGAGGGACATGGGTCCTCAGTCCCCTGACCTCCTGGCAGCACTGGAGCCCCAGCTGCCGCCCATGGGAGGTGATGGCTGCTGCAACCTGAATGGAGTGTGGCTGTAGGTTCCTCTGCAGCCTAGTGGACATGATATGGCACAACAGGTTAGAGTGGGGTAGGGCAAGGAGGCCTGGTGGAAGTAGGGCAGGGAGGCCAACCATGGAGAGGTGCCCCGTCTGCCTGACAGCAGCAGGGATGGCAGTGCAGAGTTGTGCCCCCCACTGCTGCTGGGTGGACAGGGGACATCTCCCCATTGTGGTGTGAGGCTTCCAGCAGCAGCACCAAACCTCCGTGTCCTGCTCTGCCCTCATTGGGTCCCACCTGCTAGGACAGGGAGCCATCAGCATGTATCCACCCCTGTGCACAGATCTGGGGTGTGCCCCCACCCAAGAGTGTGTGCAGTGGCAGGGAGGCAGCTTCTGCCCCCCTCCTCTTATGAGCCACCCCATGGCTCTGTCCTGCTCCCCTATAGCTGTGCATTCTGGGCCTGAAGCCCCAGGTCCCATGGCCTGCCTCGGCTGAGCAGTACCCCCAGCCCTGCCCAGCTTTCCTCCTTCTCTTCCCTCATCCCTCTCCTCTCCTCTCCTCTCCTCTTTCCCCCCCCCCCAC
>NW_005841912.1:1828215-1855842 GCF_000455745.1 Alligator sinensis
CCCCCAACTTACCTGTGGGAAGCTGTGGGAGTTGCTCTCATGCTGCCTGGCTGCTATGTGCATGTGTACACATGCACACAGTACTCCCTGCCTGATTATCTTCCTCCTGCTCCCCTCAGCCCTTTGCAGGCTAGAACTGCCAGCCTACATGGGGAAACACGCTGCTTTCCACATTTTTCCCCTTAAAGGGAAGAGAAAATCCATGTTTTTCTGTGATGAATAGGAAACCCACATCCCTGTTTATGAGGAAAGCCTGGAATAACCAGGGTTATTTAGTTTGGACAAGAGAAGACTGGGGGATGGGAGATTTGATAAGTCTTCAAATACCTGAAGGATGATAAAGCAGGATGAAAATAGGCTTTTCTCTGTGGCTGTAGGGGGCAGGACTAGGAGCAATGGCCTCAATAAGCTATAGCAGGGAAAATTTAGTTTGGAGATTAAGCAGAACTTTTTCACTGAATCTGTGACTATGAGGATGGCCTAGCATTGGAAGAGGTTGCTTAGAAACTCTGGAATCTCCATCTTTGGAAGTTTTCAGGAGCAGGTTAGACAGACATTCAGCTGGAATGGTTTAGTCAGGGATGTTTCTGCCTTGAGTAGGGGACTGGACTAGGAAAAACATGTGAAGGCCCTTCCAGCTCTAATTTTTTATGATCCTATTCCTGCTTTTTTTGGTTGGATTGAAAACTCTTTGGACAATGACTGCCTTAATTTCTTTGCACAGCAATTAGCACTATGGGGCATTGACTCTAATTAGGGAGTTGGTATGTTAATGGAATATATAATCACCGTGAAGAAACAAAACTCCAATCTATTTTCTTTTTTCTTTATTTTCTTTATTATTATTATTTTTTTTTTTACAAATCACCTCTATAGGTGTGAATTAAAATAGTCTTGGTACATACAGTCTGGAATGGATAGATTCTAAGTCCCATTTAACTTCTGGATGCAAAGCAGTTCTGGGCCTGCCTCCTACTTAAATGTGGAGACTGTTAGGAAATCCCAAGTATCATAGGCACAAGCTAAGGAGTTGTGGCTAAACACTTGGTAAATATTGGACCATGAGAACTAAATGAATTGAAAGATGTGTCCCTCTTTTCTTCTGAGCTGATAGACAGGGGGAATAACAATGAAGTATGAGGTGAAAACATTTGAGTTATTCTAAATGCCATTGTATCTGTGTGGAACAGTAGATGCTGAAATAGTCTTAGAATCTGTTAAATAAACTTTCCCTTTTCCATTCAATTTCTCCCAGAATATCTGCAACTTTATATAGGTGGATGATGTCCTGGGGGGGTGACTCTAGGGGGTTATCAGTCAGCTAATGGCCATTGCCAAAGACAGGATGCTGGATAACATGATATGTATGGTGTTCTGCTTGAGGATGGCAAATCAGAAATCTTCACCTACTGATCAATTAAATAATAAATAATTTAAATGCATTGAATATTTGTAATAAACAGAATAAATACTCCACAAATTTGATATAAAAATAATAGCGGAAGCTCCCCTATCTGACAGAGGAATTATTTTGTATTATGGCCAGCTTGTGTCTTTAGATATATATATGTGATTCCCATTTAATGGGAGGTCAGTATGCTTGCCAGATGTCAGTTTTCAAACTTTAGTTTTTCATTATATTGCTGCTTCTCCTAAAGACTTATGCTTGCTATATGACTAGACTGAGTTTAGAATTTTCAAAAACATTTAATATAGATCTAAGTTTATTCACTGTAATTATTCAGTCTTTACAGAGTTTTGTTTACTAATTTTGTTAGAAGGAGATGCAGTTTACTGTATATGTAACTGGTAAAATGGACTTGCATTACAACTGTGATTTGATCAGGTGATACTTTAAAACTTGAGTATCCAGGCAACTGTTTTTGGGAATGTGTAGCAGAGAGAGAGAGAGATTAAATATGCTATATCTTATAGATTACATTTAAAGAAAGGGTATGTTCAAATTGAACATGTAAATATTTTTCCATGAGTTATGTAACTATTCAAACTAGCAAAAAGCCTGAGTTCTAATTAAGCAACTGTTTAAGCTTTAATTGCATAACTGATATAATCGCTGTTTATTTCTGGCATCTTGTAGGGGAGTGCTTCAGTGCTCTGAATCACATTAGCAAGTGGAATAAACTGCTGAAGTAGGGTATATTGAATAAGTTAACAGATGTTTCTGTCAGGGTACTCTGCTGTGATTTTTTTCTTTTTCTGTTTTATTAAGTTTGCCCATTTGTTTCAGAAACTAGTCTGTGGTGCATGGAATTCTATAGTAAATTTTCTTCCGTATTGTAAGCTGTATGGTACCTTGAAGAACTGAATTTCAGACTTTGAGAGAGAGGTTTTAAGAGCAAACTGCATACATAACCATATACAGCCCTTTCTTTCTCTTGATTGAAAACCAAGTAGTTAAATTAGGTGAGAGTTGCTTTAAAAGATCAAGTATTACATTTGGAGCAGTAAAATCCTGGTTAAAAATTTACTGTTTGTTCTTAGTAATTTCTGAAAAAAGTCATAAAATGCATTTTAATTAATTTAATTCAAATGTAAATACTTCTCCAATTAAAAAAGACTGCTTGTCTTTGTCTTAAAAGTTTTCCTTGGTTGAGCTATGGATTAATACAACAAAAATCAAGAAATGTATACAAGGTTGTGCTCTGTATCAAATCTGTAATTATTCACTAAGTTCAAAAGTACTTGAATATGATAGATCTTATTTACTACCAGAAAGACCCCCTTTAATGGTTTGGTGATATTTAATCTCTGTTATATTTGGAAATTGTTTTTTAATATTTATCAATTAAGAATAAAGTTATTTTTAAAGGTGTACTGATAAAGATTTTCTGGCTGTTATTGATAGTAGGCAATTAACTAGCCATATTGACCGATTTGCTAACCAACAGAAATAGTGCAAGGCATTTTAAACTACTGACATAAACCTGCTTGTTTGTTTGTTTGTTTGTTTTGCATTCATAACACACTCCTCCTGCCTACTCCATCCTACTCTATGAGGAAGGCAGTGACCGCCTTAGTCCCACACATGTCACCCTCTCACCCACAGCTCCTGTTTATGGCTCTACTTCCTGCACAGCCCATGCTGCAGTCCCGGGTGGGTGGGAGGACCCTTCCCTGGACAGCAGCACTGGGCACATTTGGAGCCCCAGAGCATGCCGCTTCCGCAGCACTGGCAGGCCTTTTGCAGCCGAGCTCCCGCAGCCACCATGGAGAAACAACTTTTGCAAAGGCACCTGGTGCCCCACAGAATGAAACGGCTCTTGTGCAGCGCCTTACCCCATCTGCACAGAGCCCAGTGCCTCCAAGGCAGCCCTGGTACTCAGGTCCCTGCTGCACATAGAGTATTGCCATGGCAGTGGAAGTGGCATCAGCAGCAGGAGCCAGTAACGGTTCCTTTGCTGCTGGTCACAGCGCCCTGGGACTGCTCCCCAGTACCCTCTCCCGCTGCTCACTGGGACCTGTAGTCTGCTACAAGCTGGGAGAGGGGCACGGGAACCGGACTATGCTCACAAGGGTGTTCCATACACACAGCCATAATTATCAGCTACAGCAGCCAAAAAAAGCTGATGGCCAATAATGTCATTACTCCTTTTTTTTAGTGCCAATCCAACAGCCAACTGATATATTGGCATAACCCTACTTGTCTTGTCTTTTGGGGTTGTTTTTTTGTTTGTAACAGGCAACAAAAATACTAAAATGTTGGTATTTTGTAGTTGCTTTTCTAAATAAATCTTTGGTCACAAATGCCTAAATTATTAAGCCAGTTTTCCCTCCAAAAAGGAGTGTCAGGATATGCAGATAAAAGCTAAGGCCAACCTGCTGTTTTTTAAATAAGAAGTTTTACAATAACTGCTACAATAAGCTGCTACAATCTGAGATGACTTAAATACAATCTTTATTTATTTATAAATGCCTGTGTTACAGGAGTGCTGTAGGGCATGCCTACACAAAGGGTATTTCTGTGATTTTGCGGATGTTTCTTGTGCATTTTAACTCTGCCTCAGTGCAAACTCAAAATTGAAACACAGAACAAAATTTAGTTTCTTTTTAGTGCTGCACCAAGGACAACAGACAAACAAATTTCCTTCAGAACAGGAATACAGCATTTGCTCTCACTAGCTTTAAGTTCCTATACCAGGGGTCAGCAATGTTTTCTGGTGGTGGGCTGGAATAAACCAGTTCAGGTCTGACATAGGCAGACAGTGCAGTGCTGGCAGAGGCTCCCACCCCCTGGCTGTGACTTAGTGCAGGCAAAAACTCATGCCACTGAAGCCACAGGTCCAAAGGCTTCATGGGTGTGATCCAACCTATGGGCTGTAGGTTGCTAATCCCTGTGTTGTACTGTACCAAATTGCATGTGTGCCTGGACTCCATCTGTTCATTTGGTCCCTGATCTGGCAAAGACTTCAGCATCTCAGTTAGTTGAATTATTTCAGGCCACATGTATGTTTAAAATGAACGTTAAGCATGGATGCAAGGTTTGTTTGTTTGGTTTTTTGTTTTGTTTTTTCAGGGTGAGGTCTTAATTTAGAAGCTGAGTTATAACCAGAGTTGACATTTGGGGAATCTGTTTCTTGGCTTGAATTCTTTTCAGTTCTTAGCCTTTGACTTTAGCTGTTGATTTTTAAAAGGTTTTAACAAAAAAAAAAAAAAGTTAAATATCTAATAAATAATATCTGGTGAACATCTAATGACTGTTATTGAGAAGAAAGAATGAAGCAAAGGAATATTAGTTTGTTCTAGAGATGAGTTTTTACAATATTCAATATTTTTACCAATGAACTGGGGTGGTGACTTAAGTTGTTTTCTTTTAGCCATATGGTTTCTACTGAAATTAATGGCAGTTGTATGACAAGGCACTAGGTGTTATTGGAAATGCAATGTAAATCTAAGGAGAAAAAAACATATAAATTGGCTAAGTGTGTAAAATGAATAGGACTAAAACTTTAAAAAGTGCATAGTGTGTTGATTTTAATCAAAGATATTTACGTGACATCTTTAGTAACTTTAAATTGGCAAGCAGGAAACCTTTATTTAAAACATTGATCTTAGTCTTCAGTTATTTTCCTAAATAAAAGTTCACTCTCATTGACTGGTATAACTTATACAGCATATGTTACTCACAAAGACGACACCTAGTAAAACAGTTATATAATACTTATTTAGTCTTAATTGTTACTTTTGTTTTATTAGAAATGTGTGAATAACAAATTTTCTGTTGATTTTTATTGAACTGAATTTGAATAGAAGCTGGAATTTAATTATAACTGTACAGACAGTATTCTTAAATAGCTGTTTTATAAGTACATGAGCCTGCCTGAATGTGTTGGATACTTAAGAAACAAAACAACGATCAAAAAATGTTTTCCATTTAACATTTTTTTAAAATTCACATGGTTTTTGGATACCAACTCCTTTAAAAAATTTAAGAGCTGGTAGATATAATCCTTATACCTTAGTTTCATTCATAGACTGTCAGAGTAAGACAGTCCTTCTTGGTGTGTTCTCTCCCCAAGTTGCCTTGGTTTCTCAACTTTGAATGAAATACAGAAAATATGCTTTTCATGTGAAGTAGAGGCTACTGTTGTCAAAAACCTGTTTAGCCATTGATTCCATGTTGTTAGTCAAACCATGAACTGGGTAAATCTTTGGTTTTCTAGAACATTGGCACAGTTGTGTACTGCTTGAGACCTGAGGTGTGTTGAAAGCCTTTGGGTTCTGGTCAGAGGGGAGAGCAACGAAGTTGATGTACTGGTGGGTGTCTGCTCTAGACCACCGGACCTGGAGGATAAAGTGGCTGAGGCTTTCTTCAGACAGCTAGCAGAAGTTTCTAGATCACAGGCCCTGGTTCTCATAGGGGCCTTCAGTCACCCTGACATCTGCTGGGAGGGCAGTACAGCAGTCCAAAGGCAATCCAGGAAGTTTTTTGGAGGGTGTTGGGGAAAACTTCCTGGTGCAACTGTTGGAGAGGCCAATCAGGGGCTGTGCTGTTCTTGACCTGCTGCTCACAAATGGAAGAAGTGATGGGGATTGTAGAAGAGGATGGCAACTTGGGAAGCAGCAACTACAAGATGATTGAGTTCAGGACCTGGAGGAAAGGAAGGAAGGAGAGCAACAGAGTAAGGATTTGATTTCAGAAAAGCAGACTTTGCCTCACTCAGGGAACTGATGGCCAGGATCCCCTGGGAGACCTGTAAAGGAAAGGAGTCCAAGAGAGCTGGTTATCTTTTAAAGAAACCTGGCACAGGAATGAACCATCCTGATGTGCACGAAGACTAGCAAGTATGGCAGAAGACCAGCTTGATTTAGCAGGGAACTCTTTGGTGAGCTAAAACACAAAAAGGAGGCTTACAAGAATGGGAAATTTTGACAGACAGTTAGGGAGGAGTATAAGAGAATTGCTTGGGCATGAAGGGATGAAATCAGGAAGGCTAAAGCACAGTTGGAGGTGCAGCTAGCAAGGTATGTGAAAGGTAACCTGAAGGGTTTCTACAAGTATGTCAGCAACAAAAGGAAGGTCAGGGAAAGTGTGGGTCCCTTACTGGATGGGGGAGCCAACCTAGTGACAGACGATGTGGAAAAGGCTGAAGTACTCAATGCCTTCTTTACGATGTTTTCACGGGCAGTCAGGTCCCAGACCACTGAATCTGGAAGCACAGTTTGTGGAGGAGGCAAACAGCCAACAGTGCCACGATGTAGCCGAGGGAGTTGGCTGATGTGATGGCAGAGCTGCTGGCCATTATCTTTGAAAACTCGTGGTGATTGGGAGATGTCCTGGATGACTGGAAAAGGGCTAATATAGTATTCATCTTTAAGAAAGAGGAGGAGGAGGATCTGGGGAACGACAGACCGGTCAGCCTCACCTCAGTTCCTGGAAAGATAGTTTCATAGTTTGTAGGGTCAGGGGGGACCTGAGTAGATCATCAAGTCCGACCCCCTGCCATGGCAGGAAAGAGTACTGGAGTCAAACGACCCCGGCAAGGTGTTCGTCTAACCTCCTTTTAAAGACCCCAGGGTAGGAGCCAGCACCGCTTCTCTCGGAAGTTGGTTCCAGATCCTAGCCGCCCTGACAGTGAAGTAGTGCCTCGTGATGTCCAGTCTGAATCTGCCCTCTGCCAGCTTGTGACCGTTATTTCTATTCATTCCTGGTAGACTCCCGGGACTCCCCCCAATGCCTGCTGGTCCCCTCTGACTAGTTTGTAACAGGCCACTAGATCCCCACCTCAGCCTTCTCTTGTGGAGGCTGAACAGGTTCAGGTCCTTTAGCCTCTCCTCGTAGGGCCTGCCCTGCTGCCCCTTGATCATGCGAGTGGCCCTCCTTTGGGCCCTCTCCATGTTGTCCACATCCCTCCTGAAGTGCGATGCCCAGAACTGGACGCAGTATTCCAACTGTGGCCTGACCAGTGTTGCATAGAGGGGGAGATCATGGAGCAGGTTCTCAAGGAGTCCATTCTGAGCATTAGAGGAGAAGGTGATTAGAAACAGTAAGCATGGATTCACCATGTCAAGTTGTGCCTGACCAGCCTTATTGCCTTCTGTGGTAAGATGACTGACTCTGTGGATGCAGGGAGAGCAGTGGATGTGATGCACTTTGACTTAAGCAAGGCTTTTGATACGGTCTTCCACAACATTGTTGCAGCCAAGCTAAGGAAGTGTGGGTTGGATGAATGATCTGTAAGGTGGATAAAAAACTGCCTGGATCTTTGGGGTCAAAAGGTAGTAATCAGTTATCTGATGTCTAGTTAGCAGCTGGTATCAAGTGGAGTGCCCCAGGGGTCGGTCCTAGGACTGATTTTGTTCAGTGTCTTCATCAATGATGTGGAAGATGGGATAGAGTGCACCCCAAGCTGGTGGGGAGTAGTAGATTGACTAGAGGGTAGGGCTAGGATTCAGAGAGACCGTGACAAATTGGAGGATTACACCAAAAGAAATCTCATGAAGTTTAATAAGGACAAGTGCAAAGTCCTGCAGTTAGGATGGAACAATCCCATGTACAGGTTGGGGGCTGACTGGCTAAGCAGCATCTCTTCAGAAAGCAAGCTGGGGTTTACAGTGGACAGTAAGCTAAATTTGAGCCAAGAGTGAGCCCTTGTTGCAAAAAAGGCTAACAGCTTAGTGGGCTGCATTAGTAGGGTTGTTGCCAGCAGATTGAGGAAATAAATTATTCCCTTCTATGCTGCATTGATGAGGCCGCATCTGGTGTACTGTGCCCAGTTTTGGGTCCCCCACTACAGAAAGGATGTGGACAAATTGGAAACGTCTAATGGAGGGCAACAGAAATGGCCTGGGGGTGGGGCAGGTGACTTCTGAGGAGAAGCTGAGGGATGTGGGCTTATTTAGTCTGGAGAAGAGAAGACTGAGAGGGGATTTGAATAGCAGCCCTCAACTACCAGATGGGGTGGGGTTCCAAAGAGGATGGAGCTAGACGTTTCTCAGTGGTGGCAGATGACAGAACAAGAAGCAATGGTCTCAAGTTGCAGCAAAGGAGATTTAGTTTAAATACTTGGAAAAACTTTCTCACTAGGAGGGTATTAAAGCATTAGAACAGGCTACCCAGAAAAGTTGTGTTACCTCCATCCCTGGAGTTTTTAAGGACCCAGCTAGACAAAGACATGGCTGGGATGGTCCTGCTTTGAGCAGGGGGTTAGCATACCAGTGCATGGGACTGATCTTCAACACTGGAAAAACAAAGGTGCTTCACCAGCCTGCTTCAGACTAGTCAACTACTCTGGCAAAGATCCTTATTGTTGGACAGGAGCTGGAGAATGTTGAATACTTTGCATATCTTGGGGGCCATCTCTCAAAGATGATCAACATCAACAAGGCAATCCAATAGAAGATCCAGTGTGCCAGCTCTGCCTTCTGAAGACTGAATCATTGTGTGTTCAACAATCATGACATCAGGACTTGAACAAATCTCTTACTATATAAACCTGTGATAATCCCAGCTCTTCTCTATGACTGTGAAGCCCTGCCTACCTTTGTAGCTACAGGACCTACAGGGACTAGGGCTGTGCGAGGCTTTGGGCCGTGCTTTGGATCCGGAGAAGCTTCGGATGCTTCAGCGCCATGTTCATCTTTGAGTCAATAATGACTCCAAGATCTCTTTCTGCCACCGTGCTTTCGAGAAGGGAGTTCCTTAGCCTATAGGTGTGCTGCTGGTTCCTACTGCCCAAGTGCAGCACCCTGCACTTGTCAGTATTGAATCCCATCGTATTTTCATTTGCCCACCCCTGTAACCTGTCCAGGTCCTGCTGTAATCTGTCCTTCCCTTCTAGCGTGCCTACCTCACCCCAAATGTTGGTGTTGTCTGTGAATTTAAACAGGCTGCTCTTCACCCCATCGTCCAAGTCGCTAATAAAGAAATTGAACAGTGAGAGCCCAAGGACTGAGCCCTGGGACTCCACTGCTCACATCCCTCCAGTTTGAATATGATCTGTCCACCACCACTCTCTGAGTACGACCCCTCAGCCAATTTGCAATCCATCTGATTGTGTAGGCATCAATGCCACAGTCACCTAGCTTTTTAATGAGAATGACACCATCTCCCGCCCCAAAGACAACTGACTCTCTCTGTCTTGAGGCAGTTGATTGTCTGTATTGATTATTTCCTCTCCTTAGTCTGTCATTTTGTAGGTGTTAATCCATACTCGTTAACTCATTATATAGTAGCTAGGTACTGTGTATTGAGCTGGTTCCTCAGTGAATCATAATTAATTGGTAACACAGTAGCTTAGGAGCCAGGCCTGTAGTAGTCTGTCCCGTGTTGTCCCCCTACCCCGCCATGCCCGAAGACCGATACAGCACCCATGTCACAAGTTTTGCCTGTCAGCCACTAGAGGTGCAGGGCCCCAGAACCCCTGCACCTATCTCAACAGCTGACAGGCTTCGTGGCCACAACAGGGGCTACCATCTCTGCAGCTTTCACCCTGCTGTGCCTTAACACACAGAGTCACCCATGTCATGAGTTTAGCCTGTCAGCAGCTTGACATGCAGTTCCCCCCAAATCCTTGCACTTATCGCCTTGAAACTTGGCAGCCTTCAACTACCAGATGTAGTGGGGTTCCAAAAAGGATACTGAGGGATCGGCTCCGAAGCTTCGGCTGGATCGAAGCAGGAACCCAGTCCGGAGCTCTGGATCAGATTGCTGGCATCCAAAGTGGCTGGATCTGAAGCCAGATCGAATAGCTGCCTACTTGCACAGGCCTAATAGGGACCACCTGAAAAATCTAGAATGCCATCACTAGTGCTACTCCCTGAAGATCCTTGACAGAAAGTGCGACGATTGTCATACAAATGCCAGTGTCCTCATTGATGCTAACACCACCATTATAGAAACATTGATCATTCAACAGCAGCTGCAGGGGACAGGGCACTGCGTGCACATGCCTGATATACCTTTACCAAAACAACTGATATGCTCCCAGCTGAGCCAAGGACAAAGGACATGTGGGGTCCAGAGGAAACGCTTCAAGGACATCCTCAAGGTGAACATTAAGAAGTGTGGCATTGGCACGACAAACTGGGAAAAAACTAAATGGGGACAGGGCTACATGTTGATGCCTTGTGAGAGAAGGTATATTTTTCTTTGAGGAAACCTGTCTCATCCTGGAAACAGAAAAACAACAGAAACAGAAAGAAAAGAAGACCGAGAAATCTGTGGTCTGACCCTCTATTTAACCACCACCTGTGGCATTTACTAGAAAGTCTAGCTCTAGGATTGGCCTTCTGAGCCCTCAACAGACTCATTTACCTGTGAAAGCAATCATCCTTGACCATGAGGGATCGCTGCTGCTGCTGATGGACTAGATAACCTCCTGAATTCCCTTCCAACCTTAATTTTCTATGATTTTCTGTGAATTGAGTACAATAATTTTATGCTTTAGCATAAGTTGTTAGTTTTAGATATGTAAAAAGAAACTTACCTAAAATTACTGGATTTTAAAAACGAATTCTTCTCCCTCCTCCCCCCCACCTGCCAAAAAATCGGTCTTTATTCATTCACTAAACTCTTGTGAACATTTAGATACACTTGTAAGCAGTCTTAGATTTCAAAGCAGTAGAACATCCAGTTGCTGCTGTTGATTTCTGTATTATGTCTCTCTTCTCTGCTTCAGTTATGTTGATCTCTCTGCGTCATACGATTGGACTCTTCCTTGTTATGATCCTTCAGACTGTCTCTTGAACTAAGGTGTAGCTGAAAAGGAGCAGCTGTAGAAAATCACCTATGCTTTCTAAGTGTAGACAGTCTGTTGCTAGTTATTTTATAGTCTCCTTAAAGTGTACTTTCTGTTTGGATTAATTTTCTTGCATCTTCTCATACAGACATCTTTCCCTGACCAATGACGAACCACCATTTCTCCCATGGTGCTGCTGTGCCTACAGCTCCATGTTTGTTTTGATTAAATGTGCCATGCCTACCTTTGTAGCTCTTCCTAAATTTGTTCCACCCTTTTCCTTAAAGAAAAGGGTAAAAAAAAAACCCCTGGGATGATCCTTCACAGACTTAAAGTAGCTCAAGTGCACTTCTCATCAATGTCATCACTACAAAATAGGGAAATTACCGTGTAAGGCAGTACTAATAGCTGTACCAATTACATTTAGCATGGGTGAAAGACCATGCAATTGCAAGTCTTCAACAAACTCATTTTCTATTTCTGCAAATAAACATGCAGAGGCTGCTGACAGATGTGACCCCCCCCCCCCAAAAAAAAAACAAACCCCAAAAAACAAAAAAACCAAAACAACCCAACATGTTTTACTGGGAGAATCAATGTGATAGTTGGACCTGGCTCTGCAGTATCGGTATAGATCAGGTGCTTCAGCAGGGCTTTTTGGCCCTTTTATCTAATAGCTGATTCAGTCAGCTATTAGATAAAATTGCCCCAAAAAAGCTCCACTGAAACGCATAATCTAAACAGACGTTGAGTGAGCCAGGTCCAGCTAATACTGTGACTCTTCTGGGCATGTGCTGGGCTCAGTGTGAGGGTATGTGGAGTTAAAAACAATAAAGAAATAAAGAAAAAGCTTTAAATGTCTGTAAGCAGCTATAGTACCTACATCCAGTTCCTTAGGAGAGAGAAACCTTAACTGATCTCAAATTTCCTCCTTTGGAAATAACACCCAGTGTGCTTCTATAGAGAACATACTTATCTAGATGAGGCCAGAGTTAAGTTTCCTGTAGCTTGAGGATGAGTGGGAAAAGTATAATATATTGAATCTGACACGTTGTACAGTCCTTTTTTCTTGCTCATTTTCCCTGGAAATAGAAGAATACATATAAGAAATTTCCCAAAGGAAATCTGGGGAAAGGAATCAGGGAATGGAAAGTATCATTCCATTAATGTAGTTCACTGTCTAATTCTCTTATGTCCTGGTACAGTGAAATTTTCTTTTAATTCTACAACTGATGGACAAACAAAAAAAATAGGGTGCCTAACACCCAAGTTACCTTTAAAAGCTTGTATAGTTTTGTATAGTGTCTTTGGTACTATGCTCCTTGCATATTGGAAATGGCCATTGGAACAGATTTCATTATAATCATTTTGGGAAACTGCAGTGGAGATTTGGCTGACTTTGACAGGCTCCCTGCTAAAAGCTTTTAAGTAGTTATTACTGGCAGATGCACACCCTTCAGTAGATCAGATGCCTATGACATGTTCACTTAGCAAAGACTGTGCTGTGTGGCTACAATACTTACACTAGTTGCAGAGGAGGATGAGCATACTCTGTTTCAAGTGGGAAGCAATTTGTACATATTTCTGTACTTGCAGACCAAAGGAGTGTTTTTTCTGGGCAATTTTGAGCCATTTGGTAGAACTCCATTTGATTTAGATTAGGACTGTCCAACATTCGGCTGGGGGCTGCAGGCCCCCTGAGCTGCATGACCTGCTAAGCCAGCTGCCCCATCTCTGGTGCCCTGCATAGGACCCTGATATGCTGGGTGGACACGCCACACCATGCAAGTATTCTTCCCTGCCTCTGTAGGCAGATGTAATATGCTGTGCAGTGCCCTGCTGTGTGGTGGGCAACTCCTGCTGCACCTTGTGGGCATGGATGTGTGTGGTCTGTGGGTCCCACTGAGCACAACAGCTACAGGCTTCCTTGCCCCAAGGGCTGCCCTGCTGTGCATTATCCCCAGGGTTAGGAACTGGGGTAGGTAGTGGAAGCTGGAGGAAGGAGGGGAGAGTCTAGGGATTTCAGTGGGAGCAGCAGCAGTAAAAAGAGCAAAGGAGGTGTGGCGTCTGGATTGGGAGCCTGGGGACCACATTCAGCCTACGGACCATAAGCAGGACAACTCTGATCTGGACCATGATAAATTTTCTTCCTAAAAATAGAATCCTTTGCTTATTCTGCTCCAGGGCTAATTCATTAGATATCCTGAGGGAGGGAGACTAAGAAGACTCCAGTACAGAACAGCTGTTACCACTGTAGGACAGGTAGGTTATTCATAGTGCCATGTCAATTAATAACATATTTGTTATGTAATATTAGAAATGCCATTGTCCTGGGCTGGATCATAGGTTCATCTAACACAGTATTCTGTTTTGTGCTGTGGCAGTGTGTCGATGCCAAAGAGGAGGGTAAATAAGGCATGTCCAGTATTTTCCACCTCCTGCTCCCTTTCCACTTCCAGAAGTTTAGAAAGTTCCTATTTTGAGGCTGCACCTGTCTTGTATGTTCAGTACCTACTAATGGGCCGTTCCTCTGAGAATTTGCCCAATTCCTTTTTGAAATGGGTTAAGCTATCAGCCACTACAATGTCTTGTGGCAGGAGATTCCACAAATACATTCTTTAGAAAAAGTCCTTTTTTCACACTTTATAGAAAAAGACCTAATGTCTAATAGTTTCATTTAATGTCCACTAGTTCTTGCATTTTGACAGCTTGTACATAAGCGCTCTTTGAATGGAAGCCCCTTCATATCCCAGATGATCTTAATTGCCCTTCTCTCTACCTTTTCTAGTGCTATATGAGTAAAGAATTAATGCTGTGCAAGACCAGTCTTGATTGCAAACCACCTTACGTGAGGAGCTCTGAGGCAAAAGGACATACGGCTGATTACTAGTTTTCTAGTTTCTGCATGACTAAGTATATTCTGTTTTTAACTCTTACCTAAACAATATAGAAAAGGTAAGGTAGACTCCGAATTGATTATAAAACATCTGTATTACCTTTCAAAACAAAATTTATTGACAGGTGTTAAATGTGACAGAGGTGTCAAACATATGGCCTGCAGGCCAGATCCGCTCAATGTAGCTTATTGGACTACTGGTGTGCCACTGGAAATTGTGGGGTGTGGCTCACTGCAGAATCTGAGTTCTTTGTGTCCTGATATACATGGCAGTCTATGGCAGGCGGGGGAACTAGGGCTGATATGGCTCCAGTTGTCCTCCAGCCATTTGGCCTATTGCCACTGCTGCAGCCCCAACTTCTTAGCTTCTGGTCCTGTTGCTGCACCATGTTGGAGTTGCCACCGCCCTTTGCCCCCTGTCAGAGTTTGAGGTGTCACTGTGGCAAGGGGGTAAGCATCAGGAGCAGCTTCAGCTCCTGTGTACAGTTGGAGCAGAATTGTGCTCTGTGCCAGAGCTGAAGCTGCTGCCACTGCATGCCCCGGGCTTCATCTAGCCTGCAAGGAGCACCATGGTCCAGATGCAGCCCAGGATACAAGGGGAGTTTGACATCCCTGATCTAGACTAGAAATATAAATTTGAAGCTCTTTTGCTTGAAGACAACAGTGTCTTCTCATTGTACATTACCTAGGTATAGTTGGTCTCCATTTGTGATTGGGGCCTCCCAAGTATTACAATATAAAAAGTATTGCAATATAAAAATCACTGTTTTGTCCAATAGGGTTCTTGCCAGGGGAAAAAACCCAGAAAAATGTGCATCTTTTATGAGGATTTCTGCCGCCCCCAATTCAATAAATTAGTTTTGATTTCAGGAATAGTATTAGAGTTGATTAGATTCTAAGTTAAAAAATTAGAATTTCACGTCAGCCAAAATGGCCTCAAATTAAGGTGTGCATTGTCTGTTGGAAACCAAAACTATCTTACCAGTTTATTGTATCTCTTCTTTCTGAGAATAGATCTTAAATACCAGCCAGTGCCCAGGGAAAGCTGTTTACTTGGTTTGTAGTCCAAGTAGCATGCACAGCTCCATTTCAAATCACATGTTTAATATATAAAGGCTTAGCATCAAGAATGCCTGTCAAGAATGATGGGCAGGGTGTTGCTTCAATCAAGCTGGCCAGGGGGAATGTGGAGGGGGAGGAGGGTGGTGAGAGGCTGGACATGGAGGGGGGGGAGTGGCATAGGGGCAGATGTGGGGGGGCAGGGGGCGGCACAGCCAGACATGGAGCGGCAGCAGCAGTGTTGGTGGTGGCGTCTGTCCCGTGCAAAATTTCCCTTTCCCCCACTCCTGGGAGGCAGTGGTGGGGGGGGGGGCTCCATCCCCCCCCTCCCCCCCCCCCCCCCCCCCCATTCATTCTTGACAGGCGATTTGCTAGTTATGTAATAATATAGAGAGGTAGCTGTGTTGACCCTGGACTTAATTAGGACTAATTAAGTGCCCAATCAGCGGCTGTTAGTGAGTCCAGGTCAACAAGGGGTGGTCCTGGGTCCGTTGATCCTGGGTCTGTTAATAGGTTAATCAGGGTGTATCTGTTGCCCAAACGGTTGGTTTCGTGCCCCCGGAGGCTTTTCCGATTGACCTCAAGGAGAGAGTCACACACTCAGGCTGGGTCCATTTCAAGTTTATTGTTTGCGCAAACAAGATCGACTAGGGGGCTAGTAGCCCAAAGCAGAGTCGACCCCCGGTCTTTGTCCGAGGGTCTTTTTATAGCTTATCTAAACAAAGAACTGTATCGTGTTATGCAGTTATTGGCTATCCTACAGTGTCTACAAGCTTCTACTATTTCGTCTAAGTTTCCGCAAGACATCAAAGTTTCCATGGTTACGTCTAAATTTCCACAGGATGTCTTGGGTTTTCATGCTATGCTTAACTTATTATGGGTTATGTTATAGCACCTGTGTGTTTTTAACAGGGGGGTCTTTTATCTTATGTCTTTAATCTATGTGCAGAAGCTAATGCGGAAGCCATTTGCAAGCCATGTCGAATACAGAAGCATTTTGCAAAGAAAGCACTATGTCTAAATTCAATCATTTATGTCTGATCTCTAATAGTATTTGTACCACATATCTGATCACTGCCTAGTTAACCCAGCAGGTAGTAAGCTATGATTAATTAGTACACTTACACAGGATGTAAACTGAAACTAATAGAAACCGTTTATTAAAGAGAAACCACGGAAATTATAAGAAAAACAGGTAAGTACAACAGTTCAAAACACACTATTACAATATAAATACTAATTAAACACTACTAATAAATCTATCTTTAATTAATGACTATTTCTAATCCTATTCTAATCTGTATCTATCTAACAATCCTAATGTGTACAAAGGGGTGGCCAAACTTTATTAAGAGGGGGGAGAATATTTTATTAAACTGCATTCACTGTCTCTGGGTTTCCAATGGCAGTCTGCCTCAGACCAGCACTTGTGGGTGACTTACCTTTCACCTTTTGTGATAGAGGAATAAAGAGGATGGGATGGGTAATACTTACGAGAGGCAGGCAGAGGGCTGCTGGCTTGCATGCAAAGCACACCTGGAGGGGAAAAGGACTGGGGAGCCAACCCTTGCTACCTCTGTAAGGATCACAATGAAGGAGACGCCAAAGACTGGAGACCTCACGAGGGACCATAGTTTACAGAGGTATACCTCCATGGCACACTAACGACTCCACCTAGTTGCCTCTCACAAGTCCTCACACATGCTGAAGCACCCTTGGTCACACTTCAAAACAATGTGTTCACCACTTCTCAGCCACACCTCAGGCCAATCTGGTCGCACCTCCCACTCAGATCCCTTCTAGCCACACCTCCCTCGTGCCAGACAACCCCAGTCACAGTGTGGTTGGGTAGAGTTCACAGCTTGACCTGCTTAACACAGAACTCCATGACTCCAGGCCTGAATTTCCTCCTCAACAGCTGTTTTGTGGGACTATGAAGACATTTGTGTCATTCTTTAGAGGTTCTGATAAGCCTTAACACTTTTTCCAGACTAATATTTCAAGTATCGTTCCTTAGTACAGGGATGTTAAGCTCATCTGGCCCTGTGGACTGGATAAATAGCACAGGATTGGTTTGTGGGCTGGATGAATGGCATGGGACCAGCTCCACAGGCTGGATCATGCCCACAGACCCTCTTCTCCCTCTCTACTCCAGATCCAGTGCATATGGTGTTTGCTCTGGCCAGTTCAGGAGCTGAGGTGAAGATGCCTGGCATCCCAGGGGCTTTGGCTGCTGCTGTGGAAACAAGCCACAGTGCTGGGCTTCTTCCTGTGGTTGCTTGACAGCCAAGCCAGCGAGGGCCACAGGACTGGAGTCCAGCAGCATTCTGTCTTCCCTTGATGCAGAGGCAGCCAAATGCCCATGTGAGAGCAGTGGTACTAGAGCCCCAGAAGCTCAATACTACGGTTTGTTGCTGTGGCTTGTTCCTGTGGCTGTGGCCCAGCAGCCAGATTAGACCTGTGGTGCTCAAACCCCAGAAGCACTGAAACTGCAGCAGCCCTGCAGGAAGAAGCCCAGCATTACAGGCATTTGGTCACTGCCACGGGAACAAGCTGTGCTGTTGCTGGGAGCTCTAGCACCACAGGTCTCATCCAGGTGCTTGGCTGCCACTGGGGGAAGGTTCCTACATCAAGGCTGTGGGCTGGATGACTTAGCTCTCTGTGCCACATGTTTGACACCCCTGCCTCAGTAGATTGCATAATGTGCAGTTCCACATTGTGTATTTCTTGGAATTTGTTTTCTGCAGAAATGTTAAGGTTTTACACATGCCGTTGTGTTTATCCAGATGATTGACACCAGTGTGCTTTTGGATATTTTGTGTTTTATGTGATGCCAAGTGCTTAAGGTACTGATTTTGAGGAAGCTTCTGGAACAAAAATGTGAATGCCTATGATGCTGGGCTTCTTCCTGTGGTGCTGCTGGGGCTCCAGCACCATGGGTCTCATCTGAGCACTAGGCTGCAACCACGGGAACAAGCAGCAGTACTGGGCTTCTTCCCAGGGTGCAGCTGGGGCTCCAGCACTGCTCCTCTCACCAGCTTGGCTGCCAGGCACCCAGGGAAGAGCAGAGATATTTGAGTCCCAGCAACACTGTAGGATGAGACTCAGCATCATGGCTTGTTCCAACAGCAACAGTCAAACTCCCAAGATGCTGGCCCTCTTCACATCAGGTCCTAGACTGGCTGGAGCAGATGCCATGTGCAGTGGATCTGGGAGAAGGTCTGTGAGTGTGGTTTGATCCATGGGGCTGCACCATTCATCTGGCCCATGGACCAGTCCTGCACCATTCATCCAGTTCACAGGGTCAGATGAGTTTGACACTGCTGCTTTAAGGGTCTGTAATGACTGAGACATTTGTATATTGAAGTGAATCCTTCCCACTTTCAATAAGCACTTAATCCTGTGCTATCCTCAGCACCTCTCATTTGATCGTTCCATATCCTTCTTCGGCATAAGTGATCTGGATTTAGGAGCAGTGTGTTTTATTGAAGTGTTATGCAAAGATTAGCTCTGTATGAAAAGGCATCATACAATTAATTTCACATTCACAGTCATTTGTTTGTAGTGTGTGTGTGTGTGTGTGTGTGTGTGTGTGTATGAATAATGTCTGTACTTAAATTGGACTTGAACCATTAGTTTTAGGACTATTCATGGGTCCAGTTAACTATTATCTATGAGAATATATCATATTAAGTGTCAGAAGTAGATTGAATACCGCTCTTGAAGAACCCAAGGCATCAAGACATGAATTTATTCATATGTCAGTACAATTGAGTTGGCCTTTCCCAGGTTAAAAATATATTAATCTTTCTATAACCTAAGCCCTGTTACTGAGTGTGGGGCTAGAGAACAGAAATAAAAAGCTGCCAAACCCCAGATGGTAAACAGTAAGCAGTTCATGCAGTAATGACTGCAGCAGAATTAGGGTACTGCTGATGAGGGCCAAGGGAAAACACCCGTAGTCTGCTTAGAGGATTACAGGTCTGGTGACTGGAAGGGCAGGGAGCAAAGGGCCACCTAAGCCTGGCTTCTGCGATGGAGCATCAGACTGAGCGTTGCTAGTTTCAGAGAAGGAGCTCTGCAGAGCCAAGGGAGAATGAGGCTCTCTGCAGAGCTTGCCACACTGAACTCATTTATTTTTTGTTTTGTTAACCCCGTGAGGTTTGGATGTGGCTGTAGAGGAGGTAGGTGGTCCTGGAGAAGCACCTTGAGGAAGGTGGTGTTGAGGGTTGTGGCCCTGCAGAGTCACAGTTTGTGCTTGGTAGAAGACACTGTGAAAAGGGGCAAGCACTCCCAGACAACTGAGCCACGCAGAAAAAAGCACCTGAAGAAGTTAAATTATGTTTAAATTATGATTTAAATCGTGATTCAAATCACTGGTCAGGAAGCCTTGATTTAATCATTATCTTCTACAAAAAAGTGCATTCTTGTTGTTTGATATCCTTTATTCGTTTACCTTCTTGAAACTGCACTTTTAGAGAAAGGTAAGAGCTTGACTGTGTACACAAACTTGTAGAGAGACAAAAGGGCTGATGGGTGGGTAATCAGGTCTGTTATCTCTCATCTGCACATACTGTTGTTAACAAGGATGTTATCTTTGGAGACGATAAACTCTCCCTATGCCTGAGGAAGGGCATTTGTGCCCAAAAGCTTGTAGAGAACAATTTTTCCAACTACAGTAAAAGCTCTGTTAACCTGCATGAGTGGGGTAAGCGGGGTGCTAGGTATATAAAAATTCCGGTTAACTGAGGCAGGGGTTTTCAACCTTTTTGAAATTCCAGTTATCTGAGGCAGCGCAGGGTGGCAGTGGTGGTTGCTGCGTGCGAGCTTCCCCACCCCCCACACATCCGGCTGGCTGGATATTCTGGTTAATAGAATATTCTGGATAGTTGAATGCCAGTTAACACAGCTTTTACTGTATTTAGTTGGTCTAATAAAAGTTATCACACATGGGCGACTGGTGCCTCCTGAATCTGGGGGGGCACCCGATCGCTGAGCAGGAGGGAGGGGGTCCCCTGGCAGTCAATCGCCAAGCCCAGAAACACTGGCAGTGAAACCGGAAGTGCTGCCAGGGGACCGATCTTTCACCCCCATCTGTATGTCACTGCAGGGGCTGGGGGAAATGGGACATTGAGCATCCACTGACTCTGGCGGAGGCGGGGATGGCACTGGCTGGGGGCACCTGCCCCCACACGTGTCGCCTATGATATCACGTCTACCCAAAGAACTTTGTCTGCCTGTGATCTCTGGAGACATAAATCCACAGTGTGATGCTTAGTTTTAGTTCTCATAGAGATGCTTCATGGGCTCTTCTGGACTGAGCAGTGAGTCCCATTGGGTAAAGTGGTTTTCTTTGATCTTTACTGATCTGTAGAGGAGCTTCTGGGAACCTATGAGATTGGGACCCTATTATTTAGTCCATGACCCATTGTGACCTATTTATAAAACTTTTCTAAAAAGGTTACATGAATATATTGTTTCACATAGTATATAATTAGAAGTTATAATCCCTGTTCCCTGATCGTATCTTTGAGCTTTAACATATCTTAAATTAAAACTATGTAAAAGTTTGGTGTTTTTTTTAAAAGCATCTTAACAAAAAATATGATTAAATCAAACCTGATTTAAATAAAAAATCCAATTGATGATTTTTTTAAATCCACCCTGGTTATTCCAGTGTAATGGGGCATCCTTCCAAGTTTACTCTGAAACATGGCAAGTAAGGACATGGTGGTTAGCCAGAGAGGGAGAATGGGGTGTGTGAGCGCACTAGAGATTACCACAGCCGCCTTCAGAGATTGGTCCTGTTACACCTTCATGTTCTTGACAGGGGAAACGAAACAAAACTTCATAATACAGATAAGGGAGCTGTGCATTGGAGGGAAGAGTTCACTTTTTTTAATAAAAAGAGAAATGACTTGATTATGGTTAGATGAATGACTTATATAGAGTTAAAAGGGAGGGCCTTACTATGACACCTGTTTCCACCCGCACTTCCCCCCAATTAATTAGGCATACTTTGTTAGCTTCTTCACATGCTCCAAGATTGCTCCTTTGAGGAGTTCTTCCTTTTACCTCCAAGTACTTTGGCTTAGAAAGTCACATCTAAGACATTGTCTAAAAAGAATTGACGTGTTTCTTTCTGTTAATTCTTTGAGGAAGAGTTTGGGTTGATTTATGGGACAAAGTATTTGTGTAGCAGTTGATTTCGTTTTACTGATTTTTTTTTTTTTTTTTTTTTCCTTCTTTTTTTCCCTCCTTCCCCACCCCCCAAAAAACTAAAACTAAATGAAGAAAAAGAACCTATCGGTAATAACAAATCCCAGGATCAGAAGCAGAAGTTTTATTAGACCAGGGGTGTCAAAGATATAGCCCACAGAGCCCAAAATGTGGCCTGCAGTGCAGCCTGTGGGTCTCGGACTGGTATGCTGCATTCAGGTCCTGGTTATGCATACTGCGCAAACTGTACAGGGTGTGGAGGCTGGAGCTGGTGCATGCTGCATACAGTACGTGAGGCCAGTCTGGGATGCATACTGCATGTCATGCTGGATCTGGGGCTGGTCTGGATCACATCCACAGACCAGCTCCATGTGTTGGAGTCAGCACATACAGCTGGTCTGGCACAGGCACCATGTGCAGCATGTACACCAGACTGGCTCTGTGTGCAGTGCTCACCCTGGACTGGCCCCATGAGTACAGCATGTGGGATGTCAGCCTAGAGTAGCCTAAATGCTGCAAGCAGAATGCATGCCTGTTACAGGGTGTCTGCTGCATTCTGGGCCTACAGCAATCTAGTCCTGCATGCTGGATTTGGCACATGAGGCTGGTCTGTGAGCCTGATTCAGCCTGCAGACCAGCCGGATGAGTTTGACATCCCTGATTTAAACCTCTAATTGGAAAATAGGCTTTTTACAAAAAGTGGGAAGATTTTATTAAAATACAAACCTGTTATTTCAGGTGTTGTTTGTAGGTCTTAGGTCAAAATCACTTGAGGATATTAAAATGCCATAATTATTACATTTTTAATAGGAGTGTGTGAAATGGGCCGTATTCAGTTCGGCTTCGGCCCAAATTTGGGACAGTGATTCGATTTGTTGATTTGGATTGCTGTCCTGATTCAATTCGGCCAAATCTGAAGATTCGATGCTGATTCGGAGAATTGGTGATTTGGTCATATACACAGCTTTAAATGTTTTTTCTACATACCTTGATGTACCAGGTGTGGCTTGTGAACTCTGCGATGGTGGCGTGGATGGAACGTTCCACAGGACCGCGGGGGTTCCCCCACGTGCTCGGCAGTGAACCCGGAAGTAGACCGGAAGTACTTCTGGTCCGCTTCCGGGTCTGCTGCTGAGCATGCAGGGGAGTCCCCCCATGGCCCCCTGGCTCAGTGATTGGCCACGGGGTAACCCTGGGTAATCCTCCCAGACCCAGGAGGCACCAGTTACTGAGCCGAGGCGGGGGGAGGGCACGGGAGAGTCCCCCTGTGCACTGCCTGGCGGACCCAGAATTGGACCGTAAGTGCTTCTGGTTCACTTCCGGGTCTGCTGCCAAGCGTGCTGGGGACCCCCCCACACTCCTGTGGGATGCTCCATCCGCCCCAGCATTGTAGCATTCACAAGCTGCATGGTACCTTGAGGTATGTAGAAAAAACATTTAAGGCTGTGTCTGTCTGAATCGTTGAATTTATCCAAATCTCTCTGAATTGATTCAGAGGGTTCCGATTCGATTCAGAGGGATTAAAGTGTCTCCTGATTCAATTAAATTTTCACAAGCATTTAATTTTGGCCTAAGTCTGAATGTTGTCAGTGGTAAAACTCCCTATGACTTTAGGGGGTACAGACTTGAACTCATTTATTCATGAAAAGTATTTCATCTGCTTTTTATATTTAAGCAATTCAGGCAAGCAAGAAATTGAACACTTGAAAATATTTTTTCATTAATAATTGTTTTACTGATGCTGGAGCCAGCACTGGGCACAATCCTTAAAAGATGAGCAATACATTGGAACTGGGACTTTTATTTTCTTTCTCTAATGGTCGTTAAACTGAAGCTGGCCTAACGCAGTTCACCTCCTAAATTTATGGTTTAAGTTGTAAACATTTTAAACTAAAATGGTTGGGACAAGAAAGCAAACCATTCAAGAGTTCAAAAAAACTATTCAAAAGTTACATTGTTATAAAGACCATATCCTCACTGCAAAGAGGGCAGTATAAATGCAATACGAAGCAGAGGAAAATTAGATCAAGAGAGTCCTTTCGTGAATAGAATAAATCTTGCTTATGTGCCTTTTCTTTTCATTCTGCTGAAGTTATTGGCAACAAGTTTGAGGTTTAAGGGACTATAGTTACTAGATGGATAAGAAGAAAACATACTATTTCATTAGACTGTGACCTAAACGTAACTTCCAGATGCCCTTAAGCTTTCCTGGATGACCTGCTACTAGTTGATTATTCCAGCCATATTCCCTTCTTAAGTTGTACAATCTTTGAAGTAGGTATCTTCTTACTATTTATGTATGTTGGCTGCCACCATGAGATCCTGATTTGGGCTGGCGTCTCAAAATGCTACAGTAATTGAAGTAAGCATAATTAAAGTAATATGTACTTCACAAAAGTATTTTACTAAAATGTAGTAGTCCAACAGGTACATGAACATATACCTTCTATCTCTATTGACATAGATAGCACTGTGCTGATTCTTCTAAAGTGGCAGCCTGATAAAAGATCGCTTCTGCCTGACATAATAATGCACTTCTAGTGGTAAATTTTCAAGTGTTTCTTTTAGGGCTCTATTTGTATTTGCTCAAAAATGTATACCCCATGTTATCTGTCAAATGCAAAGTTTCTTGGGACTTGTTAGCATCCTTGGGCGAACTTTTCAGTTATACACTGGCAGATGCATGTATGTTCCAGTACACAAGACAGTGCCTTGAAACAAGAACTGGGTTTTGCTACAGATAAATTGCTAGAAAGTCCTGTATACCACGGTTTTCATAACAATTACTTCCTTATTCCAGAAATATTGAACTTTGTTCTTTCTTTATAGTCCTTGTTTCACTATACTAATTTATTACCAACATTTTATGTTACCCAGCATTTTTTTCCCCATCAGTAACTTTTTAGTGGCATTATCTGTTTGAAGAAAAATAGTAAAAGCTACAATATCTGCTTTTGTGTCATTTAGTAGGGATGTTCTCCTATGAGCACTTGATTCTAAATTAAAATGAAAAAAAATATAATAGTGTATGCATGAGATGCACCAGGACCTTCAGTGTGTTAACCTAAGCAGGAGTGGCGGCTATCCAGGCCTTCCATCCCCTCTTTAGGCCATTGAGACAGTATCCAAAGGCCAGCCTGGATGTTTGGAGCTTTGATGGCTGTAGTTACGTGTGTCTGGGAATTGAACTCAGGTCTCTTATGTGGCAGATAAGGATTCTACCACTGACCTACAACAGCAGGTATTAATAGTATAATAAATACCTTTACTCAAGATCTAAATTCATGTTAAGTAGATTTTAATGTAAGAAGACAGACTGAAAAATGCTAAAGGTAATTTGCAAAAAAATATATCAAAAATCCTCTCTTCTATTACTGAACTAATTTTAAGAAAGGTGTATTCCTTGCTACAGTGATCCTTCCAAGCCATTTGACTGGCGCTAGTGCATGTATTGTTCAAAACACTCAAAACTCTCCTGTTAATACAGGGTACGTCTCATCCAAATTATTAGGTGGGTAGAATCTGTTCTGTCATTGCAAGTGGTAGTTGTTTAGGTTCCATATATGTTGTTTTAATGTTTTATTCAAAATTCTGCCGCACTGCAAATAATATGTCAGGCTGTTGTATGTATTTTCTTTACTTGAATTGTAGAAGACCATTGAGCAATGGATTTTTTTTTCTTAGTTGAATATAAAAATGAAAGTATCATTATGTCATTTACTATGGGCCTTGTAGTTCTTGCAGAACATTCTTGGTCTGGTATCTTGACCTAAAATCTGTCATTCTGAATGCCTCTGCAAAAAGTGGGAGGTCTCCAAACTTAATTGTCCTTTTGGTAGTTTTATAGTAGAACAGTTGTGGCTAGCTTTTTTGGCAGGTGTGCCAGGAAAGTCCCATCCCTGGTTCATCCCCCTTCTTGAGGCAGGGTGCCTTGAGCCATGCACAACAGTAGCAAATCGCTACTGCAAGAGGAGGTGCGGCTGCCCAGGAGCTAAGTTATTCCTTTTCTGGCTGACTTCTCAACTGCTGCAGGTTTATGTAGTGAGGGAGGCTCCAAAGCCTCAAATTTTGCCGGTGAGGGAAAGGGTTAATCTGGCTCTTGGTGGTGACACCTGACACCTTGCATCAGTGTCCTCCCTCTCCTCCTCCACTTCTGCACCTCCCTTTACTGAGTGCCTGAGGATCCCATGCTACTCTGCTCTTGTGCCACTTGCAGCATGCCTGCTGTGGCTTGCCCACCTCTGTATTAGGACAATCCATGTTTCAGTATAAGAACCCACTTAGGGGGTTTCATACTGTGTGGTGAGAGAAGGAATTAGATTTGCATGGATGGTTAATAAACACAAATATCATAAAATGGAGCGTTTTCATTTTGTTTTCACTAGAATAATTGTCTTGGTATGCATTCTTGTAACCTGGGCTTAACTTTGTTTGCAAAGTTCCTAGATTTTACTGGGAAATCTTGGCATTCCTTGGAAGCTTCAGTTCATCAACAACAGCAAAATTGATGCTGATAGAAAACAAACAGTTTATTTAGTACAGTAGTCTATTTTATGTTGAGTTTATGCCTACCTCCCACTTGAAACTTCCTGTATCCAACAGATTTGTCAGCTTCAGGTTCCAGACTTAATATTACATAAAGTTAAGGGAGTAATTACCAGAGCTCTTTCAGCCAGTCTGCCAACACAGAAATTGGCTGCATGAATTTCTAGTCATCCTACTTTACTGACTAGAAATATGTTTTTTAAATGAAAACTTAGATTCTGGGGACACAAATCCGCAGCAAAAGGCTGTTTCCATGGCAAACTTGATAGCTATAGAAATGTGGAGTATATCAGGCCCTGACAATACTACTATTTATAGCATTTACACAAACATTAGTTCAGTTTCTCATGCTGTGAGAGGTAAGTAGCACTGCTGCTTTTACAGGTGGGGGAAGCAAAGGCATGAGGCTTAAAAAAAACTTCAGTTTTGCTCAGTCACTGAGTAGATCTTGGATTAGAATTTGGGCATTTGAAGTCAGTAATGTTAAGTCAACTGGATCATGCCATCTAGAAAATTAATTTGTCACTTAGGGAAGAGAGAAGAACTCTCATTTAGAAGTGGGAGTTTCTCTAGTCCACAATGTTACACTTTTTTCATAATCTACTAAAATTGCTTTACATTTTTTTCATACCATCTGTTTTTCCCTGTTATGGTATAGGGAATTACCTCTCCCTACAGCAGTTGCTTATAGTAAAAACATTACTAGGCAAGATTTGGTGGTATAAGTATTTTTAAAATTACTCTATGAGAGAAGAACATGAAGTGAAAATGCAGTCCTACAATAAATTCTGTTTGTTAGCAGTTGGTGTCAATATTGCTGTATTCTTAAAGAGAAAGTGATGCTTTTTGTTTCTTTTCTTAAACTGAATTTTATTAATAAATAAAGTTTATCAGATAACAGATTTAACATTTAAAGATGCATCCAATCCCCTAAAATATACATAAAAGCAGATATTTATCATTCATTAACAATACTTCCTTAAGTCAATGTTTATAGGAGTCCTGTGTTCTTTTACTTTCAATCTCTGACTTCGTTTATATTTCTTTTCATGTTAAGCTTTTGTATTCTTCATCCCTATATAATAATTTATCTCTTTTCCCCTAGAACTCTGCATCATACAGATCTCACTATCTTTTGCTTATCCCTGCTTTTAAATGTTAAATATATTCCAAATTTGTTCTTAAACACATAGACCTTGCACTTGTGTTAATTGGTTTTATAATGAATAACTTCATATCATCTACATATAATACTAATTAATGTTCCTCGTGTCCTATGTGTATTCCCTGGTATATTTGGATTATTTCTGATGGATCTGGTAAATGGTTTTGTTACCATAGCAAAAAGAAGGGGTGATAATGGGCATCCTTTATGTGTACCTCTTAAAAGGATTTTTTTCTGATAGCTGTCCTTTTTTTCTTATGGCTGCCTATGGATTAGAGCAGGAGCAGGCAAAATATGGCCTGTGGACCAAATATGGCCCGTGGACCAAATATGGCCCATCAGGCAATTTTTCATCTGGCTCACAGGTGCCCACCAATTAATTATATCCCACCTAACCCCTGCGCTTCACTCCCACCTTCATGGGTGGGAGAGCCCTGGTTTGGCCCCAGCAAGCATGCACAGGTTCTGGGTAGGGATGCTGCTACAGCTGCCAGGGGACCTGCTCAGCTTCCCTGGCCTCCAGCAGCTCCTTCTTGGATTCCTGC
>NW_005841912.1:1855873-1856268 GCF_000455745.1 Alligator sinensis
TGCTCTGGACAGCAGGTAGGGAAGTTCCAGCTGGGCAAGAGTGTGGTGCTGACAGGAGTGTGGAGCCTGGGACCGTTCTCAACTGGGCAGCAGGAGCACAGAGCTCAGGTGGGCAGGGTGTGGATTTGTGGGTTATGAGGGAAGGTGGGGTTGTGTGCAGGGGAAGGTGTGGAGGACACCCCCACCTCCCCCCCCCCCACACACACCAGATAGAGGGGGAAGGGGAAGGGGAGGAGGTCCCACCACTCAGCGAAGCTTGAACTGGTTGAGATTTCCGGTGTGGGAGCTTGCAGACAGGCAGAGCCCTCAGCACAATCAGCGAAGGTGTTCCAGGTGGGAAGTGGTACTGGTACAGTGTTTGAATCTAAGCACCAGAGCAGAAACTGGAGTTTGGG
>NW_005841912.1:1856313-1886893 GCF_000455745.1 Alligator sinensis
ACTAAGTTTCATTATTGGTAAACGATGGCTGTATACTGGATAATAGGAACTGATCACTCTTGGCTATGGGTGGCATTACTCTGAGAGAGCTCACAATACAAACAGGCAGATTCAGTGTTTTGGGTACCAATAAAGCAGTCATTACTAGAATTGGTCTGATAAATACTGAATTGGGTGCGTGTAGATGTGGGCTGATTGGCATTTGGAACAGGTATCTCCAGTCATGCAGCAGTCCCCTGCTTCTCTGGTCCAAGAATTCAGTGTGGTCCTTCCCTTGGAATCTCTGTTCTCCATTCTAAATGCTAATGAAGCTGCTTTCCTGTCCCATCTCTGATGTAAATGAGACCACCATGGGTGGTGTTATCTTGTCCTGAGGGGTTTAGGTGCATCTTCATTGCCTTCTTCCAATCAGTAAGTCCTTCTTCCAATCAGTTCTGATTCAGGCGGAGGTAGGGGGCGGAGGGGGGGAGAGCCCTTCATGAGTCAGATACAGGGCTGACAGGTAACAGTTCGCCTTATGCAAATTCAATTTATAGATTCATAGATGATGATCTACTGAGTTCCCATCCGACCCAAACAAGTCCAACTGCCATGGACAGGAAAGAGCGCTGGGGTCAGACACCCCTAGCCAGGTGTATGTCTAGCCTCCTCTTAAAGAACCCCAAGGTAGAGGAGAACACCACCTTCCTTGGAAGCCCATTCCAGATTCTGACAACCCTTACCATAAATAAGTTCTTCCTGATGCCCAACCTAAATCTGCTCTCTGTCAGTTTGTGACCATTGTTCCTAGTTACTCGAAGGAGTGCCCTGGTAAACAGAGCATCTCCTATTCTTTGCTGCCCCCAGCTGATGAATTTGTGGGTGGCCACAAGATCACCTCTCAGCCTTCTCTTGAGGAGGCTGATGAGATGCAGGGTCCTCAATCTCTCCTCATAGGGCTTTGCCTGCAGGCCCCTCACCATACGAGTGGCCCTCCTCTGAACCCTCTCGAGTTCATTCACATCGCTCTTGAAGTGTGGCGCCCAAAACTTGAATGCAGTACTCCAGCTGTGGCCTGACCAAGGCTGCATAGAGGGGAAGTATCACCTCCCTGGACCTTTTTGTCATGCACCTGCTAATACATGATAAAGTTCAGTTAGCTTTACTGATCGCTTCATCATACTGATGACTCGCATTCATCTTGGTGTCAGCAATGACTCCGAGATCCCTTTCTGCTGCTGAGAAGGGCCTCCCCCAGTCTGTAAGTGTGCTGGTGATTCCTTCTCCCTAGGTGCAGTACTTTGCATTCGTCTTTGTTGAACTGCATCCTATTCTGGTCTGCCCACTTTTCTAACCTGTCCAGATCCTCCTGGATTCATTCCCTGTGTTCAAGTGTGTTAATTTTACCCCATAATTTGGTATCATCTGTGAATTTGGACAGAATGCTTTCCACACCCTCATCCAAGTCACTGCTGAAGACATTGAACAGTACAGGTCCAAGGAACGACCCTTGTGGGACTCCACTGCCCACATCTTTCTAGGTCGATACCAACCCATCCACCACCACTCTCTGTGTGTGCCCCCTAAGCCAATTTGCCACCCACCTGACCGTGTAATCATCTGTCAGCTGTTCTCCAGGAGCGCATGTACCACATACATTGAGGGAAACCTGTATCTGGTTTGGTTTTTTTTTCTGGTTCCAAGACAGCAACCCCTCCACAAAAGGAGTACTTCTGAGGGCAAAGGGAGGGACTTCCAGTGGCAAAGGTTGGGGTTAGGGACCAGGACTTCTGGTCCCAAGATGGCAACCAGGGGGTGAGGCACCAGTTAAGGGGTGGGGTTAACATTGCAGCCATTAACAGCTCACCAAAACACATTAAGTGGCCCTCCAGCTGAAATCGTTGCCCACCTCTGGATTAGAGTATAGAGCTGATATCAGTTCTGAAATGTTGGTCCTAGTATCCAAAAAGTTGTTTTTCATTTAACTGCCTGTTGACTTGATCAAAAGCTTTTTCAGCATCCATTGATAATAGGTAGGGTTCATTAGTTGATTCTTCATGCAACATGAGATTGAATACTAATATTCATTTCCTATGTTATACTTCCATCAGACCTGTCTACTTTGGGGTCCATAAAATAGTTATTTCCTCCCAACACAGCACCTCTCCCTTGATATTTTTCCAAAGTTTGAGAGAACTTTTCAAAGACAGACATAACTAGCCCTAATTAGGCATATAAATACTCCCTAAAGTTAATGTTCTGTCACGAATAGTTCCCTTAACAAGTAGATATCTGTTTTCCAGATCCATGTATTTTTCCTTTAGTTGAAACAGCATATGCTTTCTTGTGATAACTGCAACTCCCTTTATTTGTGTTACCTGGGGATATATATATGGGGGAGGGGACATGGAACCGCTTGACTTTCGTATATTTATTGTGTTCCTTTTTAGTGTGGGGTTTTTTGTTTTTTTTGGATGAAGAAAAGATGTGGTGCTTTATCTTTTAGCTTGTAGAACCTTTTTCTGTTTAGTATTATTAATATTAAGACCCTTAACGTTTACAGTGTACCTTTTTGAGTTTATTTGACATCATATGAAGAGTGGGTTTCCCCCTACCGAATTGGTTTCTTTGCATCTGTAGTGCCTCTTGGCTCAGATCCTGTGTACAGTGGAGCCGCATCTTAATGCGGGGGTTAGGTTCTAAAGTCAGTGCGTAAGGCGAAAATTGAGTATAGTCAAAATTACGAAAAATATGCATCGTTAAACACTAGAACAATACATATCTTTAAACACTAGAATCACACTCAGCGTGGCAAGATGCTCGCACTATGAGAAGTGGGAACTCATTGAGTGGGATGGCGGGTAGAATCGCCTGCACTATTTAAATTGTTATTTTTCTCTTTTTTTTTTTGCTGAGCATGTATAGTTGAATTTGCGTAAGTTAAATGCGCATATGATGCGACTCCACTGTACTTATCTGTTTAGCTAGTACCTTCTCTTTAGTATCTGTGTTTGTAAGATAGGGATGTGAAAGGTTAAACAATTAATCGTTTAACTGATAAGCCCAGTGATAATCAGTTAGTTTACCTGTTATTGTTTTAGTGGGGGGCAGTCTGGCAGGGAAGGGGGGGAAGGGAAGGCACACAGTGCCCCAGTGGAAGAAAGGAGGAGAGGAGCAGAAATGAGGGGGGACTAGTATCCATAGCCTATGAGGTTAGAGAGGAAAACTGCAAGTGGCCTAACGACTCATTTAGCTGCTCGGTGACTTGTGCTCCCTCCCTCCCAGCACACGGTTTCATAGTGGGTTGTGTTGTTTAGATGCACCCCCCAACCCCATCAAAGGGCCCCAGGAGCAGTTGGGTTAGAGCTGCTGTGTTATCAGTTAATAATTAGAGGAGGTTAAAAGGATATTTTAAAATGTGATATTCACATTCCTACTGTTAGATTAATTCTTTATTTTCTGAGGCTTTTTTTTTTTTTTGGATTCGGAACATTTATTTTTATCCTCCCTTCCCAACATTCCCACCCTAATTCCTCCCCCAGTCCCTTCCACAAAAGCAAACAACATCTGTTGTGGGGTGTGAGGCATGCTGTAGGTGCAGGCTGTGACCCAAGCGGAAGCCTGAACCCACCCAGCGCTCTAGCATGGCCCACCCTCAACCTGGAAGCTGCCAGCCATGTTTGGGCAGCTGTAGACACAACTAGGAGTTGCTGGGTCCAGACTTGGAGGAGGGAGGAGAGTGGCAGGGCATGCTACAGCTGCTGGCAGGTGGACTTCAGCCGTGGGATGGGGGTTGGGGCTTGGGGTGTGTTAAAGCTGCTGGCAGGTTCAGGTTTCTGTGCTGGTCGCATCTGGGGGTGGGGCAGGGGGAGGGGCAGGGGTGCGACCCTTGACAAGTCACCAGAACTCGTTAAGTGGCTTGCCAACCCAAATAATTGCCCACCCCGCTCTAGATCCTCCATTATCTGTTCTAAATAATGCATTCTTAGAGTTATGTTGCTAGGTTTGTGTTGGGAAGAGCATAGAGAGATCTGTGCCCTCTATCTCTGGATAGTAGTGAGTGTCTTTACACATGCTTTGGGGTGGGGGTGGGGAGCGTTTTAATTAGACTGGCTTTTGGGAGCTGCTCAAAATAAAACATGCACAGCATCTTATGTATTCAGACTCCTGTGCTTCAAAATGTTGGCACTTTAACTGAAGTTCATTTGACGAGCTTTAGTTAAAGCGCCCCCACTGCCTGTTTGAAATGTGGGGACGCTGAATACTTGCAATGCTGAGGCGGCTGGAGCGTTCTGATTAGAATGGTCCAGCAGACTCGATTTATCATTGGAGCAGGCATTGGGCACATGTATAAGTGCCCAGTGTGCGTCTCCTGTTCTAAAAGGTTTAGAGGTCTTTTAGGGGTATAGGTTGTAGCCGTGTTGGTCTAAGGACATAGGCAGACAAGGTTCCTTGGGTGAATCTGATATCTTTTATTAAACCAACCCAAACAGTTGGAGAATAGTTATTAAGCAAGCTTTCGGGTTCAAAAACCCTTCGTCAGGCTAAGGAAGTTTCAGCAGTTGGTGTGTGCTCTTCCTGGATGGAATGAAAAGAGGTCTTTTAAGAATTTAGTAAGCTCTTCTTTCTTCACCCCTTCAAGGAGACCATTGATTCTGATATTGTTCTGATGAGCATGGTTTTTCCAAATATATATATTTTTTCCTGAGTGCTCTTTTTCTTTTTTTTCTTTCTCTTTTTCCTCCCCTTATTAACCTTAATGTTGTTCTTGGAGTTCTTTATTGGCTTGAAAGTATTTATCCATATTTTTCTCAATATTTGTAACTTCTAAATTCTGCCACCTCTAATGTAAGTGTATCAAGCATTGCTTCTGTAAAGGATTTAAGAGAGTTGAATTATGATATGAAGTCATCGAAGACGTTTGTAGTGATAGACACTGCTTTGGTCTTCTGATTTTTCTGCCTTGCTTGCTTTATTTCCAGCTCCAGCAGCTGCCTTTAATTCCTCAGGGTTTGCATGTTGCTTTGCAGTTTCTTCTTCTTGTGAGTTCTTTTGAAAAAGATAGCCTTTTCATATCTGTCTGTATTTGCAGCTGCTCCCTAACATTTAAGGATGGGTGGGGTGGGGAACAGCCCTTTGCAGGCTGGAACTCTACTAGCCTCCAAGGGAAAAGCCAGTTTCCCATGTTTTTCTCCTTTAAAGGCAAATCCATTTTTAAAGTTTGATCCATTTCTACGGTTGGTTTGTGACCTGCTTTTGGGTTCGACCCACAGGTTGAAAAACGCTGTTGCAAGGGATCTACTACTGCCACTGTCAGAGGCAGGATATTGGGCTAGATAACTATTGGTCTGACCCAGTATGACACTGTGGCTGCTTGCAGATGTTAAAACAACCCCCCCCCGCCCGCACTTTAAACTCCACAGGCTCCCACGCCGAGCCCAACACATGTCCAGAAGCAGCAGCGTGATAGTTGGACCTGGCTCACCTGACATCTGCATAGATTGGGTGCTTTAGTGGGGCCTTTTTTTGTGTTTTTTGTCTAATAGCTGATTGAATCAGTTTTGAATAAAAGCGCCAAAAGGCCCACTGAAATACCCTATCCATAGACGTTGCGCAACTGGGTCAAAGTAATGTGCTGCTGCTTCTGGTAGATTGTGGGATTTTGGTTTTTTTTTAACATCTGCAAGCAGCCTACATGTTTTTATTCAATCGCTGTGGAGGAGAAAACCCTGTTGTGAAACTGTATCCTCCTGCGGTAGATTATTTTTGCCTTAAATGCCATATTCTTTTCTCCATCCCACGCATGACTTCAGGCTGGCAAAAGCCTTCCTTTACCCTTTTCTTTAAGAATACTTTCATTTTCCTCAAGATATTGTGTACCTTAACAAATGTGTGTAGTGGGCAGATGTTTTGAGTATATAACTTTTGGTATTTGACCTGTTTCTCTTTGTTGGTATAGATTGGAAGTTGTGTGAGGTGTAATGACTGTTTTACTGTATTTTTGTACACTGCCTCACAGAGGATAGCTGTGCTCCTTTGGACAGCACTGTAGTATAATCAAGTGTCTAACTTTTTTGAGATGTCATTCACATATTTCTTATGCATAGAAAAGAATATCTGAAGTAGAGACTGACACTTCTGTAAATGACTATGAAGAGCCACCTCTTACTTTCTGGAAGGGGAATGTCCTGTGCTGTTTTTCATTAGTAGGGCTCTTTGTGCCAGAATAAAGAATAATAATAATACTATAATAATACTAAATGTAGTTGAGATTTCCCATGTTCACTGTACCAGTTACTTTTGCATCCCATCATAGGTTAAGAGGTGTTGAAATAAAATACAAGGAAGATGTTTAGGCAGTCAGGGTTCTTTGGGTAGGTGTGTTATCTTTTATTAGACCAGCTAAATAGTTGGAAAAAAGTTATTTGCAAACTTTCAGGCACAAGCACCCTTCAGGCATTGGGAGACTGCTGGTGTTGTTTCTTCAAGGTAGAAAAGATGCTAAAGTAAACAAGAAGTCCATGAAGATGCAAATGAGTGGAAGTTTGCAAGACAGTGGGTAGAGATAGGAGGGAAGGGGGTCCAGAAAAGGAGGGAAAAGTGTGAAGGAAAATAAACTGTCAGCTAACTGGCAGGCCGCCTGGTTTGTAAGATGTCAGGCAGGTTGTAATGTGTCATAAATCCAGTGTCTATTTTAAGTTCATGATTTTTTGTATCCAGTAGATTAATGAAGTGAAGTTCATAGACTCATCTATGAAAGGTGTTTTGTAAGATTCCCTTTGAGGATTAGAACTCAGATGAGAGAGGGAGTGATTGTCTTGTGAGAAGTGTGCATCCACAGTAATTGGATATTTTTGTCTTTGATGGATTCTCGGTGTGGATTCATTTTGGTACGCAGTTGTTTGGTTTCTCCTAAATATTTTCCATCTGGGCATTTGGTGCACTGGATGAGATATAATATATTTCTGGAGGTGCCGGTGTAAGATCCAGGGATGGTGATGGTTCTGTTGTGGTCTGTGGTTATTGTGGGAGTGGTGGAGATGTGTTGGCAGATTTTACATTTCTTGTCTAGACATGGTCTGGATCCGTTTGGTGTGGCTTGGGTCATAGGAAGTGTGTTTCTGGGGATGAGGTTAGCAAGGCTAGGTGCTTGTTTAAAGGCTAGGATGAGTGCTTCTGGAAAAATCTCTTTAGGAATTGGGTCAACTACTATGGGTTGCAACTGTTAGAGGATTTTCTGTATAGATTCCAGGGAAGGATGGTATGGCATAACTAATGGTGTGCAATTCATGGGGATTTTCTTTTTGTACTGCAACAATTCTTTGTGTGGTATCCAGGTGGCTCTTTCAAAAGTGTTTAGTTTGCTATGTCTGAATAATTGAAAAAGATACTAGAGACCAAATTCCCTTGGCTTGAATCTAAATACCATATTTTCTTGAAGACGAGCCTTGTTTTTGGAAGGCGGAATGGAGGGGGAAATATCTTTTCTTGTAGTTGGTAACTGAGTAGCAGTAGCTAGGGAGCCAAGCCTGCTCATTGTTCTGCTTCTGGTGGATCATTGCAGATTTAACTTTCTGTTTTGCCTATAAGAGGCAGAACCTACTCTTAACCATGTTTCTTACATATAATGTACACTCCAATTTCCAGCAGCTGTATTTTGGGGAAAAGATGTATGTTGTATGTGAGAAAATATGGTACCTTGCTGTGGATCTTTAATAACTGCCAAGTCCAGCAGCATAACTTCAATTTATTTCCATTCCAAGACCGATTGCCTTGGTACTACAGTTTAGTTGACAAGCTCTCCTGAAAAAATCCTTGTTTACCATGTGTTGTCGTGTTGAATACCTTAGAATTGTTAGGAAAGAATGCATGCTTCCTTTAAAAAAGTCCTTTGCATTTTCAACCCTTGGTCTCTCTGCAGTCCTCAGATCCTGGCAGTCACAATTTGCATGGCCTTATACTGGCACAGTGCTTCATTTTAAACATTAACAAATCCAAGGAAAAGGTAGAAGAGGAAATGAAGGAACAGTTGAGGTTGGTACCATATGATTGGTGGAAAAAAAATATACCGCCTGTGTTTAAAAGGAGGGGAAAATGATTTGTTACTCTGATTTCAGTTGTATACAGTGTTTTAGAACACATTTTGAAGGAAGCAAATAGAAAATAAGAGAAAATGATCGTATCAGACCCATATGATGACTGATTTTTCTAGACCAAGGAAATGCAATTGAACTGATCCATCTGCAAAGGAATTTGATACAATGCCATATGAGGAATTATTTAACTGGAGAAGATGAGGATTAGTAGAAGAATTATGAAGAAGGGTAAGGAGCTGACTGCCTTGATGATGAAGTGGTAAAAGGAGAAGTATTAGGTGGGAAAGGAGATTACAGGTGAAACTGCTTGATATATTAATGAAACTGGCACAAGAAGCAGGAGTATGCTGTTGAAATTTGCTCATTGCACAAAGTTTGAAGGCATTGTCAATGCACAGGAGGATTGCTATCTCATATAGGAAAGGCAGGATGACCTTGAGAATTGGAATAATAGAAAGGAGATGAAATTCAGTAATACAGATTGCATAGTGGTGCCCTTGAAGACTAGCAACAATAATTATTACCAGTAATTGGGAGATCATCTATTGGAAACCTGCGAGGAGAAAGCTGGATATGTTAGTCAATTGCAGAATTCATATGAGCCCCCAAAGTGACTTGTCCAATGCAGTTTGTATGTGTATAACAGGGTTCATTTCCAGTAGAAAGAGAAGCACTAATGTAAATGTATATAAGACACACGTGAGACTTCATCATGAGTACTTCATACTGTCCTAATCTGTTCTAGGTATCAGTTGAACACAGTGTTTTATTGATATATTTACAATGTTAAAGCAATTTGGGAGCTTGCCAGTGCTTTAATTATAATAAATTCTAAATTCTTATATGCCAACCTGCAAAGCAAAACCCAGTTTCCTGCTTTTCCATCCTTAAAAGTGGAAAAGCCACATTTTTTCTCCTTAAAAGGGGAAAAATCTTGTTTTCCTGTGTTTTTCCATGGCAAATGGAAACGCTATTAGTGCGACATTGTGAATAATATGGGAAATTGAGAGTATCTTATTAGTGAGACAGCGTGAGGGTGATTTAGCCCAGTAAAACGAAGGTTGAGAGAGGATATGATTTTTGTCTTAAATGCATTGGAAGGGGGTAAACATAAGCTTAAATAACACTTCCCTCCCTAAAGAACATTGTTGGCAGAAGAAATGGACATAAATTATGAATAAATTTAGGCTGGGAATTCTGGCTTTTAACTATCAAGATAGGGTTTTTTGCCTTTACTCTTTCCACTCGGGTTATTCAAAACTTCTAACTGGTTGTATCTGGAGTTTGACCAGTTTAATTAAAAAGGGGTTATATAATGAAGTGGCCTTTGGTAGCAGGGAATTTAACTCTGATCAGAGGTATCTCTAATTCTTTTGTGACAGATCTGATGGTAGCAACAAATACATTGTCACTTAATTGTTTTCTTCCTAAAATTGTTCTCGATTCCAAGAAATCAAGATTACTAAATTTAAGTCGGACAAAATTCAACTTGACACCCCTCCTAGATCATTGAATCATGTACAAAGTCACCAACTGATTTTCAGGAGTTGCAGGTTTCGTTCCTGGCTCTTGAATTATTCTCTGAATATGCAAGTGCCATTGAGTTGTACAGGCTTATGTTCATTTAAAGTAGTGGTATAAAAACAAATAGTACCTGGGTTTGAGACATTTGGTATTTTTGATGCATGAAATCCCCTGAGAGCACTTTGGTCACTGTGAAGATTTGTCCCGCCCCTTTAGTTTTGTATTCTGTACTGTGAATTTAAGTGGTCATGTGAAAGTTTGCTTACCCGGGGTGCAATGATAAAGATTATTTTGGCTGATACTGATGGCCTGTTATTAATCAGGCATATTGCCTGATACCTATATGATTGCCAATATGCAGCCCTGCAGCTCAGAGAGCAGGATCCAGCTGGTAAGGCTGTGGGGGGAGAAGGGGCATGGGGGCAGATCGAGGTCCCCCAAGGTGTGAGAGGGATAGGGGCAGGCACTGCTCCATTCGGGGTGAGGTGGGTGGGGGACAGAGCCATGGGTAGCTCATCTGTGGGAGCGGGGAAAAGGGTGGTCAATCTCCACTTAGCGCGCATCCCCGGGGGAGGCATGGAAGGCACGTGCCCTCTGGATTTGTATGTGGGGTAAGGGCGGGCTGCCTGCTGTGGGCTCAGGGCTCAGGGACTGTTCTGGCTACTGCCTGGTGGAGGGGCTGGGCCAGGGCTGTGTTTGGGGGAGGGGGGAGTCAGGTGGCTATGCTGGGGAGATGGGGGTGGGCTACAGCCACCCCAAAATTCCCCATAGCCCCCTTCCTAGCACCGCCACCACCTGCCCTGCCCACTCTGAGCTCAGTCCCAGCTCAACCCCCTTGCTGGGCGGAGGCCAGCACTGCCCTGAGCCCGCAATGGACAGCCTGCCCTTGCCCCTCACACAAATCTGGGGGGCACATGCCTCCCCCAGGGGTATACGCAGTGCTGGGAGCCACCCCTCTGCATCTCCACTGATGAGCTGCCTGCAGCTCTGCCCCATGCCCTACCCTGGCTGGGCAGAGCCTGCCCTTGCCCCAGCCCCATTCCCTCCCTCACCATGGGGGCCTCAGTCTGCTCCCCACCACACCTGTTCCCTCCCTCAGACCCTTCCCCCACACAGACTTACTGGCTGGACACTGCTCTCCAAGCTGCTGGGCTGCATTCCTGATCACGTGCCTGGTAGCTGCATGCATGCACGCAGCATTTATCAGTGACAAAAAAGCCAATTGCCAATACTGTCAATTTTCCTTTTATTGGGTCTTGAATAGCATTTGGCTTATGAGTGTTCCTGATCGGCCCTTTTCTGTGCTCTTGCTGCCAGTTGTCTGTCCTCGCAGTCACGGAGACTTCAGGCACCTATACACATGCATCAAAATTGCTCCAATGCTCTGTAATTAGTAATTACGGTGTGTCGGAGCATACTTGATTAATCGAGTCTGCTGGAGCATGGTAATTACCATGCTCCAGCAGACTCCAGTGTCGTTTATGAGCATCCTTGTACTGAAAAGTGGCAGTAGCTAAAGTAACCCCACCACCATTTTTCAGCATGGGGATGCTGATGCACGTGTTGCTCTGGGTGCTTTAATTAGAGCAGCTCTCGCAGCCTCTCTAATTACAGTGTCCCTCCCCCACCTTCCGGAGCGCATGTATAAACATCCTTTATTCTTAATAGAAGTCACAAATATTTCCATCTTTGATGATGTGGCAGCAGAGAGGGGAAGGGGTCAAGTGACAGGCAGCCCAGGATGAAAATGGCTGGTGTTGGGCTGTCTCAGGAGGAGGGATCAAGGACAGGGATCCAAGAGTGAACTGGGGGCCACAGACGGAAGATTCAGAGTGAAGATGGAGTCAGGGCCAGGAGGCCTAGGAGGGGTGTAGGACATCTAGGGGGAGACCAGAGAGGGACATGTCAGATCAGGTATGCCTGAAGACTAGTTCTGGGTAAGACCTGAAAGTGCACCCTACTAGAGCTTGTTAGTGTGGTGTGGCTGCCTGTGTTGGGGCAGCCTCCATGAAATGCCACTCATGGGCCACTTCAGGGAAAGGTGAGGATGCGGTGCCAGAAAGTCTCAGCTTCCACTGCCTTGTGGGTTACCCTGTGGAAGGAGAAGGCTAGGGGAGGACACCCCGGTAGAAAAGCACTTGGCAATGAAGACCATGTTGGACACAGGAGTCCAGAGGCCCGGTGAGGAGCCAGGGAGGACCAGGACCACAGGGATCCAGAGGCCCAGTAAGCTAGATGGGTCCAAGGGGCCTGTGGATTATAGTGGGGATCCAGTGAGTATAGTGAGACCAGAGAGGCCCAGGGGGTGCAGGACCAGATATATCTGAGGGCCTGGCGAGCATCCGGGAAAGTGGAGAACTGAGTGGGTCCAGAATGAGGGACCAGAAGAGGGGCTGGCAGCCCGGAGAGGGGCTAGGAGAGAGACTGAGGGGCCTGGTAGCCTAGGGAGTGGTTGCTCGAGACTGAGGGGTCTGAGGGCCCAGAGAAGGGCCAGAAGAGAGACCAAGGGGTCTGGTAGCCTGAGTGGGGCTAAGAGAGGCCAAGGGGTTGGAAGGCCCAGTTAGGCACTATTTCAGCAATAGGTTGAACACTGGTAATGATGCCATTTGTGAAGCATGGGACATGGTGTACAGGAGGTATAGAGCCATGTGATGGGCCCATAAGACCGCAACCACAAGTTGAGTGGTCATTATAGTAAGATCAGGGCAGCCTCCCACAAATGTATATATAAAAAAATTGGCGTGGCGGGCGAGAGCGGTGTAATTTTAACATTTTTTGGGTGCCCCATGACAGATGCTTTTAGAGATAAGAGGCTGCTGAACTCTTAGAGATTTGGACAATTGTTATAAATTCATTCTGTTTAATACCTGACACTTTTCTATGGCATTTGCTTTTAAAAGTATGTAGATAGATAGCTGTTCGTATCTTTAGAACTTTTAGGTTTTGTATCCATATGTTAATGTGGAAGTTTATTTTGATGTTGCAGATTTGTAGTTTGGTCTTCAAGTTGCAGATTTTTCAATGGCAAAATCTTGTTTAAACTGGTAAACGCAGTTGCTGTCCTGCCTATTTGACATTTTTTTTCTGGGCATTCCCATTGTTGCCAAGGCATGTGAATTAACTTACTACTTTGCATCCTAAAATGGTGCCTGAAGCTGAAGTTGCTAGAGGTCTCATTAGATTGTATCAGCCTGTTCCTTGTTTCATGACTTCAGTGTCAATGCCAAACAGAGGTAAAATTGGAACTGTTTGACACCTACCTGTACCTTGAACTGTTTGCTCAAGCTTGCATTTTACTTTAGCTGTATTTATTTTAGTTGATACGATTTCTAGACGTTAATTATTTTTCTTGGTATACAGTAAAGATTCAAAGTGCTTCACGGTGAATTGCAGTAAGAGCTGTCATAGGCTTTCTTGAAATATGTGAAGTTTACAATGATAGATTTTTTTTGCTGTTCAGTGACCTCTGATTTTGTTAGGTGAAAATCTGGCTAATGCATGATCTTCCAAGTTGAAATTCTATCTATGCTTTCCTTAGTTTTATCACGTGTTTTTTATTCATCAGTATCATCTTACATATTCCTGAAAGAAGTTTAAAAAAAAGTAAATGAGTGATCATTTAAAACAGGGCTGTCCAACTTCAAAGCATCTGAGGACCATGTGTTCCACCTGGCTGCACCAGCAGGGTTGCATGCTGCGAGGGCAGCTCTGTGGTAGCAACTGTGGAGCCTCTCCAGCCTGCATGCTCTGTGCTTCGGGGGTGGGCATTCCCACATCCTGCTGCACCCCACCTCACTTACAGCTTCTTGTGGCCTCCCCTGCGGCACTTGTGCTACATGGGTGCTCTGGGCTGATAGCTTCCCTGGCACCATGGGCCACGCTTTGCTGTGCTTCCATTTAGGATTGGGGCACATAGCACACAGCAGACATTAGGGGAGGGAAGGGGAAGCTCTGAGATCCCTGCTGCTGTTACAACCCATGAGAACAGGAGCAGCAAAGCAAACAGAAGCATCAGCGAGGTGGGAGCCCAGGGTCTACATGTTAATCTGTCATGGGCTGTATGGCCAGTTGAACAGCCCTCAATTAAAAGATGGTGTTACATTTTTCTTAAATTGCAAACCTTTTTGAAACTAACACCTCTTCCTTCTCCCTTCAATCTTAAAATCATGTGTAAATTAAAATCGGAGTCTGTAAAATGGAGCTGAATAAGTAGTTGGTATTTGGAAAGGAAACTTAAAAAATTAAAAAAAAAAAAAAAAGTCCAGTCTTAACATTGTATACTACAACTTCTGTATACTAGAATGTGTGTTTATCTGCTTTGTTACTGTTCGTGACCAGTACTGCTTGATCAGCTGCAAGTAGATGACATAATGTGCTTTTGTGGTATAAGAGTGGGAATTGTCTGATCAATTGTTAATCAAATGGTAACTTTTTAGAAATCCAGAATCTTTCCCTATGGCCCATGCAAACACAAGGTGGAGCTCTTGACATAACAGAGGATTGAAGCAGAAACTAATAATTTTTTAAAAATCAGTCACCAGATGATTAATGTTCATATAGAATAAAGTACCTTAATCTATGGTCTTAATGGTTAAAATGATATTCTTTTTCATTCCTGTAGCTCCATATTGCCCAGTCATTTTCTGTTCAGCTTCAAGGTTTTTGAGGGGCTAGGCTAGGGCTGCTCCATGAAGTCACCATGCATAGAATAACTTACCTTGGTTTGTGTGTCTTTCACTTTGATTCCTACTGCTTGTTCTGTCAAGTTAGCCTTAGGTTTAGTACTGTTCATGTCACATTTTGGGATTTCTTTTACTTGTCTCTTCAATTTTTAAGGAATGTGATACTAGAGTTATTTCCAGACCTCTTCTCTTAAATGTTCCCCTTTTCATCTTTCTCACTGAGGAGTTTGGAGGCATTTCTCCATTTCGGAATTAAAGAAATGAACGGAGCATACTGGGAAAAGGAGATATTTGTGAATTGGCAGCTGCTGTATTTGTCACCCCCTTGCCCATGGCCTCACTCCCATGTAGCCCATACTGCTGTCCCAGGCAGGCGGGGTGGACCCTCTTGCAGACAGCAGTGCTGAATGCATTTAGAGCTCCAGAGTACACTGCTGCTTTGGTGCCGGCAGGCCTCCGCAGCTGAGCTCCTGCAGCTGCCAAGGAGAAGCCACTTTTGCAAAGGCGCCTGGTGGAACAGAATGTCCCTCGCGCAGTGCCTTACCGCACCTGTGCGCAGCCCACCATCTCTGGCAGTACTGGTGCTCAGGTCTCTGCTGTATGTGCAGCATTGCCTCAGCGGCAGCACCAGGAGCTGGTAATGGTCCCTTTGTTGCTGAGTGAGGCATCCTATTCCCTGGTGCCCCCTCCCACTGCTCACCAGGACCTGTAGTCTGCTGTGGGCTTGGGCCAGCAGTGGGACGTAGGGAACGGACTATGCTTGTCAGTGTGCTTTGGGCACATGGCCACAACCATTGGCTATGACAACCAAAAAAAGCCGATAGCCAAGATTATAATTTCTCCGTTTATTGGTGCTGATCTGATAGCCAACCAATAGATCAGAGCACCCCTACTTAGTAGTGAAGTGTTTCATAGGAATGTAGAGAATAATTTCTGCAGTGTTCAATAGAAGAAAAATAGAGCTTGAAAAATGTTAATCAACTTAATGGTGTTCTTAAAAATTTAATACCAGTGTTACCTGAATAGCAGAAAAATATTAATTGAATATATTAATCTGTTCACTGAATAATATTCCCCAGACCAAATAAGAGTGTTCAACCAAATAAACATTAGACTAGCAAAAAAAATTATTCAAGGAAAATACATGCAGACTGCTATTCCTTATACCCATTGCTTTTATGTCCTCTTCCTTGCTGAGTTCCCCTCCCCCTCCCTCCGAGAGTTCTCTCTTCCTAAAAACCAAACTGGCCTGCCCTCCATCCCCTGCCCCCTTAAAATCTACTGTTTTTTTTCTTCCTCCCCTCCACCTTTTTTGTAGCTTCGTCCATCAAGATCATGTTCTATAAGCAGTCCTAGAAATGTTATCCAGTGTGTAAAGGGCAAAAGGTAGGCCTATAGTAGCCAGGAGAATAAAAGGGTTGTCGCTGTTCACAGGCAGTGACCAGATAAGAAGACAAAACCTCCCACCTCCAGTTACTAGGAGACGGGAGTGCGGGGCTTTTTCAGTACAGTATGGACTTCTTCCATTTAGTTCTACCTTGAATAGGCTTTTGTTTTCAGTATGGCGCTGTCTCATGGCCCTTTATAGCTGAGCAGTCTTTCATTTGCTTCTTTTAGATGTCTGATATTTAGAGCATCTCCCCTACCTAACATCTGTCTGCTTGAAGAAATGATCCATCTCCCTTCTCCCCTGCTTGTCTTTCCCGTTTCAGAAGTATTCTTTATTTTTGTGGAAAAGGAGACCACTGCTACTTTGTGTAAGTTCTAATGTCCTGGTTGCTGCAATGGATAAATGCTTCTCTCTTCCTCCCTTTGCTCTCTATCTTGTACAGCAGTGGAGGGAATGTTGAAAATGGTAGAAGTTCCTCAAGCCTTCATTTTTGAATGCTTCCACACAAGTGACCTGATTCTTCTATGCTGCCTTATTCAGAGCTGGCAAACAGCAGTGAAATCTAACAGGCTCTAGCTATTTCACTGCTGTAATTTGTAGAAACTTTAAACAGTAGAAGCACTACAGCTCTTTGCAGATTTAGCATTAACATTGCATTGGTTCAATATTGGTTTGTATTACGTGGCTTTCTTTATAGCTGTGTGATTTTTAGAAACTTTATTTCAGATGAAAAATTAGATTCTACAGAGTATGATGGCCCATGCTGGGAAAGGTGACATTGCTGAATTGGCTGTCACATCTTTTGGGAGGCTGTTTTAAGTTGGTAATTATCACCGTCCTTCAGTCTTGGTAGCCTGACTTGCTGAGTAGAAGTCTTTTCTCCTCTTATTTGCTATTTGAAGGAAAGTATAGAACTGGTGGAACCAGACTAGTGGATCATATTAGTAGCTGTCAGCCTTTCTGCTTGAGCTGCCTATGTAGCTACCCATACCTAACAGATTTCAGTATGGTTATCTGGGAAAAATGCAGCTATACCCTGTGTGTACGCTGCTTAACTATAGATTCCTTCCCTTCTGCATTTTTAATATTCCAGGGGGCTTATCTAATGCTGTAAACCTGAGGTGTCAATCATAGGGCTCAGGGGCTGAATCCATCGTGTGGAGCCCTGTTACCTGGGTCCTGGTGCTGCCTTTGCATCTGAATTGATCCAGTCCCATGGGCAGGGTCTGGGACATGTGCTGCATACAGTGCTGATTTTAGCTGCCCTGGGAACTGTGCTACACACAGAGCCTACCCCAGTCCTGGAGTAGGTACTACATGTAGTGCAGACCTGGACCAACTGTTTCTATATAACACATGCCTATCTCTACCAGACTGCAGCACTCCCTTCTCTCTCCCCCCCCCCCCCCCTTGCTATTCCAGGTTACGTACTGCATGCAGTATGGATCCAGGAGTAAGCATTGGATCTGGCATGGTGGGGAGGTAGGCAGGGTTTATGGGCCCATGGACTGGCCCCTCATCTCTCATCTAGCCCACGAGACCAGGTGTGTGACATTCCCACTCTAGACCAACAGTATGCAATCTTTTCTGGCTGCAGATTGGAAAGATCCACCTCTCATCCAAGTTAGGTAGGCTCTAGGACCTGTCTGACACCAGTACTCCTTCCTGCGGAGGCACAAAGAGAGCACCCCCAGGCCCATGTCTGTGGGCCCAAGCCATAGGTTGGCAACTCCTGCTCTAGACCAGTATCACAGTTCAGATCCAGCCATAAGCTGTTTTATCTGACACAAAAATGGGGGGCTTTGGTCATGGGGGATCTACGTTACCCAGACATCTGCTGGGAGGAGCAGATGGCCAAAACAACTGCTCATGCAGGTTCTTACACTGTGTGCAGGACCTCCACCTAACCCAGGTGGTGTCCAGTCCCACCGGGGTAGTACCTTGCTAGACCTGGTCTTAGCAACAGGGGATGATCTCGTGGGGAACCTGCAAGTACACAGTAACCTGGGAGATGGTGACCATCACTTGGTAGAGTTCACTGTCCAGCGAAGGGTGGGAAAAATATCCAGTGAGGCTAAAGTGGTAAACTTCAGAAGGGCCAACTTCAGTAAACGTAGGCTAGTTAGTGAGGTGGCGGAACTCAAGAGCATTGAGCAAATGGGGGTCCAGGAAGGTTGGAGGTTTCTCAAGGGAGTGATCCTTGGGACACAAAAGGAGTCACCCCCTTTCCTGAGTAAGGGGATAAAGGGGATAAAAAAGCCCCCTTGGCTGAATAGGGAACTCCAGAAAAGACTGGGCACAAAGAAAGAGATTTATAGGCAGTGGAACCAGGGGGCAGCCACCAAGGAGGAATACACCTCCCTAGCGTGCTGTTGCAGGGAATCAGTTAGGCAGGCCAAGGCAGGACTGGAGCTTAGGCTGGCTACAACAATTAAGGACAATAAAAAGTCCTTCTACAGATATATAGCAAACAGAAGGAAGGCGCAAAGTAACATAGGGCCCCTGCAGGACAAATCGGGACAGTTGGTGGTTGATGCAAGGAAAAAGGCGGAGCTCTTCATTGAGTTCTTCGCTTCAGTATTCCTAAGTCCTGACCAAGACAATTCCCCTACCTTGAACATAGATGTTCAAAAGGCACCAGACTGCCAAAGGTTAGTGCTGACTTAGTTAAGGAGCACTTGGAAGGGCTGGATGGGTACAAGTCAGCTGGCCTGGATGACCTCCATCCATGGGTGCTGAAGGAATTGGCCAGTGTCATAGCTGAGTTTCTGGCATGGCTGTTCAAGTACTCATGGTGCTCCGGCCAGGTCCCCGAGGACTGGAAAAAGGCCGATGTGGTACCCATTTTTAAGAAGGGGAGAAGGGATTATCCGGGTAACTTTAGGCCAGTCAGTCTTACTTCTATCCTTGGGAAGATACTGGAAAAAATCATCAAAGAGCGTATTTGTGAAATCCCAGCAGGGGAAACTACGCTGAAAGGAAACCAGCACAGGTTTGTCACAGGTAGATCCTGCCTGACAAATCTTATAGCCTTTTATGACCAAGTCGCACACTGCCTTGACATAGGAGCTGAGGCTGATGTCATCTACCTGGATTTTCATAGTTTCATAGTAGCTAGGGTCAAGAGGGACCTGAACAGATCATCTAGCCTGACCCCTGCCACAGGCAGGAATGAATGTTGGATTCACAAGACCCCAGACAGGTGATCATCCAACCTCCTCTTGAATTTGCCCAAGGTAGGGGCTAGGACCACTTCCCTGGGAAGTTGGTTCCAGATTTTGGCCACCCTAACTGTAAAATATTGCCTTCTGATCTCTAACCTAAACCTATTCTTCATCAGCTTATTACCATTGTTCCTTGTCACCCCAGGTGGTGCTGGGGAGAAAAGGGCTCTACCTATTTGCTGTTGATCTCCCCTAATGAATTTGTAGGCAGCACCAGGTCCCCCCTCAGCCTCCTTTTCCTGAGGCTGAACAGGTTCAGGTCCCTCAGTCTCTACTCCTAGGGCCTGGAAGGGAACTCCCCAGCCTGTATGTGTGCTGTGAATTCCTTCTCCCAAGGTGCAGCACCTTGTACTTGTCTATGTTGAACCCCACCCTATTCTCATCTGCCCACTTTTGTAGTCTGTCTAAATCTAGTTGCAGCCTCTCTCTCCCTTCAAGTGTGTTCACCTTGTCCCACATCTTAGTGTCATCAGCAAACTCAGACAGTATGCTTTCCACCCCCTCGTCCAAGTCGCTGATGAAGATGTTAAACAGTGCGGGCCCGAGGACTGAGCCCTGGGCTACCCCACTGCTCACATCTCGCCAGATTGAGTACGACCTGTCCACCATTACTGTCTGGGTGCGCCCCATCAGCCAATCTTTTACCCATCCAACTGTGCAGGCATCAATGCCGCAGTCACTTCATTTATTGATGAGGATGGGGTGAGAGACAGTGTCAAAGGCCTTCTTAAAGTCTAGAAAGACTATGTCCACAGCGACACTATCATCCAAGGATTTAGTTACTTGGTCGTAAAAGGCAATCAGGTTGGTCAGACAGGACCTGCCTTTGGTGAACCCATGCTGATTGCCCCTGAGCATGATCTCCCCTGCAGGCCCCCCACAGATATGCTCCTTGATGGAATCCAAGAGCTTCCCGAGCACCGAGGTGAGGCTTACAGGCCTATAATTACTTGGGTCCTCCTTCCTCCCCTTCTTAAAAATAGGGATCACATTAGCCAGTTTCCAATCCCCCGGCACCTGGCCAGATAACCACGAATGCTCATACAGCTGGGCCAAAGGCTCCGCGATGACCCCTGCCAGTTCCCGCAACACCTGGACCTGCAGGTTTAAAAATGTCTAGCCCTTTCAGAAGATCCCCAACTACATCTGCACTGACTGAAGGCTTGATAGAGCTTTAAGAAGGCCTTTGACACAGTTTCGCATCTTATTCTCATAGGGAAGCTAGCAGGCTGTGGAGTGGACGCTTACACGATGAGTGGCCAGCTGGCTTAGGGACCACACCCATAGAGTGGTGGTGCATGGGTCGTTCTCGCCCTGGAAGGAGGTAGGCAGTGGGGTCCCTTAAGGTTCGGTCCTTGGACCGGTGTCATTTAATATCTTCAGCAGTGATTTGGACGAGGGTGTGGAGAGCACCCTCTCCAAGTTCGCAGATGATACCTAGTTATGGGGCAAAGTTAACACACCCCAGGGCAGGGAGCAGATACAGGCTGATCTGGACAGGTTGGATCATTGAATGGCAGAATGAAATAGGATGCAGTTCAACAAAGATAAATGTAAGGTACTCCACCCAGGGAGGAGGAATGCCCAGTACGCCTATAGGTTGGGTGATGACATCCTCAGCAGCTCAGTGGCTGAGAGGGATCTTGGAGTCATAGTTGACTCCAAGATGAACATGAGCTGGATGAACTCCAAGATGAACTGGATGACTCCAAGATGAACATTGTCCTGCATTAGCAGATGCATGACCAGCAGTTTGAGGGAGGTGATGCTCCCCCCTCTATGTGGCATTGGTCAGGTCACAGTTGGACTACTATGTCCAGTTTTGGGCGCTGCACTTCAACAGGGGCACAGAGAATCTAGAGAGGGTTCAGAGGAGGTCCACTCGCGCGATTAGTGGCCTCCGTGAACAACCCTGCGAGGGGAGGTTGAGGGATCTGGATCTCTTCAGCCTTCACAAGAGATGTCTGAGGGGAGACCTTGTAGCTGCCTATAAGTTAAGGGAGGACAACAGGGAATTGGAGATGCGCTACTTACCAGAGCGCACCTAGGAGTGACTAGGAATAATGGCTGCAAACTACTGGAGAGTAGATTCAGGTTAGACATTAGGAAGAATTTTTTTACAATAAGGGTGGCCAGAATCTGGAATTGGCTTCCAAGAGAGGTGGTAGTATCACCCAACTTGGAGGTCTTAAAGAGGAGGCTTGATAGTCACCTGGCTGGGGTCATGTGACCTCAGTTCTCTTTCCTGCCTGGGGCAAGGCGTTGGACACGATGATCCTTTGTGGTTCCTTCTGACTCTACAAACTATGACATTTTGACATGGAGGGTCCTTGCTCATGTGGCAACCAGGCAGCAAGGTGAAGAGGTGGCAATGTTGTAGTGGGAGCATTGACTATGCTTCCAGTTTCAGCTGTGGTAGAGGCATGGCCAGATTAGAATTAATTGGTTTGTGCTTGGAGCTGAGATCTGTTAAAGCAGTGCCCCTTTCTAAAACATTGCCAACCCCATGCAGAGGATCTTTTGCCTTTTTTTGAGGGTTGGGGAATAGAGAGTGGAGAGGCGGGAGTTATACAGGGAAGAAGGGTTGGGGGGATGGGACTTACCTAACATTGAGACCTTTGTTTATGTGCATTTTTTGAAAATGGTAGTGAAGGTGGTTGGGGAAGAAATGGGAATAGTTTGGAATTTTTGTAGATTTTGGTCAGGCAGGTTTTTGAGGAGACTGGGGTTGTACGGGAGTGGGTGAAAAGGAGTGTGAGCATGGAGGATGTCAATACAGTATGCAATACTGTACAAACTTGAATATCTTCGGACTTCAGGTGAAAAATTTCACCCATCAATTCCTCTAGTGGAGAGGATATTTTAATAAATAAGCAAACACTTGTTCTAGCACAAGTTATTGGGTCTTGAGAGAGACCTGTTTTTATGAAGACATCCACTTTTGTTTTTAAAATATCAAAATGGGAGAATTTTTCCAATTTCCTTTTGAAATTTCTTTCTAGTGTTTAGAATTCTAATCTTGATCTACAACTTAAAGTAGAGCAAGTGTCCAAATGTTTTATTCACATAAGATAAAATGTTAAAACACTAATTCAGCTAAACGATAAGCCCTAGGGAAAACTGCCTTATCAAACTTCTTATTTTGGAAATTTCTCTCTATAACATAAACAGCACAGTGTTAATCTATTCAGATTGCACAAACCCTGACTGTCTCTAGTACCACTCTTGGAACAAGGCAAAACTAAGTTGACTTTTTCCATCCCTTACACATTCTCAGTCTTTCTTTGACAAATATGGTGGGAGTATGTGTTTGGTAGCATGAATTCATTTTTTTGAATTCCTGGGTCAACAGCCTGTCAGTTTTATTACAGAACCAGAATAGAGAGAGGAAGATAGTTGTGTTAGGCAGAAGGCAGAGCAGTGTGGCACCTTTATATAAGATTCATGCAGAAAGACATACGGTTTTGTAGGCAAAGCATTAGATACTAAAAACCAGAATAGAACATGAGAAGTAGATTGAAATAAAACTTAGTGACAGCACTTTGGTTTGCTATTCAGGAAGCCTGTGTGTATTAGTCATTTATCAGTCTTTCCTTGCAAGTGGAGTCAGACTGTCAGGCTCTGGTAGTCTCCAGTCAATATTTAACTTTTTCATATTTCCTTTTTTTTCTTTTTGGCATGGTCCTGGGTTTCTCCTAGGATATCTGCCACCTTCAGTTGGTTCTCTTAATGTTGCGCTCCAGCAGTGGAAGGAGAGCATGGAGGAGAGGCCAGAGAATCTTGAGACCCAGGCAATAACCATTGTATCTGGAGGAAAAACATGATTTGAAGTGGGCTTTGTGTAGGCACTGAGTTGGCCAAGAAAAGGGCAGCAATTTTTAAAGCATCTCAGTATAACACACCCTAAGGAGAGAGCACTTTGGGAATTGTGCTGTAGGGTGGAGGTGGTTTGAGTTCACTTCAAACTACTGTTAGAGCTTTGCACCTGATTGACAATGCTTAGTTTCTAGAGTGAGGTACTTTGAGATTACAAAGGACAGTGTTCAAGTGTTAATTTAGATGAGAAAATTTTCAGTAGGAGAGACTTGCAGGGAGATCATCGTGGATAAATGCATGGAATTTTGTCAAGAGGCAAGAAGGTAACCTGTGCATAGGAAACTGAGTGCTGAATCAGATTGAAGAAAAACAAGATTTAAATAGGTTTTTCAAAGACCATTCTGTCAAAAACTAGAATGAAGCTTACTACGTGAACTTACACAGATCAGAAGTTAGGAAGACTTCCTAATACCTAAGGAATGAACCGGAGTGGGTGTTTGTTCTGTGTTTTATCAGATGCTCATCCCCGTTGCTTTCTGTCAGAATGCCTGAGACTTGTGTTGAAGTGGCTTGTAAAAGCATTTTTCTACAGCAGCATTTATTCTACAAACCTTTGCTCCAGATACATTTATGTATCACAAAACGGTGAGTCTGGGGTGAACGAACCCAAGAAGGCTGACGCTTCGGAATTCTTGTTTTAAAAATGTTGAATTCACTGTAACTTAAATACTTGACAATAGTAATTATTAAAGAAAGTTGTCTGATTGTTTTCTGTGGTTGGGTTTTTAGCAGGAGTGTTTCTAGTACAAGTGCAGCTGTGTCTTTAAAGAGCTTTGTGAACGGATCACCCCCGCGGTGTTGGTAGATGCCTGGCTTGTGTGTGGCCCAGCTGCTCCAGGCTGTAATAGAACATTCCATTTCCTGTTCCCTTGCTGACACAGAGGAGTGTTCCTGCTGGCAGTGATCTAATCATAGTGCAGTAAGAAACATGGCAGTTTGATAAAACATGGTGGAGACAGCAACTGAAATGGAAGCATATGTTCTAGAAGACATTCTTGAGGTAGGGTTACTTTTACAAACTGCAACGAAAGAGGAAGCCAGAACAAAGACATTGATCTGCTGGAATTTGCTTATGAATTAGTCTGTGGACAGAGAAGGGGAGGAAGTTAGGCGTTAAAGCAAGGCACACAGTCCTTGTTCTGTGAGATGACAGGATTGGCTCCGGCTACAGATTTTGTTGAGAATTAGTGTAGTTGCAGTGTACCATTTTTGTAAATTGTCTTGTAAATTGTATGCGGTAGAGAGGAATAAAGAGGGAGCCTATGACTTTATAAAATGCCTGCATGACCTTTAGATTAACTCATTAGAAGGTGGGATCTGCAAAGCGGCTTCCAGAGGGTTTAGTTTCCTCTCTGTGGCATAGCTCATTACATAGAGGCCTAAGGTAGTTAATATTCTGCTGTTTAAAGAAGGTGTTTTTTTCTGTGAATCAACATACATTTAAAATCTGTTAAAAATGAAAAATTGTAAATTACTAAATATACTTTGGTTCACAGTGGAAATGCTAGAAATGTTTTTTCCTATCCTGGACCCATGCCTGCTTAGATAAAATATTTTTAGAGAGTAATCGGAATTACATTGTAAATTGTAAAATGCTGGATTTTGATTGCCTTCTTTTTGGAACATATATAAATCTCTTACTGCCTGGAGAGAGGTCACAGTTCACCAGATTTTATTCCTGTACTGTAATGGTCTAAAAATAAGCTGTAGTTATCAATCAGGTATCAATTGATTTTTGTGTGCTTTATTTCTTCATTTTTTTTAACAATTTCTGATTTAACAGCCTCTGAATACAATATTGAGTTACTGCAGTTTCTGAGCTACCAATTAGACTTACAGATCTGTTTTTCTAGGATGATAGAACTAAAAAAAGGCCAAGGATATGACTAGTTTTTCCTTTGGTATGTGGAACACTGGTGTTGAGAATTCTCAGTTGCTATAATGCTGCGGAGGTGGGGGGAAATGAGGTAGAGGAGAGAGGCTGCCTGCGCATTTTAAAGTGCTGCATGATCAGTGAGCATTTTCTGGAGCCCCTGTGTGTGCTTGGAGCTGACATTGCAGTATGGTTCTTATCGCATCTTGCTGTTCTGCAGAATGAAACTGATTTTGCTGTAATTTTGTTTCTTCAGTATCATTTCTTTTCTCCTGAAATTAACGTACAATAGAGAGAATTTTATATTTTACTCCTCTCCATTTAAAAAAAATATTTGTGACCTGATTCTGTTTGACTTTCTTAACACAGAAAGAGATTTTACGTCATAGAGTAAATGATAGCTCCTCTTTTTTGGATGCATCTCCAAACCAAAATACTAATTAACTTCCCCGTAATACCCACGTGTGTTAGTTTAAAGTGACACTGCTCCTATATTTGCTTTTACATCTAGATGAAGCCTGACATTCCAAGCATTATATCCCTTCATACTTTCTAGAATATGGAAGTAGGAATAAATCAGATTAATCTCTTTTACTGCATTTTTTACAGTTTTGCTAGCAAAGTGTAATAGCTGGTTAACTGCTAAATAGATGTGCGCTGTTCCATTTTTTTCATAAAAAATAGTTCATACTTAATTTTTTTTTCAAAAGTTAAATATTTAAGAGTGCTTGCAATTGCACAGATTTTTCTAAATAGCATTAACTTTGACTCTGGTCCTGTTATAATGTTACCAGTTGGCCTATAAACATTTTCCAGTTGCATTAAAAACAAAAACAGCATTAGTGTTAACTTTGTTCCCAAATCCAGTTTTAGACTCCCTTGTTCCCATAATACGTATGTATCCTCATAACTATCATATTTACTTGAAAAGAAGGTGGCCCTCATTATAATAAGACAGCCCCCCAATAATTAGATTTTATATATGAAAAATGTGTTACCACCTTCCAGGTATAGAATCTAATTATTGGAGGTTTTTCTTGAATTCGTCAACCTCCTACTGCTACAAGGAAAATAAATTTGGGGGGGGTCCCATGTAACTCCTTTGCCCTCTGCTTTGCCACAGCTTATTTCCTCATCAGCCCCTTCCCCCTCTCCTTCCTATTAGACCCTGTTCTCTCTGAGCACGTGGAAGAGAGGAACACACCTGAAAACAATGACCTTGAAATTAAACATGGCTGTACCAATTTGCATAGGGTACCCATAGACTTAGTCCATCCAGAGTTAATGTATGTTGCTGCATTTTTAAACTGCTGCGAGTTTTAGCATAGGCACTCCATAAACATACCCTTTAAGCAGCATTTTGGTACCTACTTGTGTATAGAACAAACTGTGTATGATATTAGTCCAAAGCCAAAGGCTTATGATTTTACCATATAGTTTATTGGGCTGGGCCCCACCAAAGTCAAACTTCAAGCCATGGTGACCCCACAGCTCAGCACCACTCAGTATGTGTGTGTACTCCAGATGCACCCACCCCCAAAAGGATCCATGTACTAATTAGACCCCCAATCATGACTGGAACCTGATGTTCCTGTTATGGGTCCTAGGATGCTCAAAAAATGTATATGAAGATGAGGAGCAGGGCAACATGGTCCAGCTCCACATCATGGAGGACACGGCCACGCTGATCATCAGGGATCCTGGTTTTCTCTGATTTAAAAAATTCCTCAATTTTTGGTTAAAGAAAGGTAGCCCCGAATTCACATTTTCCCAGGATTTAAATGAAACACATCTGTCTGTCTGTCAGTCTAGATATAAATATATCTATATCTATATAGTGGTATTTCATTTTAATCTTGGAAAAATGGGGATTTGGGGTTCCTTTTTTTTTTTAAACCGAAAATTGGGGATTTTGTTAAATCAGAGAAAACCAGGGTCCCTGTTGATCATATGCGACAGGCTGAGAGGGGCTATCAGAGGATTTCTGGGTGAAGTGTTTGGGATTGTGTTTGGTTTTGTTTGCCAGCCATTTAAGGCTAGTGAAGAAACGGGAATAATTGTGGGTGGGGGAAAAGTGACAAGTCAGCTGTGGGAGTGAAGAGGAAGTTGAAATGTATGCAGTGTTGTGCCTCACCATGACTTGAAAAGAGAGTTGGTGCTGAGGGGGACTGCACTTAATGGGTTCTGCCACTGATTGATGTCTATCTTATTCAGATGAGCTAACCTAATCTATCATTGTGGTAACTTCCCATCAGCATGTTTGCCCAATATGGGCCAAGTGTTTTATAGTCACGCTCAGTATTGGCTGCATTTAATCAGTTTCATAGTTGGTTTCTGTTCCTGAGCACATGCTGCTTTTGGCAGTAGTTTAATAGTAAACAAGGTATTTAGTTAGGTTATTCCTGTATGCAGTTATAAGACAAAGGTTTTTTTTTGTGGGGGGAACTTCATCTTGTAAATATGGTAATATTTTGGAAGGTATGGGGGCTATTCATAATATGAATTACGCGTAATTTTATTAAAGTAATAAGAGGCTATCACGACTTATTTTTACAGATTCAAGCTTTTTTATAACGAAACTTTAACTTTTTTACATAAAGCACTTTTAGTGAGTGAATCTTTAAGTCCCCATTTTGGAAATATTTCTGTTCTAGAATAATCATTTCTATCCTTATACACCTGAAATTTGATTTTTATTTTTAATTTTTTAAAAATAAATATTGAAGCTTTCCTATTTTTAAAACATGATTTTAAAATCCTTGGCTTTGGGGAAAATTTACTTGCTTGATATTTGTTTTCTTGTTTAATATTTCCTCACAAGATGTCACCATTCTAAAATCCAGACCTTTTACTAGGTTTGGGTTAACAAATCTTGCCCACTTTGTGCAGTTTCATTGAAATAAGTGGGACTGCAAGGAGATGGAACAGGACAGATTTTTATTTCTGACTTCATGGCACCCAGGGTAAAATTTGAAAAAGTTTTGTCCTTCATTGATTTACATTCCCATGAGAAAAGCTGTTTTCCTAAAATGAAATATTTTATTGAAAACTCAAGGGAAATTTTCAGATGTGGCATATTTTAAATTGGAAAACTAATGCTTGTTTTTTATATGTTTCTGTAATCTTGTTCTAAGGGTTTTAGGTTAAAATGTTTTTTAGCAATATTGCAGTAAGAAGGTAGTTACTTTATTGGCTTTAAAACTGACTTTTATAACTGTTTTCATTGCAAAATAAGTGGGTTGTTGGGGACAGAACTTGTTTTTAACAATATATATATATTTGGGAATAATAAAGGAAATGGTGACCAAATAAATCTTAGTTTGCTATTTCAGCTTGTGGCAGTTTAAAAGCTTTTCTTGAAAATATTTGTTAAAAAAACTTTTGGGATGCGTCTTCTTTCTTAAGGCTTGTGCTGGTTTTTGTCTACTGATTTCCTTTTCTTATATTGGTTAAGAGCAAGGGTACTGCCTTGTGGGTACTCCTTGGTTGGAGAAAGGCTAAGGGACATCACCCTGACAGAAACGAAAGAGGGGATGGTAGGACTTGGGCAGCCTCCACTCTTCCACACTCTTGCCTAAGCATATCTGTTGAAGGCCTTGGCGTGGTAGTCGTAGGGCTCTGTACATGTGCATTCATTCATTAGGCACTAGAGGTGCACCAATATATATCGGTTGCATATTGGATTGGCACTGATAAAGGAAAATTAACATGATCAGCTTTCTTCCGCTGGTGTATCTGATAATGTCATGGATAAATGCCTTGTTCATCCACGCAGCCATGCACACATGCATGTGGCCAGGAATGCAGCCTGGCAGCTTGGAGAAAAGTACCTCTAAGGGTAGGTCTGTTGTGGGGGGCAGATCGGGGTCCCCACAGTGGGGCAGGGGTAGGTGCTGCCTAGCCAGCGTGGCAAATGGGACCCCTGGATTTGTTTATGGGGTGGAGGCAGGATGCCCACTGTGGGCTCAGAGCCAGGGGTTCTGCCAGCCTCTTCCTGGTGGGGGGGACTGGGCCAGGGCTGTGCTCAGAACAGGTGGGAGCAGGGTGGGCTCAGCTGCATGGGGCATGTGGCAGTGGCAGCGGTGGTGCTGGGGCGGGGGGCTAAGGCAAATTTTGGGGTGGCTATAGCTCCCTCCCCAAGCCCCTCCCTAGCTCTGCCCCTGTTTAGGGCACTCCACTCTGCTGCCTTTCCTTTGCAAACCCCAATTTTTATTCACTCTGGTTGCAGTTTTTACTCGGACATAGATAATTGATTTGATCTGCCTTGCACTGCTGCAGACACCTGGATTCCTTCCCGCAATCAGGGATGACCCCAGATATACACCCCCATCCCATCACCAACGGGTCAGGCTGGAGAGGAGCAGCTGCTGTGGTGTCCCAGGAGCTAGCAACAGCACAGCACAAACTGCAGGCTGGGGCCGCAGGTGTTGTAGAAAGTGCTGAAAGCTGCAGATGTGACTGGGGAGGGGCAGGTGGAGTTGAGTTGCTTGTCCTGGCCCAGTGTGACTTAACCCATAGGGCCTGGGGGTTTGTGGCCCCCCCCTGGGGTTTGCATCAGGATCCTTCCCCTGGCAGGAAGGAATTCTCCAGGAAGTGCGGGGGGGGGGGGGGGGGCGAGCATTTGTACGGGGGGGGGGCAGCACTTTAATTAGAGCAGCTTGAAGAGCCACTTTAATTCAAGTGCCCAGAGACCACCCAGCCCTGAGCAGCCTCAGGCTCAGGCAGCTGCCCCCAGGCTGGGGTTGAAGGGCAGGAGCTGCAAGTGGTATGGGGCACTTATTTAGATATGCTCTGGGACTGGGGGAGGCGGTGCTTTAATTAGAGCGGCTCTGAGAGCTTAATTAAAGTGCCACTGTATTACTGTTCCCATGGAAAGAAAGGGTGGTGGGGGCACTTAAGCTTGTTCGACGCGCTTTATTACTAAATATCAGTTATTGGATTGGTATTGGCCAATATTGCTGCTTAATATAATTGGCATCGGTATCAACCAGGAAAATCTCTATTGGTGCACCCCTAAAAGACAAGGGAACCCTGGCAGACCTATCATATCCAACCATGGGACCCTAACTGAGGAAATATCAGGTTTTGTTGAATCCATCCTAAAACCGCTTGTCACCCACAGAGCAAGTTTTGTCCAAGACACCACGGACTTGCTACGGAAACTTAAAAACATAGCCAACATCCCACACCAGGAGGGCATCCATGCCTGCCTTACATATCTACAGGAACAAGATTACAACCCAGAATACAGACCCAAAGATATCACTGAGCTTATACACTTCATCCTCACACACAACAATTTCACTTTTAATAATCAACACTTCCTCCAGATGATGGGAACAGCTATGGGCACTAAAATGGCCCCACAGTATGCCAACCTTTTTATGAGCCACCTGGAAGAAGACTTCCTCAAGAACTGCACCATCAAACCCTTGCTGTACTTACGATATATCGATGACATCTTCATCATTTGGAGTGAGAACCTGCAATCTCTACTTGAGTTCCACCAGAAATTCAACAGTCCCCATCCCTCCATCCGACTTTCTTTAGAATACTCCAACACCAACATCCCCTTTTTAGACACAAGGATCAGTATCCAGAAGGGTAAAATACAGACCACAGTATACAAGAAACCCACAGACCAACATACATATCTGCACAGAACCAGCAATCACCCAAAACACACCAAAAAAGCAGTGATATACAGCCAAGCCCTCAGATACCACCGCATCTGTACTGAAGAGAACACCCGGGATTGCCACCTCACCAATCTTAAAAAGGCTTTCACCCAGCAAGGACACTCCTCCAGAGAGGTAGATCGCACGTTTGAAAGAGCCACCTGGATACCACGTGAAGAACTGCTGCAGTACAGAAGAAAAACACCCACAAATCGCACACCGCTGCTTATGACATATCACCCCTCCCTTGAACCTGTA
>NW_005841912.1:1886987-1897093 GCF_000455745.1 Alligator sinensis
CCCAGAACACACCAAAAGGATCCAGACTGTGCCATGACAAGAAATGCAAAACCTGCCGACACATCTCCACTATTACTACACCCCACAACAGAGCCATCAGCATCCCAGGATCTTACAGCTGCACCTCCAGGAATGTAGTATACCTCATCCAATGCACCAAATGCCCTGATGGAAGATATGTAGGAGAGACCAGACAACAACTGCGCACCAGAATGAACGCACACCGGAAATCCATCAAAGTCAGAAATACCCAATTACCGGTGGGGGCACATTTCTCACAGGAGGGCCACTCTCTCTCCAATCTCTCAGTCCTGATCCTCAAGGGAAATTTACACAACACATCCCAGAGACGAGCCTATGAGCTCCATTTCATCAACCTGCTGGATACTAGAGATCATGGACTAAACATAGACATTGGATTTTTGATACTTTATAATCTGCCTGGCAACTGACTCCCCAGGCCAGCCCCTGGCTTCTTTACTTTTCATTCCATCCAGGAAGAGCACACACCAACTGCTGCAGCTTCCTGAGCCTGACGAAGGGTTTTTGAACCCGAAAGCTTGCTTAATAACTATTCTCCAACCATTTGGGTTGGTCTAATAAAAGATATCAAATTCACCCAAGGAACCTTGTCTGCCTATATCCTTAGACCAACACGGCTACAACCTAAACCCCTGCCCCTAAAAGATAGGTTTTTACAAAAATGTTAAACTGAAAACAAAAGAAACTCCCAGATGGTTTTGAGTGTTCTATACTAGGGGTCAGTAATATATGGCTCATGGGTTGGATCTGGCCTGCAGATCTTGAGAGCTTTGCCTGTGCTTTTGCAACAAGGAACTTTGCCAGGGCTGGGCAGCCTCCAGCTAGACCTGCACCTCCACCACTGCTACTGTTCCCCACCCCACAGCATTGATTTGATGTGGTCTAGGTGGTTGTGGCAAGAGATTTTTTCCTGTACCAGGGGCAGGCAGCTGTGCCTGTGCCATCGCAGCTTCCCCCAACCCCTCACCCCAGGTGCAGTTTCCAGCCCATGGAGAGCTGTGCTGGAGCCAGGCGTCTGAAAACTGCATCCACATTGCTGCTGCTTCCCCTCACCCCCTTTCCTCCTCTCCTGGGCTGTGGCATGGGTGCAGCTTTCAGCTGGTAGGGAGCTGCATTGGAGCTGGGTAGCTTGTAACTGAGCCTGCGCCGCAGTGGGGTAGCGGCAGCAGCACAGACACAGTTTTCAGCTGCTCGGCTTCACAGCTCTGTACCAGTAGGAAGCTGCACCTGATTCCTGGCCTGTGCTGGACCATAGCCAGGTTGCTGGGTCCTTATTTATACCATTACTTTCCCAGTTTCCATTTTGAGCCCCATCCCCCACAACCCCAAACAACTTCCACGCTGACTTTGCTGCCTCTTCTCAGAGGCAGAGTGGAATTGACAATGCTGTTCATTTTCACTTGGAGCCTATAGTGTTCCAAATAGCAGTACTGAAAATTACCAACGATCTATTAATTTGGAACTTCTGCCATTTCAAGAAGCCAAATGGAAACAAACCAGAGCTGTTTTCCTGTAGGTTTCTGGGAGCTGCCTTGCATCAATTTATGATTTATTGTTTTTGGAAAGCTTCTTTTTAACTTTAAAGGCTGGAAACTTAAGGTGAGATTTTTCAAAAAAGCTTGTTAACTGTTTTAATATGCAAGTAAGTTCCGAGTTTTATAGGAGCCATGTTGTGCTGAGCTCTTGTGACCTTCCTTCCCCCTGAATGTGGGGGAAGGAAGGTCACAAGAGGGGGTTTTGTTAGTTTTATTTAACAAAAGATTTAATATGCAGAAATTGAAGGGTGGAGGCTCCTCTGTCTCAAAAGCAAATCTCTGGCTCAGGGAGCAAGCTTTTTCAAGCACAGCTGTTGTCTTGTTTCTAGGATGAGTTGCTGGTTCTGCATGTTCATCTGGGTTTCTTCTTGTCCAAGACTGAAATGAAACGTGGTGGTGTTCTTCAGTTTACTTCGAATTGTTATATAGCAGCAGTAATTTTATGCTTCATTTGTGGAAGGGCATGCATGCAGGCATACATAATTCCTCATATGCCCTTTTCCTGAAGACTTTGTGGGTTGTAATGAGGCATAATGAAGCTACAGGTGGAATTTTGTAGACTGGACAACCAAATCAGCTGCTGTTAGCAGTTGAGTGGCATTTTTGACAGAAGAGTCTTGTTTTACAGTTAATGACATGAAGTCATTAAGCATGTCTAGTGGAGAGTTTACAAATTTTAGAGCAGTATCTGAATCCGCTTGTTATTGACCAGGCCTGCTTTCTCATGTCCATGCAGTATTCAGTGCTTTTATTTGAACACACCTTTTTAAAAATAGAAAACGTTTTTATAGGGTGTGACACTTCAAAGAAGCAAACATTTTCTAGAAGTGAAGATTTTTGTGGATATCTTTTGTTGGACTAACTGGTATAGTTTGAGAGGGTAGCCAAAGCTTGTCTGCATCCACTATACCCTTCCTGAGGTCTGACATACTTTTCATTTCACTAACTGCCATGTCTTAGTAGAAGGGTGGATAAAAATGTATGGTGTTTTTTATTTAAATTAGATTTTTCTGATTTGTTTTAAAATTAAATTTATAACTAAGTTTTCCTTTTTAAAAATAAACCAGCCTAAAACAAGATTTGAATTTAATATAGCATTGGCTAAGGTATACATCTACATTTAGTATGTTGTATTAAAATAATTTAAATACAATACATTAAATCAATAAGCCTCTATCAAACACTCTGGAGTTAAGGCTGATTTTCTTCTATACAAGAATGAGGAGGAAACATCTAATTTTTGAGGCCAAGATTTAAAAATACAGCACAATATTTCACACATTAGGGGCTTGACCCTGCAAGGGATGTGGGACCTATACTGTTGAATTCAGAGGATCAGCAAAGTCATTATCACAGATGTTGGAACCTGCCCTCTGACACCATCATGAGTACTTTTTGATCAGGATTATCCACTGACTCAACCTGGAAAGTGTCAAACTCCTGTTTTTTTCTCTCTACCTGAGCTCTGATTAACCTGGCTTTCAAATTATGTATATAATTCTGCACCATAATGGAGGCTTATTCTCCAGCTCATGAGAAAACAGTGATCTGCTCAGTAACTACCAAACCCTGTGTTTCTGAATGGTTCTAGGTACTTCAGTTAAATGGCCTTTCTTGGTCCCTTTGCGTATGCAGAGACATGTAAACATGAACTTCTCAAGTGCTCTCTATCCTTGTCCTTAAACTAAAACGTTGCAGAACACAAGGCGTGTGGTTATAATAGCATAAATCATGGATTACTGGGGGGAGGTTGGTTGCGGGGGACGGCGGGGGGGAGGCAGTGGTGTGGTGGGTTGCCACAGGGAATCTCTTGTGAGGGAGAGAGTAAGGAGAGCAGTGTGTTTAATGGAAAGGACAAATGCTGGGCTCAAGACTGTATAAAACAAACAAAAAGGCACAACACTGGAGTGTAGACTAGTCTTGATTTCAACACCTGGAAACTGAAGGAAAAAAACTGCCCATGGCTGCAGGTTACAAAAAAGATGCTATTTGAGAATATTAAAAAAAAAAATAAAAAAATTCCCATGCGACTGGGAAAAAGAGGAACACCAAATGTAAACAGTGCAACAAGGATGCAGGGCCTGGAAGTTTGAATGAAGCAACATTATGAAAAATGCTTCTCAAAAGTCGGTGAACTTGAAGATGGTGTGTAGACATGTCTAAGCCATCTGGAGCAATTGGTTAGTAACTTAGTGTTGTTGAACCATTCTTATGGATTTCGTACCATATATTGCAGTGCTAGTAAATGATATGCTTATTACAATAATGTTAGTTATTTTAGGTGGATTACTTAGGAATTTCAAAATGTTTATGTTCAAAATCTAATGAATATGCTATTTATGGGCGTATTTGTCAATTATATATTTTTAATATTAACCCTGCACTTCTGAAAAAAGTTTTATTGCCCGGTGTAAGCAAATATGCAAGTCCTAGGTAAAGTTATCCTGTGCAGAATAAAGTTTTCATAGGAATTTATGAATTTTAAAATAAAAATTTAAGTGTCTTCTCAAACTTTTAAAAATATTGATGAAGAAAAGCATTTAATAAAATAACCTTTCTGATTTATTTAATATTTCCCTATAGAACTGGGTTTGGAGAAATTATATTTTACACACTGGTAAAAATTTCTCCTATAGAAGAGATCTTTCGTTTACAATCTCATTTTTTTACAGTAATACACTGAGTAATACCCAGACTTTTTAACCACTTTGTTTCAGCATCCAGTTTAGATGTAAGAAATTATGAAAATCCATAATCTGCAGTGTCTGCAGCTTCAGAATCATATACTAGTACCACCAGCAGTGCTGCAACTGCACATACCTCAAAACAGTGAATTATTTGCATCTAAAAAAGACTTTCTTCATTATCAAGTAAAACTATGGATGAGTTCATAACCAGGACCAGAAAAGTCCATCAGGACAACATAGATGAAAAGATTGCTTGGCTCATTTATGCAGAGTCTCCCTTTGAAATGTTTGTTCTGAACAAGACCATTGAAGTGGTTCAGTCATTATGACCAGGTTACACTCCACCAGTAGAAAATATATTGCTAAGAGGCTTCTGGATACCGAGTATAAGGATATTGAATGGTGTGGAAAAAGCATTAAACGGAAAAGAATTAATTTTGATGGGTGGAACAGTGTACAGAATGATCCAGTAATATGTACGTGGTATCTCAGTTTAAGCCCATACTGCAGAATATTTAAAAGATATAGCAGTAAAAGCTGTAACAATCTGTGAGCAAAAATTGAAGTGTCACGTGCAGCCTTTTTACAGAAAATGCTGCAAAGATAAGAAGAAACTTAAAAGAAGGTAACGAAACAAACTTGGAAACATATGGGTGCAGTGCTAATTAGATTATTCCCAGAGTGCTTAAATCTTTGGCTAAAAGATTAAAGGAATATATGTTTAAATTACAAAATACTTCTGTATTCTTGGATTACTTCATTGCAGAGACGTGGGGGATCCAAGCTAATTTCCCCCCCCAAGATGTATGTTGGAATTCAGTGGTTGACTGTTTTATGCTGTTTATTAAGAACTGGTCTGTTCTGATGACTGTGTATGTAAAAAAGAAAAAAAAAATCATGACAAAATTGATGGAAGTATCACAGCTAGGGTAATCAACAGTCAACTATACAGAAATGTAGAAGGTATGCTGTGAATATATTTAAATCTATTTCAGTAGCCTTCGGCAAGCTACAGAAAGATTGTTTGTGTTTTGTGGATGCTGTTGAAATTGTGAAAGAACTTAAGAAACATTGAAGCAACAAATACCTGACAGCAAATTTGAATGGATCTGCAGGAGTAAAAGCAGATGGATTAGGTACTTACTCCACTTCATTTTTGGGGGGTTAATAATAATGGCACAGTACCAGGGTAGATGCCTAATTGCTGGAAAACTGCCATGACATGGGCATTTACTAATCACCCATCAGTCATGCCAACCATAATAAATTTCATGGCTAGAGGTGAACCATTCAACCAGGACATGTTTGTTGAAGATGTTTTAAAGAAAGTCACGCTACTGAACCTGGTGGAAGTTGCTAGAAAAGCACCTGGAACCAGAGTTTATTGAAGTGCTACATTTAGCTATTACTAGCAGTAGCCTCTTCTGCAGGTGCAGAAAGAGAGAATATTTTCTTCTTTGGGACTTGTTCGTTCAAAGCTGAGAAATTGATTGGGAGTTGAAAAAGCAGGAAAGCTTCCCCCCCCCCTTCTAGACTATGAATAGAAAGGAGGAGGAGGTCTGTGAGTGCTAAAAACTTGAAAGAAAGAGAAGGTAAACATTTTCAAAACAGCCTTGTTTTTTTTGTTTATTTTTTGTTTGTTTGTTTTTTAAGGTGGTCTTATTTTAAAGAGAATTAGGCAAGTAGGATCTTAAGCTCAAATGACTCTTCCCTAGGCCTTTTAGAAAATTTTCCCTAGGGTGATCTGAAATAATTGGCTTAATTCACTAACCACTATTCTTGCTTCTAATACTATAACAGTTAATATTAGTGTTTAGTAAATTATTTAACTGCAATTATTTAAATGTAGATGTTCACCATGTTTTGATCTTTAAAACATTTCTTTATCTAAAACCTTAAAATTTTGTTTAATAAATTTGAAGCATTGATTTTTTTAAAATATTTAATTAAATTCAAATTGTCATATTAATGCAGCTTGATACAGATATGAACAAAAAGTTAATCATTTAGTGAATTAGAACTATTTCACCATTTTATAGAATACTAAAATATATAATTTCTATCAATCCAATATACAGTGGATGTACTTAGGAGATGCATGTACCAAATCTGTTATAAAAACTGTATTTAGTTGTAAATCAACATTTTAATTCTTGTATCCACCAATGAAAATACACCTTTCTTTAAAAAAACAAAAAAAATATATGGTGGAAAGTTGATAAAAATCAGTGACTTAAATCAGGTTTTTGGCCTGCTGAATTTAAATCTGATTTAAATTGACTTGATTTAAATCAATCAATCCAGTTTACTAGTTCTTAATAAGCATGTGAGGCTTTTCATTAATAAACAGTCATAGATCTGAGTGATTTGAGTTTTGTGCTCATAACATAGCACAAGTAAACTCTTCTGCTTTCCTTTTAAAATCAGCTATAGTATTTTTTTGTATTTTTAAACTTATAAAACTGTCCAATTAACAGTGGCCTTTTCAGTTTAATTTTACTCTCATGATTTCTTTTTCATTGCAAACTTTATATAAATCAGCATACAAAAGACGTTAAATGTCTTTGAGGAAACTTGCAAGTGAGCTCTTTTGCCTTATTTCATCTCTGCCTTGTTGGAAAGTGGTGGCTGATAGGAAATTGTGTGCTACAATAATTGTAAACCACCTAAGTCAAAACAACCTGCTCTATTGCCACAGCATCAAAAGCATGTAAAAAGGAGGAAGGGGTAATTAGCTAATGTAATTGTTGATTCTTTGTTTTGGGGAAATGGTAGGACTGGGTATCATGGTCTCTCTCATTTTCCCTGTGCTAGCCAGATTCTGTAGCAAGAGTTAGCAGGTAATGGGTTATTAAGCAATTTGCACAACATATACTGTGTTCGCAATTTGTACTACATATACTGTGTTCGTAGGTTACTTCTGTGGGGAGAATGGAGAGAGGGGGACTTGTTTATAAAACAATTCTAGAACAGCAGCCTTGGTTAAATGGGCTTTTAACTTAGTTTGGGTGGAGAGAAAGCCAAACTTGAATTTGTAATTGGTTATATCCTTTATAATAGGTGATATGTTGGTATCATACTGCATAAATTGAATACATGTATCAGAAAATCTGCATGTATAGAACTAAGATACCAGAAAAGCAAAAAAACAAACAAAAAGCAGAGGTCAAAGTAGGGAGTCCAATTTAGGGAAAATAATGGAACCTTGTGGGGATAATTCTTCTAATGGAATGTCAATTTAGAGTGCCATCAATATATTTATATAGAGATTATTGATAGGGAAGAGATGGTAGAAGGATGCCATTTGGAGTGACTGACTTTTCTTATAAAATCTTGTTTCTTTTAGTGAGCAAGAGAGAGAAAAGAATCATTGTGGATTTAAAAGGGAAAATGCAACAAATAAAATGATTTACTAAATATATTCCTCAAATAATCTGAGAGTGGGTGGGGAAAGGAGTACAGGTTGCAGGGTGGGGTGGGGGTTGGGAGGAAGGCTTCAGAGGGAAGAAGTAGGGGGGCAGAGAGCAAGAAGGATGCCTGCTTCCCTCTTCAATTTCTTTTAAAACCCTCCTCTTAGGAATATTCAGCTCAAACTTTTAGTTTCTAATATCAAAACTTTCCAAACGTATTAATACTCAAGCCCAAGAAGAGTTTTGAAAATTCTTTTAACCTGAAAGATCCACTGGATTGTGTCTTTCACACTGTTGGTGTTACTGTACATCAGAAGTATATGTTTGGTTCTGGGGGATGGTATAGAAATATGCCACAAGATATGTGGAATGTGAAACAAAGAAAGGAGTTGCACATCCACTGGAGGCCATCAGAGTAGAATAAAACATTCTTGGAACAATTCTCAGGTTCCGTTAACACAGAATGCTAGATTGGAGGGATTTTAACTATCCACATATCTCTGAAGAAGTAATATACTTGCTAGTAGCAGCCAGCTATTTCCCTTATTTTGTAGACAAATAGATTTTAACTGGTAGACATTGAGTCTGATTAGTCAAAGAAGCAAGTGTTGGAAAGGGAATGAGGCACAGAATATAAATCTGCCCTCAGCCACATTGCAGACTAGTGGGACTAAAACCAGGTTTCCTGATTACTAGCCCAGTACTCTGTTCATTTTTGTTCCACAAAGTAGGATTACAGGAAAGTTGTGTTGGAAGTGACCTCATGAGGCCCTCTAGTTCAGTCCTTTGCTCAGGGCAGGATCATACCTGACTAAACCATCGCAGTCAGGTGTCTGTTTAAAACTTCCAGGTTCCATAAGCTCTCTAGGTAGCCTTCTCCAGTGCTTAACCATTATAGTCAGCAAGTTTTTCCAAATCTCCAACATAAATTTCATTCGCTTCAATTTGAGACTGTTGCTCCTAGTCTTGTTTGCTATGGTTGTGGTGAAAACTTTATCTCTATCCTCTTTAGAATTGCCTTCTAAGTATTTAAAGACTACTGTCAAATCTCCCCCCTCAGTCTTCTCTTTAAGTCAAGTCAGTCCTGAGGCCACTGCATCCATTGAGGCACGTTAGATACTCTAACAACCCTAGTTGAGTTGCTTTGCAGCTTTGGTGATTCTTCAGGCAGAGTGACCCGGTGGTACCCATCTGCTCTCCAGGTGTGGATATCCATTGGCTTGTAGGGAACTCATCTGCCCTTAGACAGGTCTCATTTTAGTGCTGCAGGATTTCCACATGCCCTCCTTTACCCAGGCAAGTTGGTGGGGGGAGGGTGCCAGTTTAGTTGCTGACAACCTCATCATGCAACAGGCTGTCCTGGTTTACATATAACAGACTGAGAGGTCTTATCTGACAGCATAGTCTTCTCTTACAGATTAAATAATCCTAGTACTTTTAGCTTTCCCTCATAAACTTGGCCTTTGAAGCCCCTCTTCCTTGTTGCTTGGCCTTGGACTCTTCCAAGTCTGTCCACATCCTTGAAATTTGGGACCCAAAACTGGACGCAGTACTTGAGGTGAGGCCTCACCACTGCTGAATAGTGGCAGAAAGACTTTTCTTGATTTGAAAGAGACATTCCTATTAATACAACCCAGGATGCTGTTGGCAACAAGAGCAAATTTGTAGCTCATATTTAGCTTATGGTCCACTGTAACTCCCCAGGTCCTTCTCTGCACTACTGCAGCTTAGCCAGTCATTCCTGGTTCTTTATTTATTCGAGTGCAGACCTGTACTTGTCTTTGTTGAATTTCATCTGTTTGATTTTTTGGAACACCTCTCCAGTTCATTAGGTCATTCTGGATCCTAGCCCTGTCCTGCATAGTGTCTGCAACTGCACCTAAATTAGCTAAACATGCACTCATAGACATCAACTAGAAGTTATGCAGACTGCTTTCATTATTAGGATGAACTCGCTTGAAATTATGAGCATAAGAAAATTTGCAACAACTGTGAAGTACTAAATTCAGCCTATACGGACTAGGTTCACAGACTACAGTATTTAGAAGTCAAGAAAGAGTTTGGGGATATGGGAGTGATGAATTTGTTAAAATTTGCCACCTGGCAATAGGCTCAGTAATCCTTAAAATCATTGTTAAAAGTACACAGATTCACACACTGTAGATTACAAAAGTGTAGCCTGCTTAAAATTAAAAAGCAAGGAATAAACATCCACTGATTTCCTTCTTTCTAGTCAAAGTTTTGTTGTTTATAAGTAAATCTGTAGTGCAAGGGTTGGCAACATTTTTTGGGCAGGGTGCCAAAAATACTTGCAACCTTGACATGCAAGGTGTTGACATGCTAGGGAAGCTGCGAGGGGCCTGATCCTTGTTGTGGCAATACATCTTTCCCTGGCAGCACATTTTTCCTTGTGGCAGTACATCCCATCTCTT
>NW_005841912.1:1897124-1900153 GCF_000455745.1 Alligator sinensis
TCTGCCCCAAGGTGTGTGCGCCAAACAAAATACCTTCACGTGCCATGCTCTAGCATGTGTGCTGGGGGTTGCTTCCCTCTGCTGTAGTAGAACCTGCAAAAGGTCCAAGCAACCAAACAATTGATATCACAAATGTTGTAGAAGGGAAAAATGAGCAGGTTTAACAGCTATCACCCCTTGATCAAATTTTCTCTGCAATGTTCCAACACCAACTTCTTAGATACCATGATCCAGATCTGGGATGGCACCCTACCAAACCACCACATACAAAAAATATGTGGGCTCCTAGTAGAATACTGTAAATGCAGACCTTGCCAACCTGAAACATGCCTTCATACAACAAGGGCACTTTAGTAGAGAAATAGACCATATCTTTGAAAGAGCCACTCAAATGCCCTGCAGTAATTGCTACAGTACAAATAGAAGCCCTCCTGCGAATGCACACCCCTGGTGGTCACCTTTCACTCCATACTTGAACCAATTAGAACCAGTCACATCTTCACTATTACATCAGTCAACGGTCCCCACACTGAATCGGTCAGAATCTATGCGTCGTACTTGTATCTTTTCCAAAATGTGTTCATCTGATCCATGTACCAGATACCATCATGGCAACTATATGGGTGAAATTATGCAGGCTGGACTCAACACTGGGGCTGCTCTGCAGGAAATCACTCCTCGTCTGGCCTGCAGACTGGCTCAGGTATACTCATGTGGCCCACAAGACTGAATAAGTTTGACACCCCTGGTTTAAATTTTCCAGATTTATCATTTGAACTGGGATGGCTAGAATATGACAGTCTTCCTTCTTAAAACTAAGCACATGTGTTCACTATGCCATTGGGGACCAACCTTTTTGACTTGTGTCTCTCGCGTTACCCTCACTGCCACCCTGAATACCACTTAGATCCCTTTCCTTAACCTTATCTGCTGCTCAGTTTTCTGTTCCCTGTCTTGTACTCCCTAATGAAGCTGCTGCTGTGCTCCCTGCCTGATCTGATGCTTGGCTTTTCCCTGTCCTATATGCTGCGGTTCTGCCTGTCCCTTTCCCAATCTGTTTTATGCCACGCACACAGGTTGCCCATGCTGCTTGTGGCACTTGGGCCGCAGGTTGGCCACCCCTGCCGTTTAGGGTAGAAACTTGATTCCTTGCAGGGATAAGGATTTGCAAACAAACCCAGGGTTTACATAACCTGAGCAAACAATTGTGCGGGACTGCTGAGGTGTTCTGGCTGTTTCTTGATTGTAGTTTTTACTTCAAAAGGTGCTGCTTCTGCAGTTCAAGCTGGAGCTCACCAGCAGTCCTGCAGAGCAGACTGGAGAAGTGGCACCTTTTGAAGTAAAAACTACAGCCGGTAGTTGAGTAGTTTCTTTCATCCTTCAACCTGCTGTGAACTAAGTGGACTGCATACCACATTGATGCAAGTGATGTGGGTGCTGCTGTACCTCTGAAGAACAGTTAATAATTTAATGAAATTCACTGTGAACCTTCAAACTAGATTAATAGATTATATCCTACATGCCTTACTGTGTGTGTTATGACACAAATTATATCTCCTGATTTTCTGGGATATTTTTCTTTAAACTTCTTAAAGCAACTGGATTAGTGAGAGTGCATTTGAATCTTCATTTTTTGACCGTTCTGTTAAGGAGAACTCCAATATTAGGTGCAACTCAGACACCCAGTAAGAGTTCACATCTCTGAAAACCTACAGTCTAGATTTCCAAAGAGATGCTACAAGTAGCTGAAAGTCACAAAATGTCAAGCTGGGGAGTGGGAGGACAAGGTAATAATAGTAAAATGCTTTGCATAGTTGGCCCCTGTCTTTCCTTGTACATCAATAGAAATACTTTTGAAATTTACACTGATGTATCTCAGCAGCAACTGACTCTGTCATCCCCTTCAGTCCTTGTTTCTAGCATGCTTGCTGTCATGACATTGCTTATTAGGCACTTTTAATTTTAATTCATTTAGTTCAAGAAGCTGATGTTGGTTCATAATTGTGGTGGTAGGTAACATTTGCAGAAGGACTTATTTCCACTTCATTTAAACTTCTAAATTACTCAAAGTAGTTTTCTTTTATAAACTTATTGACATAGGAACAGTGGGTTCCTACATGAGGTGTTTACTGTAGAGTTGCCTAATTACCTTTGCAGTAGTCTTAGCATCTATACATGTGCCCCTATTAGGGTGTAGTAAACACAAGTACTGTTCTGCGGTGGCATTATTTAGTGCACCACAACATATGTGTAAATGCTAATGGGACTGGCTGTGGCATGTGGGTGTTTCAGTGAGGAGGGTTGGCTAGGCCAGGGGCGAACAAAAATGGCCCTCCAGGCCATTCTATCTGACCCGTGGGGCCCTTAAAAAAACAAGTAAATTAATATTTATTTGATCCTGGCTGCCTTTCAAAGCTGACCAGAGCATTAAGCCCGGGGAGTCCTCAGCAGAACTGAGCAGCCCAGGCCAGCCCAGCCCCACCCCACCCCACCTGTCACAGGCCAGCTGGACACTGTGAGTGTATCAATTTTATCACAGGTCAGCTGGGCTGTTTGATTCAGTTTCGGATGGAGGAGGCAAAGCTGGGAGTGGAATAAAGGCAAATTTATTGTAGCTTACACACACACAACAGTTAACAGAAAGATAAATGCGATAAGCTGATAAGACAGTATAAAAGAGCTAATAGTAAATAATAACAACAGATAATAATAACAGATAGATAGATCAATCCGTCACAGGCCAGCAGGGCACTGCGAGGGTATTAGCCACATTGGGCTGTTCAAAACAACAAATAGACAGACATGGGTTGGTAACTTATCGATATTCCCTCAATGCCAGGTGCGTGCCAAGTGATTCCAGCGAAGTCAGGCGTCCATGATGATCGACGCTGTCAGAGGGATTACCGGGGAAGGTCCCTTGATCAGGATCTGATCCTCACTCACACCGGAAGTCTGGGGTCCGGGCATGGAACAGAAATGACTGTTCTGTTCCCCCCTTCCTGCTGGTTACCTGATGCATGTGTTTTTTT
>NW_005841912.1:1900548-1920917 GCF_000455745.1 Alligator sinensis
TAACCCCTCTGGTTCTGGCTGTCACCCCCCCCCCCAGCCATTTCACTCTCTTCTTGCCCCCGCCCTGCACAACAGTGGCTCCTGCCTTTATTGCTGGACTGGGGAGCACAGGGCTGCGCCGGTACGTGTGTGCGCACGTGCACAGGCAGGGGCAGAGTGAGTGTGTGTGTGTGTGTGTGTGTGTGTGTGTTTTCATAGGGTGAGTCCCACACACACTAAACCATACACATGCACCCACACCCCCCCTTGCACTACCATACATGCAGACCCCCACACCCATATGCCCTCACCCATAGCCCCCACAAACCCCGTACCCACCCACACCTATGGCCCCTCACAAATCTATTTGCACCCCCCATGATATACAAAAGTAAGACTTCATTTTAAGCTATTGTGAAATCAACTCTGTGTACATGACACAAACACCTGTAAATCAGGACAAAAATATTTTTTGAAATCAAATTAATGAATGCTGTAGATGTTTTCTTTTTAGAATATAATTTGGTATTTTTCTGGTTCCAAGATGGCAAAATCCCTTGCTGAAAGGAGTAGTTTCAGGGGAAGGGGGAGGGACTTTGGATGGCAAAGCTCAGGGGTTGGGGGGTGGGACTTCCAGTCACAAGATGGGGATCAGAGGGCGGGGCACATGTCAAGGGGTGGGGCTACCTATGCAGCCCTCAACAGCTTGCCAAAACTTGGTAAGCGGCCCTCCGCCCAAAATGATTGCCTGCCCCTGGGCTAGCCCCACACTAGACCAACCTTATGCCTCAACCAGCCCCTCTGCTGCACATTGAGCTGGTTTGGAGCAGCCCCAGGCTGGCAGCCTGACTCCACCCTCCTCCCTTTCCCTTGGGCCCCCTGACGGTCGGGGCTGATCCATCCTGGCTCAGCGTGCTGTGGTCCCAAGCAGATGCGCAAATAGCGTGTCCAGGATCAGTGAACTCCAGCGTGAACTGCGATGGAATTTATTCAGTTGCATTAATAGCACATGTAGATGCACCCAGTGTCTTCAAAAGTTACTCCAGTGCTTAGTGCCGCTGGACCGTTACACTAACTGCTGGTATCTCTGGTTGCTTGGGTAATAGCAGAGAAAAGCTGTGACTGAGAGAGAGAGCTGATTGTTCTAGATTTGTTAAATTTTATTTATGGTTCCTCTTCAAAATCTGGTACTGTATACCTGCACTTACCCTTTGTCATGAATGAGAAGCTGTTTGTTCTTGTTTGGGCTGAAATAAAGTAGCCATCTGTGTTTGACCTCCCTCTATTCCACATTTCATCTTTGCCATTCCCTGTTTCATCTTTTATGGTGGAGTACTTTAAATGTCATTGTTGAGAACCCACACATCTTTCTTTGACCCTGCATTATGCAGGTTCTTGGTTTTCAGAGCAATTTACAGATCAATAACTATGTTTACAGCTCAGGCCTCAGATAAAATATATACTATGCTTGCACTGTTTTGTAATGAAAAAGTGTTTGTCATTCAAAGTCCCATTTTTATGGCATCTCATCTAAAAAATACTAGTTTGAACTGTGACAGTATATTACTTGATGAATCTGTCAAGCACAAAGATTGAGGCATGTAATTGGGAGAAAGATCTTGTACTGTATGATTATGCTTCAATCTTCTGTGGAGTAAATGGAGAAGTCTTCTGTGAGTACTCATTTGTTTCAAGCAGTGGTTCTCAGCCTTTTTAGACTCAAGTCCCCACCCCTGAAAATTGCCAGCTCTTAGTTTGGACTTCAGCTTAGAACTACAACAAGCTCAGACTGTTTAAGACTGTGGCTTTCTATTTGAAATCTCTGGGTTTGTGTGAATCATGTGTGCATGGCTAACAGGGCTATATTGCTTGGCATGCTGTGGCACCCTGGCTGAGGATGACTGGCTTAGAGTTGATAAGTTAGAATGTTTGGGGAACAGTATAATTTTCAGTAATAAAGTTTGTTTTTTCCTTCAATTTACTTCCCTATCAGTGGATCCTGGAGAGAGGAAAAATGGTTCTAAAGTGAATGCTGAGGTCAGCCTAGAGTCATAAAAGTGAAGAGCAAGATGAGGAAATAAAACAATTGTGGTATAAACTGAAGTATTTCTTATTGGTGGAAACTGAGAATGAAATATACCAAATTAGAAGTCTGTACACATGTACTGTTTTAACTATTTTGGGATATAGAATCATTTGGGAATAGCTATACAGGTATAAACTACTTTCATAGTTATAACTCTCTGTGTTAAAGGTTTGTATCACTTTAACTAAACCAGTAAAGTTTTAACAACAGCACAACTTTAGTTTTTGGCAAGTCCTCAATGCCTCTGTCGTCATGATATGGAAAAGCCCCTAGTTTCTGTAAGCAAGTGCTATCCATACAGACTTGTGGATCTTCTTGGGATTATTTTTGTGTGTAAGCTGTTATGACCACTTTTTTGTGTCCACAAGAAGTCTTTTTACTGTACTAGTACTGGTCCTCCGTTTTTCAGGAATGATATATTTTTTTAAGCTAAGTGTTGCCATGTCAGCATTTTTTTAATTTGCATTTTTTCCTTAAAGGTCAGGTTCCCAGAGATTGGGGAAATAGTGCTTGGGATTTATTGTAGTTTTTTGAGTATGCCTGGCAGATGTATTGCATGTGAAGCTGCAAACGTATAGCTCTCAGCAGCATCTTCTGTCAAACTCAGGCAGTAAAACGGGTATTAAAAAAGTAAGAGAGAATTACTGGTTTTAACAAACAAGAATTAAGGGGGGAATTTTGATAACAGGTTGCACGTGTTGTAATCAGGCCTTTACATTGGGAATGCTTGGGATCAAAATACTTGTACTTTAGGTATTTGTTTTTATACTTCATCAGTTGTTCATTTGTCTAACATACTTTTGTTATAAATATTTGAATCTAAAATGCATGTTAAATATAAACCTAGTAAAACCTTCAGTTCTCTGTCACCACAAATTCCTTGATTTAAAAATAAGTGATAAAATAAACTTAGTCTGGGTTTACCAAATCTACTTAAGAGCTTCTAGTTAACTGATGTCTAACATGACTGGGAAGGAAAGCAGAAATTGTATCCTTGTGCAGTGCCTCGTGTGTGGGTTTGTCGCTACACATAGCTGCTGGAAAGGGGATTTTGCTGACCCTGAGCAATACTCTGGGATGTGAGGCTCTATTTCACACTATAGAGGGAGCAAGCATTTTAAACTTGAAGCTCCTGGCCTTTTTCCTTCCTGAATGCTGGAAGAAAAGGAAAGCATTTCAAGTTTCATGATTATAACAGTAAAAGTTCTTAGCTCTATCACTCTAATTGTTGCTGCTTAGTGACTTTTAGGCAGTGCAGGTGCCAGGCACAGGAGAACTGTACCACGCTACTTCATCACAACAGTAAGCAATTTTTCCCCTAATCCATGGAAAAGGAACCTTTTGGTCTGGGATTAGCAATAGATTATGTTGAATGAATGTTCACTGAACATCATTGTTTTCTGGATTTTCTTGGTATCTCTTTGACTTTATATAATGCATGTGGGCTCCCAAGTCAGTGAGAAGAATATGTGAAATTCCTTATCCCTGTTAGATCAGAAAGAGCTGGTCCCTAAATGTACTTACTGCAGAGGAGAGGGAGGAGAAGTGCCAGAGGTTTGGTTTATTTTATGGGCCTCTAAAAGTAGTTGCAAAAATACATTTTCAAAAACAACTTCAGTAAGATTATCTCTTGTCCCAGAAGCTTATGTTTACCTCCTTCTCGTGTGGAATGCATAGTGTACTCAGATCTCTGCAGTTCCCTTGACCATAGTGTCTAGACTTCAACAGTTTTGATGGAATGGGAAATTCTGGAGCTATATCCCAGGACTGTCACTCAGTGGAGATTGTTGCTTTTTAAGGGGACTGATGTAGAAAACAATGTAGCTCATGTGATACTGCAGGCTTCATTGTGTGCTTGAAATTTGTATAACAATACAACTTTGTCAGGGATGAGATTTACTTATTTATTTTTTCTCCCCTCTGCTCATTAAAATACTGCTACATCTTATTTTCTTCCTTCCTCCCCATATCCCTGTTAAGGGGGTTAGTTAAGGGTTTTAATGCTCTGTGGAAAATCTTGAAAATATGGAAAATTGAAAAGTATGGAAAATACAGGGTAACTACTTGGTTAATTGTGAAGGATGCATCACAGTTCCCCTTAAAGGAAAGGCACTAGAGGAAAGCAAACTTAGAACTAATGAAGATAGGAGATCTTGTTTGACAGACTGCTCAAGCTCTAATAGAGGTAACAAAGGAAAATTGAAATGGGATGTAGTTCTAAAAAAAATCAGACTTTTATTGAAATAGCAAAAGGTGTGAATGGGAATTATTTTGGTGTAAGTTTAGGTAAAGACTAAGCCTGAAGCTAACTGATCAGCGTAAGTCTTGTGTCTGCACATCCGGGTTTCTGTTTAGGTGCTGGAAATTTTTACATTGAGGATTTAGCCATCAAATGTACCCATGCAATATGTGATCAAAGTTAGATGCAGTAACAGGGAAGCCATGAAGGAGGAAAGACAAGACCAGCTATTTGGAAACTTGTCTTCCGAATTCACCTTAATTAAATTACTCTCTTGAGCTTTGTTTGTGGCTTTAAGTTAGATTTTGGGTGTGGAGGGGGTGGAGACTAGAGCTCTTCAGTGTGCCATTGCCCTCATCAGGAGTAAAGTTAAAGAGATTTTGGCATTTCACCTTAAGGGTAGAGCTAAACTAACATTCTCTTTTTAGGATTTTGTGCAGTTTAATACTCCAGTTTGAAGGATTTCTTCCTACCGAACCATTCTTAAGTCACTACTCCAGAGAGTTATGTGTTTTCTCTCAAATGGGGAGCCTTAGCTGGGGACAGCAAAGCCCTTGGTTATTTCTTCTTGTATATCTGATACTTCTTGCTTATCAGTATCGCCAGTGTCAAAAGTTCTGGATTATGATAATTTTCCAGAAGTCCACGGGAGAAGATTCTCCCCCTACAAAGGAAGTAGAGGAGACCTTTCTGGAGTCTTTGGCTTACCTAATGGAGTTTTATACCTTTGGGAAGATGTTTTTTTTTCCTTATGAGGAAAGTCCAGGAAGACATGGAGAAATCATGGACTTGTTCCCAGAAGCCTTTGGTTTGTGTGGAGAAAGAAAAGTTAGGTTCTGCCATAAAGTCACCATTGTAGCTTTCCTCTGAACAGAATGTCTATAGTAACTGTAAATAAAGCAGGCTATGAACCATATAAGCACCTGTCGTTATTTTAAAAATATCCGAGCAGATGGTTGCTGATGGGGTGGAGGGTGGGGAGTAGTTTTAAGGTGTCAAGGTTACTGGTATTGATCAGTATACTTGTTCACTCAGCCTAGTTACATGGCTGAGATCTTACCTTTTGTCTTTGTATTTGTTATGCTTTGCTTTCTGCAGGTATCTGCAGGTAATGCCATTCTTCAAGTAATGAATTCTACATGAGGAACTACCAACTGTCCACGTAGCCTCACTAGACAAAAATATCTAGGGGGGGCAGTTTCCTTATTGTTTTGGGTTGCCTATCAGGTCTGTATTGAGAATAGAGTATTCTGGCTATAGTATTAATCCTGTGGACATGACTTCATAGGATTGACTACTGATGGTGAAGGGAGATGGGGAGAGGAGGCAGGATGAAAGGCCAGGGGAAGACTACTAATGAAGCTCAGGATTTAGCATCCTGACTTGAACTCAGAGCAGAGCTGTTATGAGTAGTTGTTCTACTTTAGTACAGAAAGACTATATCTGTAGCAGTTTTTCAGTTATTGTATGGAAAAACAGTTTAGAACATGTAAGTTGAGGATCTTACCAAGAACGGAGTGGCGTAGGTGGGTACAGTTCACTCCTCTGTAATTTTTTAGGCAACCAGAATCCTTTGTTACTGCAGACAAGGTTCCTTGGGTGAATTTGATATCTTTTATTAGACCAACCCAAATGGTTGGAGAATAGTTATTAAGCAATAATACAGCAGCAAAAAAACCCTTCGTCAGGCTCTTTTGAACCCGAAAGCTTGCTTAATAACTATTTAAAAATAAATCTGGAGGTGTGAAATATGATATTTGACTTGCTAAAAAAATATAAAGACATTCTATGGGTATCTTTAGGGCAATAAAATCTATGATAATGTGCTTGATGTTATATTTCTTATTTCGGGCAACACTCAAGTTTTATGTAAAGGTTTACATTCTGGAATGCCTACCACATGGACAGTGGTAGGCAATTTGAAAAAAACCCACCAAAACAACCCCTATCATTCCACAAAGATTTGGAAGTATCTTAATAAAATCACCATACTGTCCATGTGGGAATCTTCATTAGTGTTCTTTTCCTGTGTAAGTATGCAAATGGAGCAGGGAGCTTCCAATCTGCATTAAAATGTTTTGATAATTATTTTTAAATTTTCAAGAAGGAAATTTCACCTGAAAAGCAACTTGTGCAAGCATGTGAACAATTCTGTATATAATATTACATTTTTAAGATATTTGAAGTTTTTGGATGTGATTGAGATGCAGAAACTATTATTATTGCCATTAAACTATTAAAATATTGCCATTTCTTCTAGCAATTTCACCAGTCATAGCTGTTTGTAATTTTTTCCCCTTGTTTTGGAGGAGGAGGTAGACATTTGTGCACACGCCTACCAAGACTTACACAGTCGATAGAAACCGTGAGACTGCAGTAATAATGCAGCTGTCCCTGCAGCAGAAGGTCTGTTAGTGCCAGCCATTAATGCAGTGTTATGCCAGTTCAGCAGCATGCAGTTTTAACCTTCTGCTTTCCCTTCTCTGTCAGCAGTCAGAGAGATTTGCACTTGGAGTAAAAAGAAAAAAAGTATGTAAAAGAATTCCCAGCTGCTTGATTTTAAAGCTGTGCTGAACAAGGAAATTCAGTTCATAGATTCATAGATCGTAAGACTGGAAGGGACTTCTGAAGATCATTGGGTCCAGCCCCCTGCATCAAGTTAGAAAGATAACTGGGGGTCGGGTGACCCCAGCAAAGTGACTGTCTAGTCTCCTCTTGAAGATTTCCAGGGTAGGTGATTGCACCACCTCTGGAGGGAGCTTATTCCACAGTCTGGACACCCTGACTGTGAAGAAGTTTTTCCTAATGTTCAGTCTGAATCAATCTTCCAGGAGTTTGTGGCCATTACTTCTAGTTTTCCCCTCAGGTGCCCTGGTGAACAGTTGCTCACTGAGCCCTTGATGTAATCCCCTAGGGTAGTGGTAAGCTGCTACCAGGACCCCTCTCAACCTTCTTTTCCTCAGCCTGAAGAGTCCCAGATCCCTCGGCCTTTCCTCGTGTGGCTTGCCTTTTAAGACTCTGATCACATGGGTGGCTCTTCTTTGGACTCTCTCGAGCTTGTCCATGTCTTTGTTAAAGTGTAGTGCGAAGAACTGGATGCAGTACTCTGGCTGCAGTCTCACCAGTGCTGAGTAGAGGGGAAGAATCACCTCCTTGGTTTTGCTGGAGATGCATCGACTGATGCATGCCATAGTATTATTTGCCCTACTGGCTACAGCATCACACTGTCAGCTCATATTCATACTGTGGTTTATTATTACCCACGGGTCCCTTTCATTCGTGGTGCTAGTCAGTTTGGTGCTGCCAAGCCTGTAGGTGTGTTGGAGGTTGCTCATCCTGAGGTGGAGCACTTGACATTTCTCAGTGTTGAACTTCATCAGATTCCAGTCTGCCCGGTTTGCTAGTTTAGATCCATCTGTAACTAGTCTATCTTCTAAAGTGACTACACCCCCCCAGAATTTGGTGTCATCTGCGAACTTGCCCAGTGAGCTCTTCACCCCCACATCCAAATTGTTAATAAAGATGTTGAAAAGTACTGGACCAAGCACAGACCCCTGCGGGACACTATTTCCCACTTCTTGCCAGGATGACAGATCCATTCACTACAACTCTCTGGGTCCTGTCCTACAGCCCGTTTCTCACCCACCTGACTGTCTTGGAGTTAAGCCCACAATCCTCCAATTGTCTCTTGAGGACATTGTGGGATACTAGATCAAAGGCCTTTTGGAAGTCTAGGGTGTACAGTGTCAACCTGCTCTCTCGTGTCCAGGTGGCGAGTTACCTGGTCATAGGAGATGAGGTTGGTAAGGCAATACCTGCCTCTATGAAGCCATGCTGGCTGTCATTCAGAATCTTACCTTCTACAAGCTTATCACAGATAGATTCCTTGATGAACTTTTCTAGGACTCTCCCTAGGATGGAAGTTAGACTGATTGGCCTGTAGTTACCCGGGTCCTCCCACCTGTCCTTCTTGTGGATGGACACAACATTGGCTGTCTTCTAGTCCTCAGGGACTTCTCCAGAGCGCCACGAGTTGTGGAAGAGTTGCACCAGGGGTTCTGCAATGACTTCGGCCAGCTCCTTCAGCACTCTTGGATGAGGATCATCCACTCTTGCTGACTTGTATGCATCTAATTTTTTTTAATTGGTCATACATGAATTCTATGGTAATAGTAAGAAGGCGATTATTCCTACTGTGCTCATCCTGTATTCTACCTGGCATAGTTTTCCCCTTCGTCCGGTGAAAGACTGAGGCAAAGTAGTCATTCAGGTTTTCATCTTTCTCCTGGGTACCAGTAACCAGCCCTCCTGAGTTGTTGAGCAATGACCCGGCAGTCCCATTTGTTTTCCTCCTGTTCCCTATGCACCTAAATAAGGACTTCTTGTTGTTCTTGATACCTGTTGCTAATCTAAGTGTGGTCACTGCTTTAGCTTGTCTTACCTGTTCCCTGCAAGTGTGGGCCTCCTCCTTGTGGCCTGTCCTGAGCTTCCATTGTTTATAAGCTTCTTTTTTCTTTCTTAAGAGGACCCCGTGAATTCCTCGTTTAGCCTGGAGGGCTTCTCAGCCTTTCTGTCACCTTTACTCCTCATGGGAATGGACTTCCTTTGTGCTTCAAGGATCACGTCCTTAAGGAACAACCACTTTTTATGCACACCTCTCAGCTTCGGTCCCTGGTCCCGCAACACTTGCCCTACGAGTGACCCAAGCTTGTTGAAATTTGTATTTTTGAAGTCTCAGACTTCAGTCCTACTGTTTGATTTGTCTGCCTTACATCAGACGGTGAACATGATGGCTTCATGGTCGCTGTTGCTCAGACTTCCCTCTATATTTAAAGTTGGTCACCAGGTCATCTCATTTGGCCAGGACCAAGTCTAGCAGAGAGTTGCCTCTGGCTGGCCCATGCACCTCTCGAGTCAGGAAGAGATCCTCAGCACAGATGAGGAAGGATCATGACCTATCCAATTTGGCCGAGTGTTCATCCCAGGAGATGTCCGGATAATTAAAATCACCCATGACGTTGTTGTTTGCATATGCAGCCTCAGTCAATTCTCGGTTTAACTCCAGATCTATTTTCTCCCCCTGGTTTGGTGGTCTGTAGTATACACCTACAGTTAGGTCTCTCTTGCTGCATGCCCGTGCAACCCCCCCCCCCCCCCCCCCCCCCCAACTTGACTTAGAGGGTTTCAAGCTGTCCAGTTTTGGAGCCAATGTCAGTTCCAAGGAGGTATATTGCTTTTTCACATAGAGAGCAACGCCTCCACCTTTCTTCCCCACCCAGTCCCTTCCATGCAGGGTGTAGCCCTCTATAGCTACACTCCAGTCATGTGAGGAATCCCACCTGGTCTCCATAATCCCTATTGGAGCATGATGCCCACTGGAGAGTAGGAGGGCTAGCTCCTCCTGCTTGTTCCCCATGCTCCTGGCGTTAGTATATAGGCACCTGAGTCCTTCTGCTGAGGCCCTTGTCATTCTGTCCCGCTGATGGAGAACTATTATCTCAGCTCCCGCTCTCCCAGGTCCCTATGTACAGGTCTTCCTTGTATGTTGGTCCCTGGACATGTTTGAATTTGTGTATCCCCATTCCCCAGCAATCTTAGTTTAAAGCCCTGTCCAGAGGATCGGCCATCCGCAAACAGGGACTTACCTTTCCTCATGAGGTAGATGCCGTCCCTTCCCAGGAGTCCTCTCTCCCTGAAGTGTGCGCCGTGGTCAAGGAATCCGAAGCCTTCTTGGTGGCACCAGCCAGTGAGTCTGAGTTGCCATTTCACTTCCTGAAAACAAAACTTGTTGGGTTTTAACAAAAGTAGATGAATATGTAATCAGACCTGTTCTCCTTCCCCCCCCCCCCCCCCCCCCCCCTTCCGCCCTTCCAACTGTGAATTCTAAGGCACACCAAAACTCAGCACTACTGTGCAGGAAATAGCTTTGCAGGACATCTGTGTCTCTGCAGTGATATCTTTGATATGGTGCCCAATGCTATATGATGGATTGGCCTAGGATAAAGGAGGATCATGAAATTTAGTCAAGTGTTTGACCCATACTTTATAGAATTGTAAGACTAAAATAGGCTGGTTAATGTGGGCCAGACCTTTTGTTGATATAAATGGGTGCTGCTGCATTTAATTTGTGTGGAGCTGTACCCACCTGCAGCCCTGAGATTTGGGATTAGAATTTGGCAGTGGAATCTTAGGCTGTTTACACACATCCAAATAATCCAGGACAACTCTCCCTGTTTTGTTTTTCTGAGGCCCCCTCTACACATCACAGGTATTGCCCAATTAAGTGGTTAATTGCACAATTACTTTAGACCAGCTACATGTGCAAAGTAGCTGTCAAACCATAAATAGCTCTAACTAGCTATACAGTAAGACCTCGAAAATGTGTACTAACTTTATAGCTTGTTGTTCTCGAGGTTAAAATTGCACTAGTAGCAGGGTCTCCAGGGAGCCCTGTCAGCTAACAGGGCATCTAGCCACAGGGGTGCATTATGCCCAACCGGGTGCTAGAACTCAGCTGGGGCCCAGCAGCCAGGGGGCCCAACTGCCCTGGGGGTGTATGAAAACCTTGGGCCTGGGGCATCATTACTGCTGTGATTCCCCAGCCCTGGGGTGCATGGGGTGTCCCTGTCCCTGGGAGTCCTTTAACTGAGGGGGCTCCCGTCCATGGGAACTTCCTTCTTGCTGGTGTAGGGTGAGCCAGGAATCATGTGGCATGGCAGGAGGTGTGATTGTGTAAATTGTATGTTAGATCCCATCACACTTTTACCTGCACGCATAGAGGGGGCCTGTGAGAAACTGACTTGTACAGAAGTTCAGAGAAACAAGGAGCCCTGCAGTGTGGACACTGAACTGCGAAGGGTTCCTAGAGTATGCAGCCTGGAGAGCTTTGCAGACTTTTTTAAAGTGAATGTAAGCAAGGATCCCAAGGGTCAGGGAAGGTAGCAGTGGGGTCTGTGCTGTGCACAGAGTCCTGAACCTTTCTTTGTCCATGCTGTGGCTGGGCAGGGAGTATACTTGTATGCTTCCCAGAACCGAACTGCTGTAGTGTGTGAGATTCAGTCAGGGAACAAGCCACGAGCAGAACATTTCCCCTGGCTGCTTCAGCACTGGGTTTTTCCAGTCCTAAGCATACATGGGTGTGTTCTGCTACCTGTCTGGCTGGTACTGACAGGATCTCCTTCCCTGTGGAAAGGGGGAGGTAGAGAGAGAAGCAGCAGAGCACACAGGCTGCCTGTACAAAAGTTCTGTCTCCTGAGAGAGATCCTCCAAGGGAACCACTTCACTTGAGTTGTTCCTGATTTATTTTTCTGCCAGAGTGGCCAAATTTTCTTTGGGAAAAGAAATTGTGAATGTCTATATACTTATTGTTTCTCCTGGGAGAGCAGGGACTCTCCTTGGAGAAACTGAATGTCTATCTAAACCCTTAGTGGGTTTTTTTTAATGATATCACACTTGAAAACCATTCACCAAGGTGACAATATTTTGCCTCTATGAAAGGCTGAAAATAGTTCAATAGTGAAAAGTTATCTCTGTGGTAAGATGCATTTGAAAATCAAGACCTTAATTCACATTAGTGAAGTGGCAAACTTGTATAGTTTTAAAAGTACATAATTTAATAGCCACAACAACAAAAAAAACACATGCCCCCTTTCGTCTGTTTTTCCCTATAATGAAGTAAAATGTTTTTGCATTGGATATTCACATTTATTTTCCAATATCATTGAATAGAATATGCAATCTTTAAAAATCAGAATTTTAAATATTGTTACTTTTGCTGTAGATGGTCTCACTTCCTGATGGGACACTCCTTGGGGTAATTCTTGGGAGCGTGTTAAAAGTTACAGGCGCAGCGTTTAATGGGTTAGCAAGCTTTTAATGGACTAGAGATACAAAATTCTTGTTTTGGCATGGGAAAAATAAGGTGCTATGAAGAGAGATTCTTCTGCCTTCACACAGCCTGACCAGTGTTTGAAACATGAAAAAAATGTCACGATGTATAATCCCATCAATAGGAAACATACAGCTACATTTGCAATGCAGGACTGCCTATTATCTCTCAGTAGTCACCAGGGATCCTGGTTTTCCCCGATTAAAAACAAACAAACAACCCCCCCCCAAATTCTCTGCTAAAACCCCCCAAATCCGTGATTAAAATTAAAGCCCCCCCACAACCCCCACAGACTTGCTGGTGCCCCTACTCCCCCAGCCCTGCCGGGGGGCGGGGGGGAGGGAGAGGGGCCCAGCTGCCAGAGCTACAGAGCCAGGTTCCCAGTCCCTTGCCCTCTTCCCCCCTGCTGCAGGGTTGGGCGGGGCAGCTCGCCACTGCTGCGCACACTCCTAGGGGGCAGGAGGGACCCGTGCCCCCCAGATCTGTACCCAGGGCAGGCACAGGCTGAGGCTACTGCCCAGCTGGGTGGGGTTTGGGGCCTAGGGCCACAATGCGCAGCTGCAGGGCCCCAGATGGGAGCATAATGGGGCCGCAGGTGGCTCATTCGGGGGTGGGCCAGTTCCCTGCTGCCGCACGCGCTCCTGGGAGGTGGGAGACCTGCATCCCCCAGATCTATACTCAGGGCAGGGGCAGGTGCAGGCTGTGTGCTTGAGCTCCTGCCCTGCTTCCCTCCCCCGGGGCCTCTGGACCCGGCACAGCTGCGGGGGCAGTAGGGTCTCACGGGAATTCCTAACCCATGTGAGCTTCCCCCTGCTGCTCTGGTAATGCGCCTACAGTTGCCTTGAGGGGTGCAGCCCCGTGTGCAGGAGGTGTGTTGCCGGGTTAGCAGGGTGGGGGTGCAAAGAGGCGCGGAGGTTTTCTGTGTGGCTCCTCTGCTCCCTGCCGCGCTGGGGGGTGGGGTGGGGAGGAGGGCGGCAGGGAACAGCAGGCCCCCTGCTCGCTGTTGTACCCTGCCGCCCTCCCCTTCCCTTCCCTTCCCTTCTGTTTTAATGTAGGAAGTGGAAGAGCCGTGAAGAAAACTTCCTGGCTGCTTCTCACCCCGCTGCTGCCCCGGTAATGAGCCTCCTATGTGCAGGGCTGCAGTGAGGGTAGCAGCGTGGAGCTGCACCCTCCCAAAGTAGCAACAGGTGCTGGAGGCACATTGCCTGGGCAGGTGGAGGTGGGGGGGGCAGCTTGCACTGACGAGGAATTCCTGTGAAGCCCCGCTGTCCCCAGCCACTCTGAGTGGCACCTGCTGTGCTGGGGAGGCCCTGGTGGAGGGCTGCAGGGTGGGAGCTCGAGCCCACAGCCTGCGCTTGGCCTGGGTACAGATCTAGGGGGCGTGGGTCTCCCCTGCCGCGCCCCCCCCCTCCCGGGGAGTGCGTGCGGCAGCAGGTAATTGGCCTCTCCCTCCCTGGGATGAGCCACCTGCAGCCCTGTCCTGTTCCCCACTGTGGCCTTGCAGCCATGCATTGCAGCCCCAGGCCTCAAGTGCCACCCAGCCGGGCAGCAGCCCCAGCCCTGCCCAGCTTCCTCCCTGTGGGGGCCTCAATTCCCCTCTCCCCCTCTCCCTCCTCCACTTACCTGCTGGAGCTGCTCTGCCAGCCTGCAGGGAGCTCGTTGCAAAACGGTGAAATCTGTGGGTTTGTCTGGTAAAATGACAAATCCTCATTCGCCTCTGGTAAAAGGCAAAATCTGTGGTTTACTCTGTTCTTCCATGGGAAACGGAAAACCCAGATCCTTTGTGGTCACCACCCTGGGGATGCCAATTGACAGGTGGATCCTGGAGCCTCTTTGGGTTGATCCTGGGCTGTGGGAACAGCTGGGCACGCGCACTGCCTCCATCCCCAGCAGGTCAATCTGTGGGGAAGGGAAGGGCCTGGGGCCAGATTGAGACCCCTGCAATGAGCGATGTATGGCCCAGTCAGGAATAGGGGAAAGTAAGTAGGGCCCCAGCCTGGCTGGGTGGTAGGAGGATTGGAGCCTGGGGGGCTCCTCCCAGGGTGCACGGGGGGCTCCCTCCCTGCTTTTGCATGGGTGGAGGTGCCTGCTGCTAAGCCTTGAGTCCCGCTGTAGCTGGCCACGTGTGGGCGTGGCTCACCTCAGCAGTGGGAACTCATGTGGGGGTTGCCCCTGCCCAGCTCAGTCTGAGGAGATCTGATCGTCCAGGGGTGCATGGCCGTGGGGGGCTCCTGCTGCTGTGTGCAGCCTGGCAGAGGCCCCGGGGGCCCATGACCCCTCCCCACCTGTGCTTGGAGTGGGGTGGGGGGGACGCAGTAGATCCTGGGGTGCCCTTTACTTCCAGAAAAGTGATCTTCACCATAAAAAGGTTGGAGAACAGTATTCTATCAAATTCTGTGATTTGTAATCAATGAATGCAGAGGTTGCAAGTTTTTTGTTTTTTTTTAAAGTGATATTCTGTTATATTTAGGATACACTCTCATGGAAATATGCACCATAAGAAGAAATAAAATGTACTTGGATAAAATATGAGGTCATAGAATCATAGAAAATTAGGGTTGGAAGGGATTTCAGGAGGTCATCTAGTCTGATCCCCTGCTCAGAGCAGGACCATTCAACTATATTAGCTGTATCATTGAAATAATGAAATGTCGTAATAGGAATGCAAAAGATTTTGGTTTGAATAGAAATCCAGAAGATGGTCATTACAACCATGGTTCACGTAACATGGCTTAATTAGGAATTTATTTCCCGTATTCATAATACAAAAATCTGCTATCTATGAATGGCATCTTAAACTTGGCCCATTTTTCTCGGGTTTGTCAAATTTGGATTTATTTCTCCCTTAGGTTATTAAGATGGGTTAGAACTATTTTTCTGCATACTCCATAACCTAGTTATTGATGAAATACATATCTGAAATGGGCTAGATTTTAGTGAAATTAAATATAAAGGCTGGGAATGCTGAATGTCCTGCAGATGTAAAGATTTTTACCTTTGGGTTACTGTCAAATGGGATTATTTACTGTCTGGGATTCTTTGCCTGCATAGTTGGTTTTCAGTTTATCATAACAACAAATATGCAGCTGTATTTTGGTCTAGTTTTCTTTATCGGAGTATACTTTTTGTGTATTAAAATTTTCTAAATGTGTGCACACATTCATTTGTGTATTTTTTTTTTCTTTTCTTGTTTTTTCTTTAAACATCCAAAAACATTTACATGTGTTTTTTTTATGGGTGTTTTGGCTTTAGACAGGAGAAAGCACAATAGGTTCTGGTTATTTGTAAAAACATTTTAGAAGTTTTCAGTACTAATGAACAATGATAAAATAAAGATTTTAAAAAGTGCAATCCTTGTATAGCTAGAATAGTAGGAATAATCTTTTATGGTTGTATGAAATGTTTGTAAAATAGGAGTTCTGAAACATTTAACAGAGGTTGGATACTTAGTATGTGAAGGTTCATGTCCCTATTATTTAAGAATAGATTTTGTTCTATGATCAGCAGGACATCATTTTAGCTTGCCAGGTCTGCAAACTTAGCTTAAATGGAATGATAACTGTATTTTTGCCCCCGCACCATTCATAATTTTGCAGGTCAGGTTCTGTTTTCAAAAGGTGTGGGCATCATCGAGGTAGAGGTGCACCAATACATCGGTCCATATTGTATTGGCACCGATAAAAGCAAAATTGACATTATTGACAATCGCCTTTTTTTGACTGATGTGGCTGATAATGTCACCGATAAATGCCACGAGCATGCGCAGCTGCAGCATGCATGTGGCCAGCCTAGCAGCTTGGAGAGCAGCGTCCAGCTGGTAAATCTGTTGGGTGGGCCGGGGAAGGGATGGGGGGAGGGAAGGAAGATTGAGGAGTGATCGAGTCCCATGTGATGAGGGAGGGAGTGGGGCTGGGGCTGGGGCTGGGTGTGGAACAGAGCTGTGAGCGGCTCATCTGTGGGGTGGGAAGGGAACCATGGGAGGTGCGTGCCCCCTGGATCTCTGCACAGGGCGAGAGCAGGCTGTCATTGTGGGCTGAGGGCAGCACCGGGCTCTTCCCAGCGGTGGGGCTGGAGTAAGGCCGTGCTTGGCGTGGGCGGCAGCAGCAGCACTGGGGGGGTGCCCCCCCGTGATGGCCTGCCCTCACCCCATGCACAGATCTGGGAGGCATGTGCCCCCCATTGCTCCCCCAGGGGTGTGTATAGTGGCAGGAGCTGCCCTCTGCCCCCTCTGCTCTGTCCCATGCCCAGCCCCTCTCCAACTTCCTCCCTCACCACAGTGGCCTCAATCTGCCCACTCCCATCTCCCTTCCCTCCCCTTTCCCCACAGCAGACTTACCAGCCAGACACTGGTCTCCAAGCTGCTGGGCTGCATATTGGCAGTAGGATCAGTATTGGCCTATATGGCTTGTTAATATTCAGTCATTGGTATCGGCACAAAAAATCTTTATTGGTCCACTCCTACCTTGATGGCATGGTACGGGGATAGTGAGCGCTTATTTCCTCACACACTGACTGTGGCAATAACAGGGGCATGGGCTGCTGCCTTAGTGCAGGCCTCCCCACACAGGTGGTGGTGCGGGATGCCATTCTGACACTCTTGAGGATTTGTGTTCCAGTTGCCCTCTCTCTTCCCCTAGGTTATGCTGCTAGTTTTCAGTACATCTATGCAACTATAATTTGTCCTGTGCAACTCCAGTCAGAATTACCAACAATCAAAGAGGGAGCTTCATGGTGTCCTTTGCACAGTTTGTGCTGTCTGTCTTCTGTGTTAGGGGACAAATTGTTTTGATTCAACACCATTATTCCATTCATCTGCTCCCTTCTCTGCCCCTGGGGGAACAGAGGGGAGACACTAGTAGTTGGGTACTGTGTGGGTCCTAAAAGCTAGCTCTGCAAAATTACGGTGTGCCAAATAACTTAGTTTTGAGGGAGGGGTTGTGGAAATTGGAGACTGATAATAAACTTGCAGTCAGAAACCTTTTTATACTGAAAGTTACAGTTCTTTGGAATGAGTCCCAAGTTCTTCCATGAGAAAGAGGGTAATGGCTAAGAGCTATGTGGGCTTGCAGACCAACTTGACTATTGATAAATTTGAATTAAATGATTAACACTAGTTTTTAACAGTGGCAGTTATTTTCCAATATGTAACAGACTGACATATTGGTACATAAATGGTATACTGTATGAAAGAGCAGATCCCTTATGTTGGGGCTTTAAGAAGTTAATTATAACTTGAAAACATGATTTTTTTTCATAGTAAGTAAATCAGTAGTCAGATCCATAATGCATTTACTTTGGAAAACAATCTATATGGTTAGTAACCTGTCTTAAAAGGCATGTCCGTGTTTCTTTCAGTAATTCTTTTGCACAGAGTCCATAACCTACTGTCATTTACAGTTTAGAAAGTAAAGCATGATTAGTAAGTTAACTAGACCTTTATTTTATCCCTCCAGCTACTTGTTTGTTAAAGAACTGTCTAAGGTCCATAGACTGATCACATTTTTAATTTTCACTAAGAGAAATATTTGAAACAATTGCCATTAATTAAACAAGATATCCCTTTTCAGTCCAAAAGATCCCGTTTCATTCACCAGAAAGATAGATATACATCATATCTCTTAAAAAAAGGTTTATTTTATTTTTTAAACTTTTAATTCAGCATTGTCCTTTGAACTTAGATACTCTGGTATCAAAGGCCAAAAACAAAAATCTTAAAGCTTCAGTGTTTATCCAAGTATGAGGCCTTATAAATGTACAGACAGTCCTCAATTTATGACTTTTTGAGTTATGACAAACAGCACTTACGATGTTTATAAATTGACACCTTGTTTTGATGGTCTGACGTGAGTTTTGACTTTCAAGCACTCGATACAGCTGCATCCATCTGTTGTGGTGGGGGGAAAGGTGAGGGAAAGGGGTGTGGAAGGCCCCCTTGGTGATGGGGAGTGAGGCTGGGCATGGGAAGGGGCTGAGGCTGGGCATGGGACAAAGCCATGGCTCATCCCGGGGGTGAAGGCAGGCAGGCTGGTCCAGCGACTCCCACTGCTGCTCCCACTGCTTGTCTGGGAGGGCATGGGGGGGAGGCATGTGGGCCTCTGGATCTGCACGGGGTGAGGTGGGGCTGGAGCTGCACTGGGCTGTGCTCAAGGCAGGCGGCAGTGGCGGGGCTATGGTGAATTTTCAGGTGGCTTCAGCCCTCCCCATAGCCCCCACTCCGCCGCTAGCCCCAAGTGTAGCCTGTCTCTGGGGCCCGATTTGGGGGCACCCCCCCATGTCTTCCTGAGGCAGGGTGGGCATGGGACAGCTGTGGCTAATCTGGGGGCACAGGAAGGGCGGAGTGGCTTCTGCCACTGCACTGCTCGTCCAGAGACAGCACGCTGGCTGTGCCCTGCGCTCGCCTCATGCCGACTGGGCAAGCAGCAGAAGGGCATATCTCCGCTCCCAGCACTGCTGTCATCTGCCTGGAGCGCAGGTGCAGTCCTGGCCCTGCCTCGCCCTGTGCAGATCTGGGGACACATGCCCTCTCCCATGCCCTCCCAGACAAGCAGTGGGAGCTGCTGGATGAGGAGCTCCTAGACCAGCAGCGTGCAGTGGCAGCAGCTGCCCCCACATCACTTCATCCTGGCCTGGCAGTGCTTGCCCCAGCCCCTGTCCCAGCCCCAGCCTCACTCCTCCCTCACCAAGGGGGCACTGGTCTGCCCCCCACCATGCCCCGTACCTCCCCCCTCCCCTTCCACTACAACAGACTTACCAGGTGGACACAGCTGTATTGAGCATCATAAAGGAACTAATCCCCCATCTATAACATTGTTCCTATGGGAAAACTGGTTCTGAGTTATGACCTTTCGACTTTCAGGAACCAATTGTTGGAAATCTGAGGACTGCCTGTGCTAGTGGTTTCATTTCACAGGAGAAGAACACTGTGTATGCTTGTTGTGTTGCCCAAATGTATTTAAGTATCACCAAAAATGATGATTCCATAACTCGGGAAAGCTTTTTTTTTATTTATTTATTTTTTTTATTTTACCATATTTTTGCAGACAGTCCACATGTTTTGGATTATCTGCAAGAAAATTCTTGCAAGAACTAGCAAATTGCCCATCATGAATTTGATGCGTCCTCCTCCACCCCCCGCCTCTGCCCCCATGCCACTCCCGCTGTGGCCCTGTGCGACCCTCTACCTCCTACCACTCCACCCTGTGCTTCCGCTCCCTGCCACCCCTCCCTCTCTGCTGGCTGTTGTCAGGGCCAGGGGGCAGCGGGGGGGGGGACAGCGATGGTGGGGGGCACTGCCACCAGAACCCCTCATTGCCCTTTCCATTTCCCTCCCTGCCCTCTTCCCTGCAGCCTCCTCATGCCTGCCAGCTGTTGTTGGGGGTGGCACAGCAGCTCCCTTGCCCTCTCTGTCTGTAATGCTCTGGGCTCTCACAGCCAATCAGCACACATCTTCTCGGTGGCACATGCGCAGTTGGCCTGGAGCATTACGGACGGACAGACTGACAGCCTAAGGCTTTTCATAGTTTTCATAGACATTAGGGCTGGAAGGGACCTTGGAAGATCATTGAGTCCAGGGATAGGAAGTCAGCTGGGGTCAAAGGATACCAGCAAGATAAACATCCAAATGTTTCTTAAAGGAGTCCAGAGTAGGTGCTTGCACCACCTCTGGAGGCAGTCTATTCCAGGGCTTGGGGGCTCAGACAGTAAAGACGTTTTTCCTTGTGTCCAGCTTGAAATGGTCTTGGAGGAGTTTGTGACTGTTTGACCGTGTCATCCCTTGGGACGTTCTGGTGAACAGGCGTTTCCCCAGATCCTGATGTATGCTCCTTATACACTTGCAGGCAGCCACCAGGTACCCCCTGAGCCTGCGCTTTTCCAGGCTGAAGAGTCCCATGGCTCTCAGCCTCTCATCATAAGGCCTGTTCTCCTGCCCTCTGATCATGTGCGTGGCTCTCCTTTGGACTCTCTCTTTTCCACATCCTTTTTAAATTGAGGAGCCCAGAATTGGATGCAATATTCCAACTGTGGCCCCACCCACGCCGAGTACAGTGGGAGGGTGACATCCTGGGACTTGCTTGAGAAGCATCTATGGATGCAAGCCAGAGTTTTGCTTGCTTTACCAGCTGTGACATTGCATTGGTGGCTCATATTCATCTTGTGGGCAAGCATGACACCCCCCC
>NW_005841912.1:1920933-1922706 GCF_000455745.1 Alligator sinensis
CCCCCAACAAGTCCTTTTTGGCCGTTGTGCTAGCAAGCATAGATAACACTGCCAAGCCTATAAGCATGCTGTGGGGTTTTTTTCCCAAGGTGGAGTACCTTGCATTTTTCGGTGTTGAACGGTGTCAGATAGAGCTCATCCACGCATGTGAAGAAGCTTTGTGACCGTTCGGATTTGATCAAGTGCCCTTCCCATGAGGTGTCTGGGTAGTTGAAGTCTCCCATGACAGCCATGCACCGGGAGCATGCAGCCTCAGTCAGTTCCTTGGTGAATTCCTGGTCGAGCTCTTGATCCTGATTAGGAGGTCTGTAGTAGAGGTCTTTTATTATATTAGAATACTTCACTCTGAAATTGTAAAACACCTTATTTATTGAGGTGGTAAAATTTAACATTTTCCAGAATTGTGTCAGTATTTTGTAAGAATAGAGCAGCATCCTGGTGAGAAAAGATCTGGTAAATTTCAGTTTAGCTTTTTATGTTTGTTGACTGTGGTTTCTAGGAACAACTGGCTTGTCAAAAGTGTCCATAATGAGAAATTTCTTCTATTTGTCCTTTTAAGTTAAAGGCCTTTAACTTTTCAGTTGTCCTAATTTTCTCTGAGGTAATGTAGCTAATTTCTTTTTGTATGTTGGGAAAGAACATACCCAGAAGGATGCTTTTGAGTTCCATGGAACTGCACACCTGAGAAGGAATGAGGTTTTATTGAAGTGTCTGTGCCACATTTGTGAGTACTAGTTTGGGCTTGTGGTATTATCCATCTTTGAAAGAGAAAATACATTTTTAATTTTTGGACTACAGTATTATCATCCTTTTTAGTCTTACTTCACTTGTGCATGGGGTTAATCGTGCCAAACCCACCACTGTACCTGCAGGGTAACAGCTTTTGAATTTGAGCAAGCCTTCTGGCACCAACATCCTGAGCTAGTGTTTCTTAGTCTTTTAATTGGACATCATCTTATTTTAAATAAGTTTCTGAAATCTATCCTTCTTGCACATGTACCTTAAAACGGTAGTTTTCAACCTGTGCTCCATATGTCTAAGGGGATTTGAAAGATAATTATGTTCAATCAAAAGTGTGTGAGTACCCACACTTACCATTCTAAGGGGTCCACACCTGCATTTGAAATCTTCTAGGGAGACCATACATGAAACAAGGTTGAAAACCACTACCTTAAAAGTAAGGGTGAAGAAGTACATCAATAAGAATATATAACTTGCCTGTATTTCAAGGAAGTGACAGAGTTCCCAACTTTGAAGGGTAAGGATTTGTCAGGTACGAGGGCTGAGTGTTTCTTTTCTTTACATTGTAATATTTTTACAGCTTCATAAATTTACTTGGTTACTTTTTGTGACCACTTTTCAGGAGTCATAATCCATTTGGTGAGAAAAACTGCCTTAATCTCCTGTAGACTGCTAGGAACTTGCATACTAGACTAGGAAATAAGACAGTCCCTGTATGTAGTGGTCTCTTAAAACATGCTCATTTTTGGTGCTATAGATGTCTTTATAAAATAGCTCCTTTCTCAGCTGCCACCAGACACTACCAGCTGTACTTCCAAACAAAACCTGAGTGAACAAAAGAACTAGAATTCAATACTGCATACACCGTGGAAACTATGCTCAGTAGTTTGACAGAGTGGTAGCTGAACTGATGATAAAAATGACGTGTGTTGAGGGACCTAGTAAGGAGCAAAATCACTTGGCAAATTAGTCTTTTGGACTCTTTAGTGCTTTAATTTTGGATTAGTGATAAGAGTTAAATGAAGTGGAAAG
>NW_005841912.1:1922716-1931517 GCF_000455745.1 Alligator sinensis
TTAAATTCAAGCTATTATGTTAATGAATTTTGTTTAGGACTGAAGTCAGTAAAAGTTTCATAAAACTTTGCCAAAAATAGTAGAGGTGTGATGCATCAGTCTGGTATCAGATTGATACCAATATAAAGAAAATTTGATTGTATTGGAAATTTGGCGTAACGTGGCTGATACTTTAGCTGATAAATGCCCGTGTATGTGCGCAGCCCCAGTGCAGCACGTAGACAACAAGGAGCACAGGCCAGCAGCTTGGAAAGCTGCATCCAGCTGGTAAGTCTGTTATGGTGGAAGTGGAAGGGGGTGGGGGTGAGCAGATCAATGTCCCTCGCTGTGAGGGAGGAGTGGGGCAGGGGCTGGGGTTGGCGTGGTACTGCCCAGCTGGGGTGGGGCAGGGTGCAGGACGGAGCCTCAGCTCATCCGGGCGGCAGGGGGATGGCGAGGAGGGAAGGATTTGAGTGAAATATAGCTATATTGTAGTATGAAGGTAAAAAAAAATAGTAATTTTCATATAACTACCAGATAGAGCATCCTCTTTAGTATCTACTACTTTTTCTTTTTTTTTGCTTTAGTCGGTCTGAAGTAGACAGGGAAACCAGTACAACATTAGTTACACTCATAAATTTGTTACTTGACGACATACTGGTAGACAAATTTGCTGATGATGTTGGTTTATTAATTACAATACTTGAAATTATTTCTTATGTATGTAAGTGTCCCTCCTATTTTGACTATATAATAAAATATTGTAGCATGAGGGTAAGAATCTCTTGTTCCAGTAAAATGACTAGCTAATGTATACTAAAATTCTTATGTTAACAGTTAATTGCTAATGTAACATTAAGAAATTGTGCTCTTCTCCCCCCCCCCCCCCCCCCCATCTATTAAAGCAAAAATAATTGTTGGGACTAGTTGAATTTTGTAGGTGATAGATCATCTGGTTTAAGAATGATTTTATTTTTGCTTTCTTTTGTATCTAATTATCATTATAATTGCACACCTGTGACTGAGAAAATTGCAATACATTAACTGATGCCAGCCAGGGCTGTTCTGTGGATTGATGACCAGAGTTATTTATAGAATCGGTGTTCTGGTTCTATGGATAAAAAAATTTTAAAATAGGGGGCTTCTTTGGGTTTGAAAGATAAGGCTTTAATATCTGTTGGAGCAGTGGTTTTCAAACTCTCTAAAGTCATGGAGCCCTTTCTCACTTCTCCTCTCTTGTACTCTCCTGCCCTTATCCTGTGAGCTGATATGGAGCCAGGTGGCTCAGCTTGGCCAGGCGATGGCAGTGCAACACCTCCCCGCTCACTCTGCCATTACCCCCAGTCTCTTTGTGGAACCACTGAAGGCCTATTATGGAACCCTGGGGTTGCACAGAGTACAGTTTAAAAACTGGTGTATTAGAGAAACTAGTAATGAGCATATTTACTGACTTTATTTTGCATTTTTTTTAAATTACTCTGATCTCAGTAATATTTTAGTCACACATACTTTGTTGTAGAATTAACTGTCCTGCATGACTACACGGTATGAAAATGCATTGCTCATTCAAGGTTCCTTGGGTGAATTTGATATCTTTTATTAGACCAACCCAAATGGTTGGAGAATAGTTATTAAGCAAGCTTTCGGGTTCAAAAACCCTTTGTCAGGCTAAGGAAGCTTCAGCAGTTGGTGTGTGCTCTTCCTGGATGGAATGAAAAGTAAACAAGCCAGGAGCTGGCCTGGGTGAGGGAGTCAGTTGTCAGGCAGATTGTAATGTATCAAAAATCCAATGTCTATGTTTAGTCCATGATCTCTAGTATCCAGCAGGTTGATGAAATGGAGTTCATAGACTTGTCTGTGGGAAGTATTGTGTAAGTTTCCCTTGAGGATCAGGACTGAGAGATTGGAGAGAGAGTGGCCCTCCTGTGAGAAATGTGCCCCCACCGGTAATTGGGTATTTCTGTCTTTGATAGATTTCCAGTGTGCATTCATTCTGGTGCGCAGTTGTTGTTTGGTCTCTCCTACATATTTTCCATCAGGGCATTTGGTGCATTGGATGAGGTATATTACATTCCTGGAGGTGCAGCTGTAAGATCCTGGGATGCTGATGGCTCTGTTGTGGGGTGTAGTGATAGTCGGGGTGGTGGAGATGTGTTGGCAGGTTTTGCATTTCTTGTCCTGGCACGGTCTGGATCCTTTTGGTGTGTTCTGGACAACAGATATATTTCCACTCCAGGATCTTACAGCTGCACCTCCAGAAATGTAATATACCTCATCCAATGCACCAAATGCCCTGATGGAAAATATGTAGGAGAGACCAAACAACAACTGCGCACCAGAATATGCACACCGGAAATCTATCAAAGACAAATACCCAATTACCGGTGGGGCACATTTCTCACAGGAGGGTCAGTCTCTCTCCAATCTCAGTCCTGATCCTCAAGGGGAACTTACACAACACTTTCCAGAGACGAGCCTATGAGCTCCATTTCATCAACCTGCTGGATACTAGAGATCATGGACATAGACATTGGATTTTTGATACATTATAATCTGCCTGGCAACTGACTCCCCAGCCCACCCAGCCCCTGCTTGTTTACTTTTCATTCCATCCAGGAAGAGCACATACCAAGTGCTGAAGCTTCCTGAGCCTGACGAAGGGTTTTTGAACCCAAAAGCTTGCTTAATAACTTTTCTTCAACTATTTGGGTTGGTCTAATGAAAGATATCAAATTCACCCAAGGAACCTTGTCTGCCTATGTCCTTAGACCAAGACGGCTACAACCTAAACCCCTGCATCAGTAAGATCATGCATTCTAGTCATCAGAAGCCTGTGAACATTATGGTTTTATGTGCTTCCTAACATTTATCACATATATATGTATTATTGCCAAACTTCAAGTTGATTAGGAGCTGCTGATATGCTATATTTTCATATTGTATAGTTTGTTTCTTAACAGAGTAGTTATCTTGCTTTAAGGTTTGAATATGGCTGTGTAATGGAGTAACTTCTGGTTTTCATTTGCTGATCTAGTGGTTTAATTGGTGTTGCTATCACACTTGAGGGCTTGGTTTACTGAGGAGTATTTGGATGCGAGTAGTAACAGTGAATATGATAGAACTGTTAATGTAGCTTTCAGCCTTTAATTTGTGGGACCTATGTTTTGATGCTCCAAAAAATAGCTTTCATGTACTAGGAGGGTTTGAGTGAAAAATAGCTAAGGCTATGTATGTCTTTACTGCATAGAACTTGCGTATCTACCTGGAGATGTAGGGCAGAGCTCAAGTGTCACTTATATTCAGGGTGCAGAATGAATAACTTAAGTGCTGATATTCCTTTAATGCCTTCCCTAAAGACTCAGCAGGTTCTTAGGGAGGCCAAACAGCTGCTGCTTTGAATATGCAATGTCCAAGGCCATGTTTATGCTCCTGTAAAGCAAACATTGGGCAGGATGACGGTGAACACCCTCCAGTTTCCTCTCCTGTGATATGCAGATGAGAATGGGCACTTCCCAAGTTCTAATTATTTTTACCTCTAGCTAAATCTCTCTCAAACTATTCAACAAATATTCAGAAATTATTTTATTCCATCATACGAACACCTTTGGGAGCAAAAATTTTGTTTGTACAGGACTTTCCCCATTAAAGTAGATTTGGAACCTATGGGCTTCAGGTTTGTGAGACCCTCCTTCTGATGAAATAATCCCTCTGAAAAACCGACACAGCAAGTATCTCTTCTACTTGGTAGGGTCTTGTATACTAAGTTAGGTGTTCAGTATGTTTGTCTGTCTCACCAAGAATATGTAAATTGCAAGATATGTAGTCAAAGCTTCATTTGTTGGAACAAGGGTGTTTCAATCCCCAGCCTGTGGGCCAGAACTGACCTGGCCTATGAGTCTCCTACAGGTCAGGACATTTGGGGGCAGGGGAACAGTGGCAATTAGTACTGCTGCCTCTTCCCCACTGCCAAATTCCCAAGCCCCATACAGCCAGATCAGGGCTGGGTCATGTCCCTTTCTCCCACAGGTCCAGGTTTGGTCTGGGCCATGCCTCCTTCCCCCTGTGGGGCTGGTTTGGGGTAGGGACCACATTCCCCATCTCTTTCAGTATGGCTGGATTGGGCCCTGTCACACCAGCCAGATCTGGCCCACAGATGAACCAGGACCAGGTACTGCCCATGGGGAAAAAGGTTGAGCTCTGTTGTGTTAGAGCATTCTGATGGTCTCTTAAGCTTTTAAGGAGATGGGTTCTAATATATGAGGATAGGGAAAACCACTTCAGTGCCCCATTCAGCCAGCAGGGTTGGCATGATGAAGACAATGCTGACAAAAGACCTGACATTAGTATGGGATGTCCTCAGTGCAGAAGGAGACTTTACTGACATGTTAAGCTGGGGGTGGGCAGTTATTTCAGGCCAAGGGCTGCTTACCGAGTTGTAGCAAGCTGTTGAGGGTTGCATCAATAGCCCCAGCTCTTAACAGGTGCCCCATCCCCTGGTCACCATCTTGTGACTGGAAGTCCTGTCCCCTAACCCTTGACCTTTACCACCAGAAGTCCCTCCCCTTACCCCCACAACTACTCCTTTCAGCAAAGGGTTTTGTCATCTCAACCAGAAAAATACCAAATTATATTTTAAAACATGTACATCTACACCATTAATTTGATTTAAAAAACTATTTTGTCCTGATTTACATGCGTTTATCTAGCGCACATAGAGGTGATTGCAGAATAACTTAAAATGAAGTTTTACTCTTGTATATTGTAGGGGGCCTGGGCCTGGGGGTGGGTATAGGTTTGTGGGGGACTGTGGGTGTAGTATGTGGGGTGTGGGGGAGGCTGTAGGTGTATGTGGGTGGATAGGTGTAGGGGTGGTGTGAGGGAGCATGTGGGTATGTGTGTGGATATGTGGGGTGTGGGTGGGAATGGGGTTTGTGGGGGGTTGTGTTGGGGGGAAGGTGGCTGGGAGGGTGTGGGGGTCTGCATGCATGGCAGCATGGGGGGGTGAATGTGTATGGTGTGTGTGTGTGTGTGTGTGGGACTCACCCTATGAATACCCCTGCCGCCCTCCCCCCAACTCCTGACCCTAGGATATCAGCATGGGCCCCGCGTTCCTGCAGTCTGGCCGTTCAGCTGGGAGCCATGTGGTGCTGGAGCGGCCAGCAGGAAAGCAGGGAAATGGCAGCTACAGGCTGGGGGGAAGGGACAGCGAGCAGGAGCACAGGGCCTGCACTGGTGTCCTGGGGCCAGTGCTGGCGGGACCCAGAGTGGGATGGCAGGAGCGTGGGGCCCCTGCTCCCCTCCAGCACAGTTGGTGCTAGACTCTGTGCTCCTGCTGCCCTGCTCTGGGCCCCGCTGGCACTGGCCCCACTGGCATGGGCCCTGTGCTCTGCGTGCCTGCTGGCTCTCATGTCCCTGCACCTGTAGCTGCCATTTCCCTGCTTTCCTGTTGGCCGCTGGCCACTCCAGTGCCATGTGGTTCCCAGCTGAGGGACTCAGCATGAGCTGGCCCAACCCCGAGGACTGGGACCATCCCCACAGTCCTCCCCTGCCTCCCTATCCCAGAGAGAGAAACTCAGATAAGAGGGGTAGAGGGAGGCAGAAACAGCCCCAGGGGCCCAGGCCAGAAGACTCTGCTAAGCACAGGGCTTCTGGGTGGGGGGGAGGGGAGGTGGGGATGGGAAGGGACTGGGGGCGGGGCCAGGTCAGCCCTACTACTGGGCTGCTGAGTCCTGCTGGCTTCCCTTGGGTCCTACTCCCCATGGCTCTTGTCATCTTTGACAAGCAGCCAGGAACAGATCAATATTAATTTTCTAAATTTTTTAGGGGCCCTGCAGGCTGGATAGAATGGTCTGGTGGGCCGGACCTGGCCCATGGGCCATATTTTGCCCGCCCCGTGTTAAGCAGATGTCGACACCTTTGGTACTGAGAGTAGTGGGTGTTTTCACACAGAAGCAGAGATCTCAGGCAGAACTTGTCTTCATCACAGAAAGCCTCTGGAGACTAATCAAACAAATGCGTTGGTAGCGTCTGCCATTTAAAAAAACAAAACAAAACAAAAACTGTTCTTGTGGCCCTGTGATGCATTCTAGGATACAGTCAGACTGGTTGTGTCAAGGGCTCACATTAATTTTAAGGTAAATAATTTTTCTGGTAAATCATTGAAGAGAGAATTGTGTTCACTGGAACCCCAGGGATAAGATATGCCCCCCAGAAATCAAAGTAATGCAAATGAGTAAATGCAGCACAAGAACAGACAAACTTAACTGTTTTTTCACTGGGTTACTATGTCCCCCATTAGCTACCTGAGTGCCCATTACAAAAATTATTTCTGCAAGGAAGTGACATTTTAATTCCAATTCAGTGTCTGCCCCTTGGTGAGTCCTGTTGTCTTGTTTCAGTTTTGACAGCCTGTGTTCAAATGCCTGGGGCAGTTTACAATATACATAAAATACTGATTTTATGAAAACAAAAAAATCTGTGCTTAACGAAATGCTGTATTGTAATTGGAGTATCCAAGAGTAGAAACTCTTTGCTAATGCCTTTCCTTGGTGCAGTTAAAGCTAGAAAAGGCTACTTCAGCACTTTCAACTTTTTTGTGTTAGTAAGGTTGGATGAAATTTTGTATCTTATCTCTAATAGAATTTTCCAAGTAGAAAGTTGGTGTTTTGATTCTGACTTTTTTCAGTGCAGATGAAATAACTTATTTTCAAATTTTTATAACCTGACTTCAGAAATGCAGTTGCCTATATAGGGGCTTGCTTGGGTAATTTCTGTGCGATTTGTAATGGGTATTTGTAGTAAGAATCATCTTTGAAATCTGAATCGACTGGAATGTGCCTAGGTGTGTAAGGCTATAGGGTGCTTTCAGGCAAGCCCCCCCCCCTCTTAAAAATGGTGCTTTATTTTAAACTTGGTGCCCAAAAGAGGGAGCACATTACTTCAGCCTGCTCACTGGATGTCTGTAAAGATCATTGCTTTAGTGGAGCTTTTTTGGATCTTTTATCTAACAGCTGATTGAAACAGCTTCAGCTAAAAGTGCTAAAAAGCCCTACTTGAAGCGCCCAATCTTTACAGATGCTGCAGAGCCAGGTTGAGGTAACCTGCTGCTGCTTCTGGTAAAAAGGATTTTTTGGGTTTTGTTTTGTTTTTTTTAATGTCTGCAGTCTGTCCAAATGGAAATAGGTTAGTTTTGTGCACTATTACATTTAATTGAACAAAGTAGTACTTTGTTAGGCAACAAATTCACATTTAAATTTTTTTTTTGGCAATTTGTTTCAATAACTTTTAAAGGGCATAAAACTGTTTACTAATCCTGATATGTTCTGAAGGCTTATTTTTTAAATGCGTATAAATGCAAAATAAGAGTTTAGTGTCTTCCCTCTTACAAAGTGGAGCTCTCCGGTGTAAAGCATTTTGTTCATGGGGTCTTCTGATCTAGGCTAGCTGCTCTGTAATATCAGAACCTTCGTTGTCCCAGTAATCAAAGTATTGGGAAGCAGTAACTGAAAGTCAGGGCAGTGTTTTGTACAAAAATTAACAGCACACCTGGAAAGGAATATTTTTTAAAGGAAAATTCTTCAACTTTACAGAGCAGATGCATGAAATATACTCATTTAGGAGGTTAAGAGATGTAAATTTAAGTGAGATTTCCCACTGAAAAGTACTATACAGATTTGTCACCTGTCTAAATTATATCTGCTGACATGGGTGATCTTTTTTAATTGCATTTTATTCCTGTTAGTGTTGCAGACTACATTGCATTCTGTTTTCTTGTTCATCCTTATCAGCATAGTTTAGTGTATTCTAATGAGGTAGTGATGCAAATGCATGTAGAGGTGAGGTACTTTAGAGGTGCAAGTAAGCACAGTTTTCTGTCATCTTTGACATTAACTGAAATCTCAAGTGTGATTTGTAATTTAAAAAATGTACTTAATTTTTATTAAGGTTGTGTAGTTCTTATATTCAAATAAAATCATTTTCTCAAGTTTCAGATTAACCATCTGCACACTACTCAAAACATTATTCTGTGTAAGGATTTGTTTGATATTGCTAGTTTCATACCATGTCCTATATTTGGATGTGTTTGAAAGTTCTGGATTCCTGCCAAACAAGTTCACTGTTTTGGTAGTGAAGATGCAGTCTCTAAGGTTTCATTTTACAGTGATACATCTTCCACCTGCAGTAGGCTAGCCTTTGGACCATATACCCCCTCACATTGAGGGGACGTGATTCTGATTGAGCTTTCTAGGTGTAACCACAATAAATGCAGTTGCTAGTGAACTGGGAATAGAGCTAAAATAAGCGCTTGTATTCTGATGGAACATACTGGCAAAAATAGAAGAGGTTGGTGTACTTACAGAATGATTGAAAATAGCTGAGAAGGTTCAAAGATTAAAGACTGCTCATTTTTCTTCCCCAAGATGTGAACTTTGTTTGCAAGTTGCATTTAACTAGTTTGACTTCTCCAAATGTCTTTATTGAATTGCTGTCACTGAGATCACAATTATTTAAAAAACAGATCACACAGACTCTTAGCTTTCCTGATGACTTCTAGCAGCTCTTTTATGCTATACCTTTTTCTAAATTAATGCTTTCCATATTAGTTCTCCATCTTATAACTCGTGTGCAGTTTTTCTCTCTATTGCAACTCTCCAGAATAACTGAAAGAAAAGACGACCAGGAGGCATTTAAAAGGAAATGTACCTTGCAGAAAGAGAGCCTCTTTCAGAGATCACTTTTCCAATGTGTTTCATGTTCCTTCCTATTTTTGGCATTTGTTTCTAGAGTGTATTTTGTCATTTTGGGGGGGGGGGGGGAAAACT
>NW_005841912.1:1931548-1953693 GCF_000455745.1 Alligator sinensis
GGGGGGGGGGGAAACAGTGCCCAGCTGTTCAGTATCTACCCAAGATATTTCTTTCAAAACACCTAGACTCTTTCATCATTTGTCAGTCAATAAGAGCCATAAACTTTACATAATGAAAACTTACTTGGAAATTTGGGGAGGTGCATTTGAAATAAGAAATTAGTTGCTGTTTCAGCATTTGCTAGTTTTTATGGTAGGGTTGGAAAGAGAATACTGGTTAGAGTATGAGCAGATTTCCTTTACGAAATTTCAGTGAAATCTTTAATACCTAGCCTTTTCACATTTTTTCCTACACAATATACATAATATATGAAAAATAGTAAAGCGTTTGGGTGAAAAATTCTTTTTGGAAAATCAAGAAATCCATTAATTGTAGCCTGGGTTTCATAATGGCTAAATAATTGATATTCAGCTTGTTTTTAGCTTGCAGAAGCAGACTTGTCAGTCACTGATGGAATGACCTGTTCTCTGATCAGTTTAACCATTCCCATGTGCAGCAGGCTTTTCTCTTTCCAAAAGGAAGGAAATCTCAAAGAAGGGAGTTCCCAAATCCATCAATGGGACCTGAAGACTTTTCCTCTTAATTGTAAGATAGCACTGAAATTGAGACCTAAACAAAGGCCAGCCCAAACCAATAGAGAGCTACTCAACCATTTTGGTTGGGGAAGAGACTACAGTCTTTTCTCCTTCCTTCCAGAATACTAGAATCCACATGAAGATGATCTTGGAGAGGGTCCCTGACAATCCATGAAAGCAAAGTCAAGATCACACTGAAATTCCACCTCTGTACTAAATTTTCTGAGTCATTGGTACTAGGACTTTGGGGAGCCATAGACATTCAACAGATCCTTTGGCTGAGATCCAAGATGGAAAATTGCAAATATGCTTTTGTTCGTCAACCTAAAGAATGCCTATTTACATATCCCTATATGGCCACCCCCAAAAAATCATCTATCCTTGCTGTAGTATTTGTTGTGTTTTTAATAGGTAGCCAGATATAGAGACTCCTTTTAATTTGTCTTATTTCCTTAAAATATTGTGCATATCTTATTTCTTCTCAGTAAATACAGCATGCTGTCTGGGAGAGCAGTGCTATCATGCTACTGGTCCTATGGACAGTGGCTTCCTTGGTGGGTTAGAGTTAGCTGTTCAAAGGATCTGTCATGCCTGGCTGGTTGAGACTCATGGATACACATGCTTAAAAATAGAAGTCTTTCCTCTAGATTAGGTCTTTCACATTAACTTGGAAGATGTTAAGTGTATTGGAAAAGGCCATAGGCAGACAAGGTTCCTTGGGTGAATTTGATATCTTTTATTAGACCAACCCAAATAGTTGGAGAAAAGTTATTAAGCAAGCTTGACCACACCAACTGCTGAAACTTCCTTAGCCTGATGAAGGGTTTTTGAACCCGAAAGCTTGCTTAATAACTTTTCTCCAACTATTTGGGTTGGTCTAATAAAAGATATCAAATTCACCCAAGGAACCTTGTCTGCCTATGTCCTTAGACCAACACGGCTATAACCTAAACCCTTGGAAAAGGCCAGGCTGTTGGGTACTGTATTAGAGGTTGAACTCTTGCTAAATTTTCTTAATGTGCTAGTAGATTGATCCAGCTTTTGCTAATAGAGTAAGTATAGTTTGCATCTATGGAGCTCTGCAGGTACAACATAGCAATCCTGATTATTTAGTGATCTTCAAAGCCTTTGCAGCAGCTTAGCAAAAGGACAGGAGGATGTTGCAAATATTCAGCTTCTGTTAAATACACACTGGCTGATTTGATTTAGTAGACCTATCAGCAATTAAATGGATTAATGTAGCTTTCACATTTTAGTCGACACTCCATTGGATCCTGCCCATAAATATATAAATTTTAGATATATAAGAAATATCTATGGGAGCTCATGGCTAACACTAGCTGTCATTCCCTTGGAATAAAATGTACTCCAAAAATAGTACTTGGCATTTCGATCTTTAGATTAATTACCCCTGGGTTTATATATTGGAGTACATCCTCCTAACAATTCACATTTAAGTCTAAAAGCTACTTTAATAAATTGGCATATTAATGGATTTTTTGTGGAGCAAGTTTACAGTTTTTACTGCAGAACCCTTACTTTGTATCTGACGTTGAGAAACACTCATTCATTGGGCTTCACTGTTCACTGGAGAAACTCTTATTGACCTTAGTGGAACTAGTTTGATTTTCAGCAGCACACTACTGAGTAAACCTCACTCATTAACTGAAAATTATTGCAAGTTTTCTTAAAGCCTGGATCTTAAAATGACAGAAGGAATAAGTCTTAACATTTCTCCCTCTTTTGTTTCTTTCCAGGTGGAATCGTTCATTTTGGATCAAGATGATTTGGAAAATCCAATGTTGGAGACTGCTTCTAAATTGCTTTTGTCTAGTACTGCTGATGGTGCTGACTTGAGAACAGTAGATCCAGAAACCCAAGCTAGATTAGAAGCTTTACTTGAAGCTGCAGGTAAATTGTTGCATCTCTTAAGGCTTAATCCTGCAACCCTTATTCATGAGATCCCAGTGCCTGCTTGCATAAGTACTAATCCTTATGTGTTGCTGTCCTGAAATGTAAAACATGCTGAACTTTCCAAAAGCGTGCAGGTTTTGAGGGGAGGAAGGGAGCTGATTAAAATGCATACCTTTCCAAATTCATTTTGTTACAGATAAAGGAATGTCCTGGTTATTCTGACAAAAAAAAAAAATTAAACCTTTTTTTGTTAATTTCTCAATTATTCTCAATGTGTAGGGCTTTGCTTGGAGTTGAAGTGCCTTGAACTGTAGGGCTATTGTTTCTGTACTTTCATAGCTAGAGTCCCTGCTAAGTCTTCCAGTCTATCAGCTTTGACTGTTTCCTCAATGGAAAAAGATGGCTACTCTCCTAGCTATGTAAAGTGGAATTAGAGATCAGTATCTACTGTTTACCAGCCTTTTTTTAATTCAATAGCTGTTCTGTGGTAGACAAATATTCAGTTTAACTTTTGAGTTCCTTAAACATGTTGCAAGATGTAGAGTAAGGGTTCTTATCTTTACAGCCAGGGCTGTCCCTGAGTGGGGTGTGAATCAGGGCAACTGTGCTTTGGGGGGCCCCACGGACAGTGCTGTATAGACACTGCTGCAGCCACTGCACGGCTCCGTGTTCCGGCCACTTGCCGCCAACCCCCTCTTCTTCCCCCTCCCCCACATGCTCTGGCTGCTTGTCACCCCCATGCCCCACACACCCCTAGGGACAGCTCTGTTTACAGCTTTCTGTAGAGTAAAATTCTGGGATAGTAAAGCTACTCTTATTATTATTAGAGTTTCCATTAAAAATAATGGACTCCCTCCCCAGGGGTGTGCCCTCTTCACTGGATTAGTTAGTTATGTTTGTTCCTTCCTCCCTGAACCTTGCTCTTTTTCTTGCCCCAGGAACCTTGGATTTTTTTCCTACACAATGGACCATCTTCAACAGGAGGGGTTGATGGTTCCTTTAGCTCAGTGCAAACTCTGTCTTTTTAGTTGAAGCTAACAAACTAATTGCTTTGGGAGGTGGGAGATTTGGTAGGTTTGAACCCCTCAAGATAAGGAGGGCCTAGAATCCAGGTCTCCTACATCCTGGATAAATGCTTTAGTTGCTAGGCTGTTAAGTGGTGGCATGATGGCAGAACCAAGCATTTTTTCGAATCTCTAGGTGAGAATTTGGCCTGTGAATCCCAGTCTCACTCAGGTGCCAAACTCGGGCTTCAGATTAGTCAACCAAATTCCCCCCTTCTCAGGATCAAATGTACCCCTCCTCAGGATACTAAGTGCTGCATGCCCTTCCTGAAGCACCTAACTCTTGCCACTTTAAGTATGGCAGAAGGCAGGGCAGGGTGGCACCTTAGAGACTTAGTTGATTAAGTAGTGGAAAAAAGCCCTGAGGTCCCCATATGGTTGCATCTTATTGAGATGTGTAATGGGGCAGAAGGAAAGACAGTGAGATAGTACAGGTGCCTCAGTAGCACTGAGAACATGGTTGGATAGGTTGATGATATTGCTGTGGATTATAGGCTTGTTGTTGGATCTTGTAAGTTTTGAAAGTTTTTGCTTCCTTCATCTTCTCTAAGGAGCATTTGTGATAGGCTTTATGGCCGGAAGAAATTGGTCCCCTTCTGGTCAACAGCTCTTATGCCTGGGTGGTTCTTTATGCTGTTTGTTAGTTCTGGAAGTCTGGTGCTGCTTTGTTCATGGTTGCTGTGCACAACACTGGTAAAGGTGTTCCTTAATATCCTGGAGAGAATGAAGCACAGCTTGTCATGAGTCTCTGCGATATGTAGAACTTAGTGGATTGGTCACTTTGAAATGGTATTCATCACAAAAAAGATATCTGACCATACCTGAGCAAATTATTTGTGTACGTTGATTGCAGTCCATTTCATTTGGTAAAGTGTGAAGCTCTCCATGAATAGAGAGGTAGTTAGCAATGTTAGTCTGAAGTCAAACACATAGCCAGGCAGTTAGTAGTCTCAAAGGCCCCCTCTATACATTACAGGTATGGTACAATTAATTTGTTAATTGCACAGTTAACTTGAGACCAACTACATGTGCAAAGTTGCTATCGTATCAAAAAGCTCCAGTCACTTATAAAGTTAGACCTTGAAAATGTGTACTAACTGTATAGTTGGTTGCTATCAAGCATTAATTTGTATGTGTAACAGGGTCTCCCCCGCAGCTGGGACAGTGTCAGCTGGCAGGGCTCCTAGCCACAGGAAGGCAACCCCCGAGCCCTGGGGATCATGGTTGCTGTGATCCCCAAGGCTCAGGGGTCCATGAAACCACTGGGTCCTCTCAGGGCTCTTAGTCCCAGCTGCCCCTCACCTGCGCAGCCACAACCCAGAGACTTCACAGCTAGTGAGGCTCTGGGTCCCAGCAGTGCATGGCACAGCTGGAGCCTAGAGCCCTGTCACCTGCTGGGACTCGGTCTCAGTTGTGCATGGCCCTGACAGCTGGGAGCCTCCTCAGCAAAGGGGGCTTCTGGCTGTGGGTGCGTGCTTGCCAGTGTAAGGGGAGCCTGGGACCTACCTTTTTGGCACCAAAATTCTCAGTATTGCCATGCGTAAGTATCGCCATCCCTAAAATCATTTTCCAAACATAATTGTTTAATGTATTTGGAAAGGCTTCAGCTAACCTAACAAATGAACTGAATTTAAAATTCTTTGTTACCTTCTTCCTTTTCTGATATGTATGCACTTGTAAATTGGAACAAAAGGAATAGGTAAACTATCTACCCCTGATGGTAAAGCGTTTGCAGATCCCGAGGTACTTCGTAGATTAACTTCCTCGGTCAGCTGTGCATTGGATGAAGCTGCTGCTGCACTTACCCGAATGAGAGCAGAAAGCACAGCAAATACAGGGCAGACGGACAAGTAAGTAGAACTTGACTGGGATCCTCTGTAGCCTATTCCTGCAACTTAAAATTCAGCCTTTTATGATGTCATTTTCTTTTTCTGTAATCTGATGAAACTGTTGTTTACATTGAATTGACTTCAGAATAGTTATTCTGAGCTGATGTTTTGAACTGCCCATTAAATCATTTAGCTCAAAGAATTTTCCAGATGAGGAATGTAGACCTGTTTTTGCATGCAGTACTGTGTGCTTGGAGTCAGCAGTGCTAAAAGTGTTAACATACATTTTGAGAGAGTGGTATTCATTTCATTGTCTTTATTCACGCATCATTGTAAGCATCAAAATCCAGTAAGTCTGTTTCAAGAGTATATCTTTTTCCTTCAAGAAACAATGACTCCTGAAAGCAGTGGACTGATGAAATGCTATTTTATTGTTCATTTTCTTAGGGTTCTTTTAAGTAGCTATCTAATCATAAATTGACTAGTTTGGGAAATAAATAAATAAGAGGGTTGGGGAATGATCAAGACCCTTCTATGGTCTTTTTTCCACTTTCATAGTTTCATACTTTCTTTGTTGGTAGGGTTGGAAGGGACCTAAGCAGGTCATCAAGTCTGACCCCTGCCATGAGCAGGAAAGAATACTGGGGTCAAATGACCACAGCAAGGTGATTGTCTAGCCTCCTTTTGAAGATCCCCAGGGTGGGGGCGAGCACCACTTCCCTAGGAAGTTGGTTCCAGCTCCTAGCCGCCCTAACTATGAAGTAGTGCCTCCTGATGTCTAGCTTGAACTTACTCGCAGTCAGCTTATGGCCGTTACTCCGTGTAACTCCTGGTAGTTCTCAGGGGAACAGGGACTTTCCCTTTGCCTGCTGGTCCCCCTTGGCAAGTTTGTAGATGGCCACCAGATACCCTCTCAGCCTTCTTTTGTGTAGGCTGAACAGGTTCATGTCCCGTAGTCTCACCTCATAGGGCCTACCTTGCTGCCCCCTGATCATGCGAGTGGCCCTCCTCTGGACCCTCTCTATGCTATCCACATCCCTCCTGAAGTGCAGCGCCCAGAACTGGATTCAGTACTCCAACTGCGGCCTGACCAATGTCGCATAGGGGGGGAGGATCACCTCCTTGGACCTGCTCGTGATGCATCTATGGATGCATGAGAAGGTGTGGTTAGCTTTCCTGACTGTGTCCCCACATTGGTGGCCCATATTCATCTTGGAATCAATAGTGACTCCAAGATCCTTTTCTGCCTCTATGCTGACAAGAAGGGAGTTCCCTAGCCTGTAGGTATGCTGCTGGTTTTTCCTCCCCAGGTGCAATACCTTGCACTTGTCCATATTGAGAGAGAAGGATGGTTTTATGGGGAAAAGACACTGGACTGGGACTCCAGACCTGAATTCAATTCTCAGCTCTGCCACACTGGACCTTGGGCAGGTCACTGAACCTGTTCCTTGTATCTCAATCTTTTACTAGTAGATTAATTCACTTTCTCCTGTCCTTTGTCTGTGGTAGCTATTTAAAATGCAAGCTCTTCAGTGTTCTTAACTGTTCATGCAGCATCTTGCTCGATAAAGCCATTACATGGGTTTAAGGCCTACTGATGCTACTGTCTTACAAGTTGCTGATTTTCATTTCTATCTCAAAATACTGAACACCTTCAAAATACATTTTAAGTGCGCACGGGGGGTGGTAAGTAGACATGGATCAAAGCATGTTAGCTTTTTTTTCTGTTAACCACATGAAATGACTTGTATTGCAAGCTAGTTAATTTGCCAATATTAAAATTGGTTGTTACGAGTATCATTAGAGAAATGGAAACAAAATTGAGAGCTAATGTGAATGATCAGTGTTGGAAAATATATTTCAATTTTTGTATTACGAGACCAAGGCCCTGTTGTGCTGAGAACTGTATTCTAAGCTAATCCTTGCCCTTAAGAGCTTAGTTTCAATAGACAAAGCACACAAAAGGTTTGTAACTATGTGAAGATTTATAAATCTGTTGTTATCTGATCTGTGTATAGCTATTTCATTTTTTGGGGTGGAATTTTGTTGGAAGGTGACTAAGATAAGGCAAAGGAAGGGGAAAAGGAGGTTGGATGAAGGAGAGGAGAGGAAGATGGTTAATTTTTCTGTTCCAAGTATTCTGTATATTAAGAAACAAAATGCCGTCACTTTTTATTTTTATCTCATTGGGGTGATTGTGTTTACTAGTGGGAAGACAGAAGATATCATGATCTAGTGCTGATATAATCTTCACTATGTCTTTGCTGGCAAGACTTCATTTAAAAAAAAAAATGGCACCAGAAAGACCTAGCAGTGACAATGGACAGGAAATTAGAGAAACATTTGTAATGCAGTATGCTGACAGAAGGGCTGTCTCAGGCCACCACTGACCTATCGTTTGGTTTTAGGCAGTGCTACAAAGATATGACAGACTGAAATGTTCAGCAAATAACTGAAATCTTTAAAAATGGGAGAGATGAGACTGAGTAATGATCAAAGGCTGATTAAAGCAGAGGCAGTTGCATTATTAGGGGGAAAAACCCCAATTCTGTGGCTAAATGATACCCTAAAGATCTTGATGGCAGGAAACAAGATGTCAAACAAAGCTTGGTTAGAATGGTGCATCATAGATACCTCTTAATTATTAATGCATCCAAACTGCGTTACAAGCAGGTGTGATTTAGTATAGTCTTCTTTCACTCCAGGTCTGCATATGTAAGGGTGCAAAGCATGGAAAACTTTCGATGGTGAATAGTCTCCTTAAGTGAGCCATAATTTCTTTACCGTTTAAAGCTTAGTCTCTCTCCATTTTCTGAAGATGCTTTTTACCTTACTAGCCGCAGTTTGGCAGAAGCTTGCTCAGAAGGAGATGTAAATGCTGTACGAAAGTTGCTAATAGAAGGGCGAAGCGTGAATGAGCATACAGAAGAAGGGGAAAGCCTTCTTTGTTTAGCCTGCTCAGCTGGATATTACGAGCTTGCACAGGTTAGTTTCCGATGATATTTTTTATGTATAATATTACTGACTAGTCTGTGTAGTATAAAAGTCAGGGGAGAATGTCAGTTGCATAACCATTACCATATTTACCTGAATCCAAGATGACTTGGAATTTAAGGTGACACCCCAATTAGATTCTGTACATGGAATATTATAATTTGTGGGTTGTCTTAAACTGCCTCCCCCACAAATGCTGTGGGGTGGAGATGAGCGGTTGAGGAGGGGCAGGCTTCCTCACCCTCCACTTCTTGCCTCTTCTCCATTCCCTGGGCCTGCCCTTCTGCTGCCTGTTTCCCCTGGCCCTTCCCCTGGCTGCAGCCCCTTGCCCCATCTACGCGCGCACACATGCTCACATGCCGACACATGCATACACATGCGTGTGCATGTACCTGCTGGTGGCAGCTCCAGCCTCAGCCAGAGCAGCAGCAGCTCAACCCAGAGCCCTGACTGGAGCTAGAGCTGCAGCAGCTGCCTGCCTTGGGCCAGTACTTCAGTCAAAGACAAAGCTTTTCATCCTTTGTGTTGAATGGAGGAAAAAATCCCATGTTGCATTCAAATGTATACAGTAATTTATTTTTGACAAATGAAAACTCTGCCTACCTAAGTGAATTTTGCATTGCTAATAGACATTATCTTTCGTTTCCAAAGTACTGTAGATCTTTATATGACGTACTTTGTTCACAAAATGGGATTTTTCAGAATCTTAAACATCATGACAAGATTTTATTAGGTTCTTTTAAGCTTACAGTAATATTTTATTGCCCTTTCGTCCGAAGGTTCTTCTGGCAATGCATGCAAATGTGGAGGACCGAGGTATTAAAGGAGATATAACGCCTTTAATGGCTGCTGCTAATGGTGGACATGTCAAAATTGTAAAGTTGCTGCTAGCTCATGGTGCTGATGTCAATGCACAGTCATCAACAGGTACTAACCATGCCACAGTAAAACTTAAAATCAATGTTATTATGATCATAAGTGAATAATGAACATTTAAGACTTTGAATGAGAGTTTCTGATGGACATTCAGATTTTCTTTGTAGTTTATTCACTATTTAATATTCTGTTTAAGTGGGTTTGTAGCAGGCTGTGCACATCAGATTGTAGCAGGCTGTGGGCTTGCAAGGGGCTATAGCCCAGAAGTAGGGAGTGAAACCTGATTTTAGGCCTGCCTAGGAGGACTGAACCAACTGATAAGAATAATTTGCTAAGAGAGTAAAGGACAGACAGACAGATGTGCTAGGCTAGTGGCTGCAACACCAGGCTGGAGCACTTTCTCAGGGTCTGGGAAGAACCCAAAAAGGCTCCCAGGGGGAAGGGAACAAAGGGGAGGGAGACAGAGAGAGTGGTGCTAGGCTAGCGGCTGCGACACTGGGGCCAGGGCACTTGCTTGGGGTCTGGAAAGAGACCCCGGGGCTATGAGGCTGGAAGCAGCAGCACTACACCAGGAAACTCATTCCAGAGGGAGAAAAGGAAGACGGGTGCTGAGAGAGCAGCAGTCAGAAGTCTCAGGACTGTGAGTTAATCTTTTATGGACCATATTTATGTTTGTTTATTGATCTGACGATTTATGTTTGTGGTGTTTCCCATGAGGCAAGAGTGCCCAGGAAAACAAAGAACTGTGCTGATTTGTATGTAGCTTCCATTTTTTTCTTTGAGAAACAAATACAAGATAACTCCAGATCTCGTCAGTAGGGCTAGTCTGAAATCTGAATACTGCCTTTTTTACTCCATCTTCATTTGCAGATGTTGGATCGCAACATGCAGTTTCCAAAACTGAACAACATGTCCTGCACTTGTTAGGCAGAAACTTAATTTTGAAAGGATGTCTATCAACCGCCTTGGCTGTTCTTCATGGCCAAAATTAGCAGGAACCCAATGGCAACCCAGTAGGGGAGGTGGTGGTACAGGAGAATAAGAACAAAAGTTAAAAGATGGAGAGAATTGATTATAAAGCTTGAAAGAGAAAATGGTGAGGGGAGAACCCACCCAAAAGTGGAGGGAGTAGAATAGCAAGATGCACACTAAGAACACGAGTTAAAACAAAAGGGAGGGAAGAGAAAGTGATCGTAATATTGGCACTGTGTATCATTTTCCCATTCGTCACTGGGATAGTTTGAGGCATGTTAATTTACATGCCCATGCATAGACATACTAATAAAATTAAACAAACAATAATCTTAATTCCATAATAACACCGTAACAAATCTTAAATATCAAAACATTGAAGAAGAATGGGTTGAAGGAATTGAACAAAAAACCTAGATTAAGCAATGTATGACAGAATTCCTACTGCCTTGTGCTAAGAAAATCTCAGGATTTGAGTGGCAGATGTTTTGATAGTAACATGGGTTTGAGACCCATACTTTTGAGTTCTGTGATGTGAAGGTCATTGTCTGAACCACTAGAGCACTGGTTCTTGTTAGACACAAGGCACTCCTCAGAAAATGCTAGCTCTGAACGTTCATTCATTTTTTGATTACAGTAAACTAGCAGAGCAATTCTTCTATTGCAAAGAACTCAGAAAGACCATAACAAGTTAAAATTTTTGGCTTCATGGATTCTGGTTTGAAATCTCAGGGTATTTCAGGTGACTTGTGTAGGTGTAATATTGCTAACAGTGCTAATATTGAGCTTGCAACTTGGCTATGGCTGCTGGCTAGAAGTCTGTCACCTGCTCCCCTCTCCCCAGCTGTCTGCAGTCACTCACTGAAGAGTCCTGTCCCCTCTGCAGCAAGGGAAGTGCAGATGGACCAGAGCAGCAGGCCCTTCAGCAGAGGGGATGGGAATTATGCTGCAGCTCTGTGCCACCGATTTTTACTCCTCCTCTCCCCATCCCCTTACTGCACAAGCCAGATCAGACCTCATTGCATGCTGAGGGTCACCAGCTCCTGTTCTGAAGCATTGCAGGAGCTATAGGGAGCTACACTTAAGTCAGAAAAAAAATTCCATCTACTTAAGTGCAGGTATTCACATAGGTTCTAGATTTGGCATGCCACTTGGGCAGACTGCAGTTATATATAATAAGTAAATATTTAATCTAGGATTTAGGTATTTACTGTCAGCTATTATGCAGATAATAAAATTGAAGTATTTCTTTCTTGAGCAATCTTCAATAAGGTGTTTCTTATTCATAAGTGTCAGAGACTATGCATCTAAAAAGTAGTGGCATAGTACTTGTACTTTGGGGATATTGATCTGTTTGATTTTTCTCTAGTGCTTTTTTTCTGTAAAAGTGTGAAGGGAGTGATAAGTGCCTGAAAAATCCAACTCATTGAGCAGATTCAGAAGTGAAACTCAGCTATGAAAAAAATCTAATAACAAATATGGAGACATTAATAAATCTATTCAAAAAAGTATTTTGAACACAATTTGGGTACTTTCTAGTATTTTTTTGCAAACCGGCTTTGTTCTTTTCTGGCACAGATTTGCTGGACATGTGGTGAGTGTAAGACGGTGTTTGGTTTCACTGCCCTTTGCAATTCTGCCATATTTTATATTCACATCTAATCTGTTTCAATTAATAATTTCATATATCTTTTTTGTTGCTGTATTTTAAGAAGAAAAATCTGTTTTCCTCTTAAACTTCAAGAGTTCTCAACCAGTTTTAGACTAACCAAGGTATGAATGATGCTGTTGAAATAATCTTTTGAGAAACAGGTCACTGTCAACAAACTACCAATGAACACTGTGAAACTAAAACTTACATTATCAATTGTTGTTAGAAAGTAGCTTATCTTTATCACTGCTGTTAATCATGGAGTGTTCATACTGGTGCATTCATTGAGACACAATGAACATATATTATTAATGTGTGTGCACTGATTCTAGCTCTTGTAAAATCTAGTCACAGAAAACTAACTTCTTGATATTATATTTTGCTGTTATGCAAAAAATTATTGAAAGTCATGCAGGGTGGCACCTTAGTGACTAACTAGTTCAGAGAGGCATGAGCTTCTTTAGGCAGCAGCTTCCAAAATACTTAAATTATTGAATTTATAAGAGATCTAATGTGAGCTTTCCTTCGTGCATAGCTGTTTCTCTTCATTGAAACTGTCAGATTTAATTGGAATTGTGAAACTGATATTCTTCAATGTGAATATAGTTCATGGCAGTAATTGTACATTTGTATGGCATTAAATAGGGGCGATTTTAATTTTTTTCAGGACTTCAAGCCATGGTTTAGCATTTCAATCTATTGGCATTGTTACATGTAAGAGAAGATGTGTTTTAATCCTACTGTTTTTTGAGTTGCACCTGAAAAATCTTTTGCCTGCTGTTTTTAAAGAATTGCCTTCATATTAGCATGTTGAAATGAGGCTGAGGATGAATTTCAAGTTTGGGCAGTATCTCTAACTCATTGTCTTTTCTTATTTTCTTCCCCTCTCCCCCTTTGTATTAGGCAACACAGCACTTACATATGCCTGTGCTGGGGGCTATGTAGATGTTGTGAAAGTATTGTTGGAATCGGGTGCTAGTATTGAGGACCATAATGAAAATGGTCATACTCCTCTTATGGAAGCAGGAAGTGCTGGCCACGTGGAAGTAGCCAGAGTGCTGTTAGAAAATGGAGCAGGAATCAATACGCATTCCAATGAATTTAAGGAGAGTGCTCTCACATTGGCCTGTTATAAAGGTGAAGTATTGAGGTCTTTACTTATTTGCCAGAATTTTTATAAACAGTTTCCTTAAACCTTGATGTTCAGCACAAAAAATAATTAAAAGGTTATAAGGTAAATATATATTTTGTGCAGATTCTCTAACCCTATTTAGCGTCTTGTTACATTGATAGCGCCATTAAATTTAATTTGACCACATAAGGTGCTAATTAGTGTATGGATATTAGTCTCGACCTAAATTTATACTGTAGGTTTACCCGAGGTTTTAAGTCTTTCTTACTCCATCAGTGAAATGGTTAGTGAAATACATGTGTTTTGTGCAGTAAATATAATATCCAACTTCTAAAATGAGAGTTCATTAATAAAATATGGCAAAGATCTGGCACTGTACAATGAATGTCAGTTTAATTTTCTATAAAATAGAGGTGGGGGGACTGAGTCACAGAACTAAAGTGGCTTGCTCAAGATGACAGAGCCTGAGGGTGACAAGGCATAAATAGACCTCAGGTCTCTAATATTCTGCTCTGCTTGTCCATGTTGCCTGTTCGTTATCAAGCAACAGGGTTGCCAACTGGACTGAAGCTATTTTGGGAGATTTTTTTTCCCCCAACATAACATAATGTCATTAATTGTACTGTTCAACCCTTTCGCAATATCAGTCTCCCAGATGGCTTTCAGTAGTCACTGGGAGATAGATGCTGGTCCTGGTAGATTCCCGGCCAATCCGGGAGGGTTCGCAACCCTATCGGGCAACTACCTTAGATTATGCAGGCGTAGAGTAAAAATCTTCTGGGCTTCTTTGGGTATGGAAAATGTATACTTGGAACAGCTTAAAGGGGGGCGGAGAGAGCTCCTGCTCCAGCCTTCACAGCAGGTGGTAAAACTGTAGCAGTACAAGTGTAGCCAACCATCTCAGAGCCTGCTTCATCCAGGATCAAAGTACGGGCAGTTTAGCTCACTTGCATCTATCTCTGTTGGATCCTGCACGTGTAATGGTTACAGCATAACAGCTTTGGTTTGCCCCCAAGTAAGGTTGCTCCATGTGTTCATTTGCCCATACCCTGTTTTAGAACTAATACAGTCCTGGCAATACAGTTGCATAACTTTGGCTCAAGCCAGAAAGTAGCCATCTTCACAAGTATTTCAAGAATTTGAAATGTGCAGGTCCCTTTACTTCGTGATCTGTTTACCAGGAAGCTGCTGTTCTGGAGATGTTATCATAATGTTAGTTGCCTAACAGCCTGTTAAATTCAGCCTAGCTCTGCATATACAGCAGGGGTGGGCAAAGTATGGCCATAGGCCAAATCCAGCCCACCAACAGATTCAATCTGGCCCATGGGTGGACGGCTGCCAACTCGCTGGATGTGGCCCATGGGGTCATGGTGTCAGCAGTGATGAGCAGTGGTGTCAGCTGTGGGCACTGCGGACAGGTTCAGTCGCTCAGATACAGAACCTGCCAGCGGCCATCCACAGCTGACCCACTGCCTTCCTGGTGTGGTAGAAGCTCCCACCAGAGCACTGATCCAGAACCTGCCAGTGGCATCAACCACGGTCCCAGGCAGGAGCTGCTGCCACACAGGGCGGGTGTCAAGGTCTTGCTCTGTCTGTCTCTCTCTGTCACTTCTCTTCTCCCTCCCTCCCCTTTCCTCCAGAATCTGGCCGAAACTGTTGTTCATCAGGAGCCCCAACACTCAGCCGTGGGCCCAGGCAGGAGCTGCTGCCATTCCGGGCAGGTGTCAGCATTAGCTGTGACACTGCTGGCAGGTTCTGCCGCTAGGCAGCAGCTTCTGCCTGGGTTCACAGCTGTGTAGAAAGACAAAGTGAAAGAGACAGAGATTGCTGTGGCCCTCAACAGGTCCCCAGAACTCATTAAGTGGCCCTTCAGCTGAAATAACTGCCCACCCCGATACATAGCAACCATCTTTTGTAATATGGTCACGGTACATTAACTGCTACTCAGCAGTATTATGTCCATAATGTTCATGATAAGCATTCTGGTAGATTAAAATGCTCAGGAATTATTTTGTATTAAAGTAAACAATTCTTATTTAAGTAACTTGAATTTGTGCCATTTAACTTCCTTGTATCATATTGAACTTATATCTGTACTTGTGCAGTATTTTAGTGATTATCATGGGCCGTGACACTATTTACAGTAAATGTTGCCTAACTGTTTGCTCTTGCTTATAATGCAAAAGGTGGAAACTATTGCCTTCAGAGGTATTTTTCCTTTTTTCTTAATGTAATAAGTTGGCTGTGCCCGGATCCTGGTTGCATATTTTAAACGGGACCTTCCACTGTATGTTAATCTGTGAATAGACAGATAAAAATGACAAATGTCTTGTTGAAAGTGGTGTGAGGTGATGTTAATACTGGGTATTTTTGATTTAGGCCATTTAGAAATGGTGAGGTTTCTGCTGGAGGCAGGTGCAGACCAGGAGCACAAAACAGATGAGATGCATACTGCTTTAATGGAGGCTTGCATGGTAAGAGACACATTATTATAGCTTGGAAGCATATATAGCATTTGTTCAGCTATTGGAGAAGATCCACAAGACAGTAATCCCTTCCAATTTTTGCTACAAAATCCAACTTAAAAATGAGCAAATGCAGTATCATTTGGAAGTAGTGTTTGGTTTTTTTTATACTCTTGCTTGATGGCCCTCTGGATGGTGAAGAAAGGAAACATGGTTAAAAATAAGATTTTAAAATAAATAATGTAAAAGAACACTCATTTTATGTCTCTCACTAGTAATGGTCTGTGCTATTTCCACTTCAGGCCTTCTCTGTAGTGGTGATGGTCTCTACTACATACATACCTCATAGGCCAGGCTCTAAAAAAAAAAAAAAAAAAAAAAAAAGGATGATTTTTTTTTTTTTTTAAGGCCATTTCAAGGAAAATCTTCCTAAAGAACGTACTGAAATAAGTGAGTAGTACTGAACTGTACTTCACTTTCAGGTTTATATATTGCTACAGTAACTGACTTTAAATATAAAGCTCTTCTTTCATGGCGACTGTTAAATTTTCATACAGGAAACTAAATTGTAATAATTTGAACTGAACTTTCTCAGTGGCCTTGCTAATACATACATATAACAGAAGTTTAAAATATAGTTCTCTTACATTTAAAACTTGCATGCTAAACATGCCTGATCTCGGCTATTGGAGGCACGCAACGTGAGTTGCTATAGTTTAGGGAAGAGATCAGCAATTGAATCTGGCGTGTGGAGTTAGAGCAGTGGTTCTCAACCTTTTTTGAACCAGGACCCATTTGTAAATATTGATGACCAGTCCTGACCCAGTGCCCTTCACTCCCGACCCACTGCCCCCAGTCCCCCAGTGTGTGGGGCGGGGGGTAGGTATGTGGGAGGCATGGGGGACCCCAAGCAGCCTCTTGCAGGCTGGAACTCTGCCAGCCTGTAAAGGAAAAGACACAGTAACCCACATTTTTCTCTTTTAAAGGAGAATCCATTTTTAAAGTTTGTTCACAACTTTCATATATTATTGCAACACACTTTTTCATTGGAACCCACAACTTGAGAAACAATGAGTTAGAGGACTTCACCTGAGTCTGTGCTGGTGTTTGTACTGGAACTAGGCAGCAAGGCACTGCTCCCTTGCATCTGACCTTTTTTCCTCCCCTTCCTGTCACTGCCACATACACTTGCTTCAGCAGGGCTTTGGCCCTGTTCCAGCCTGGTAGCAGCTGTTGCAGTGATGGTGGCTCTGACCAGAGCCTGTGCCAGAGCTGCTGCGGCCATTGTTGCTGCTACTGGGACAGCTGGGGTCAGCTCCATGCCCCAGGCTGGAGTGTGGCCAGAATTGTGCTGGTGCCAGAGCAAGGGTAAACGGTGGGATGGGGGCAGAGGCTGGGAGTGGAAGGGGGCAAGACGGGCAGAATTAGTTGTGGGGGGGACAAAATTGGTTGGGGGGGACAGGCAAGAAGGGGGCTAGGTGGGGGCAGGTACCAGGGGGTGGGAGGGGAGGGGCCAGGAAGTTCTGGCATGGGTGTCAGCAGGTGGCAGGGTGGGCAGGTGCTAATTTCGGGGGGAGGCAGAAGGGGGGTTGCAAGGGATGGGGAAGAACGGGCTGCAAGGGGCAGGAATCAAGCTGCTAGACTCCCCCACTGCTTGCCCCTCCAGTGCCTCTCCCCACCTTCTTCCCCACGATCACTGCTTTTCCCCACTGCAGCAGTGGGGGGAAATTAATTTAAAATGATCCTCCAAAAATTAGATTATATGGAAAATGAAAACAAATTTATAATTTTTCCTCGTATAGAATCTTAATAATTAGGGGATCATCTTAGATTTAGGTCAATGTGTTAACTTTAAAGCTGAATTAAATGGATTAAAAGGTTGGAGGAACAATAAAAAAAGATGCAAGGTACAACACAATTCTAAGTTAGGAATGAATAGGGGATTTCTTTTGCTACACTGTCCAGGAAGTCAGTGTTTGTCATCATTACACCCTTGCTTTCTTTCTTAATTTGTCTTTTTTTAAAAGAAATGCCATCAGAACAGAAGTTGAAGCATAGTCCGAGTTGACAAAACTTAACAAGTATATTGGGTACTTCCCTTGGCTAGGGGACCATCAAGATAGCAATTTGCTGAGAATATACCCTGGTAGAGTTGCACAGAAATTAGGAAATTGAAGATGTAAATTTTACACATATTAATGCTGCTAGATGATTATTTTAAGCTTAATTTATGATGAAGGTTATCAATGCTCTTGTATCGGGATTTTTTTAAGATGTCTGTAAATTAAATCTTGGATTCTAGCAATTTTCACATTAGTTTAGCTCAACAATTTGTAATATTTTGACTGTTTCACATATTCTAGCAGCAGCTCATAAATACAATTTATTGATAAATTTTAGTTTATTTGAGATACAGATGCTAGTTATATTAAGCAGTTGTATAACACCTTATTTATATGAATTGCCACCCTGAGGAATCCCAGATTTTAAATCCTTTGCATCATAGCTTTGCTTTCATTGTATTTTTGTAGTATTCTGGGCTTTGGCTCTTGGATTCTTCTTGGATCCTGTGATTCATGCATGTATATGCCCCTTCCCCTTTCTCCTCAGCTCTTTGGAAGGTGTTCAGGGAGGATAGTTTTCTTGTATAGAAAATTCTCTTTTGGATATTTACAGAAATAGTTCTGGATCTTTTACATTGTTATTGACAGGGATTCTGGTTTTCTTTGTTTAAAAATTGCAAATTCTCTGATAAAGAATCCCAGATTCTCTGATTAACCCCTCTTCCAAAATATATGTTCTTTCACGATTAAAATGACATGCCACTTATATATGAGAGTGTGTGTGTGTATATTTAAAATATACATATCAGTTGAATACGATGTTTTATTGATATATTTACAATTTTAAAGCAATTTGAAAAGCTACCAGTGCCTCAATCATTATAATAAAATAAGTTCTAAATACGTATATATCTTGGTGTTTGATCTTGGTTCTTTTTATCATGGAAAAATCAGAGCTGCTTCTGCCGCCTTTGCTTACCATAATGTGGGTCAAGTTTGCAGGTGTCCCCCCAGCTCCTTTGTGGTGCTGAGCAGCCCTGATATGCTAATGTCCTGCCCATATCCCTGGCCCTGCCATTGCCCCTCACTCCCAGCACTGCCAGTGTCCCTTACTCCCAACCAAGTTCCTCCCCCCCTAATGCCCCTCATTTCCACGTCACAATTTCCTGTCCCTGCCGGTGCTCCTTACTCTCGCCTTGCAGTCCCCCCACCCCTGCTGGGGGTTGGGGTGTGGGCTGAGAGTGAGGGGCAATGGCAGGGCCAGGGATATGGGCAGGACATTAGCATTTCAGGACTGCTCAGCACCACAAAGGAGCTGGGGAGACACCTGCAAGCTGGACCCACGTTATGGTGAGCAAAGAAGGCAGAAGGAGCTCTGATTTTTTCCATGATAAAAAGAACCAAGATCAAACACCAAGATATATACATATTTAGAACTTATTTTATTATAATGATTGAGGCACTGGTAGCTTTCCAAATTTCTAAATTTGTGGTATACTTAACCATGTAATCTATCTGGTAGAAAGGAAGGTAATTGTTACTCAGCTAGAACTGTTCTACCACTTAAGGGAGCCTTTGAATCATTAGAGTAGGCATTCCTTTTCTTCATTTTTTTTTCTTTCTTTTTTCTCACAACAAACCTTAACCAGCTCCTTGATGGGCCTTTGTCAGGGACCAAGTTTATGAAGGTAAGAAATGCTAGGCCCTTTGCCCATAGTCAACTCCCTTGAGTGGCCTCCATGGGGTGGGAGGGCAGGGGTAAGCCCTGGACCTTTTTAACTTCGAGGGGATAGCTCACATAGCCTATCGATACATAGGCAAGGGATGTAGGGATGAAAGATATGGTTGTTCAGGTGTGGCCATGATATTAGTAAGGAAAGCTGGGTGAGCAGCTTCCTAGAGCACTTTCAAAAACTTGCTGCCCAAACCTTTAAAAATAACTATTCCTTAACTCAATTTTTCGGAAGAATTAGTAGTCATCTTTCCCCAATCTAAGAAGGCTACAGTCTCCTGAGTACTATTACACTTGGTACAGGGGTGTAGGTTGTAGCCGTGTTGGTCTAAGGACTTAGGCAGACAAGGTTCTTTGGGTGAATCTGATATCTTTTATTAGACCAACTTAAATAGTTGGAAAACAATTATTGTTTTCTAACTATTTAAGTTGATCTAATAAAAGATATCAGATTCACCCAAAGAACCTTGTCTGCCATTATACTTGGTATGTATTCTAGAACAGTGGTTCTCAACCTTTTTCACACTGGTACCTATTAGCATAACTATCATCTTGCTGTGACACACACCTTCCCGGTCCCCAACACAGTGTCTGTCTCCTTCCCCCTCCCTGCTTCCCCTCCAGTTGCTGTGTCCGGCCCCCTCCCTCTCCCACTGCTTTACTGCTGTGCTGTTTGCTCACCTCTTTTCCCCCCCCACCCCCCCCCCACTCCATGCAGCCTTGCATCATTTCCCACAGACCTCCCCACGACTCTAAAATCTTCTTGCAACTCACTTTTGGGTCACGGCCCACGGGTTGAGAAACACTGTTTTAAGCACAAATGTGGCATCTACAGGTTCTCTATAAGAAACTGTCTAACCTTTCTCTTAAATGCCAGTAAGCCTTTCTGAATAAGGGATTTTCTCTAAGTAAAATTGCACTGATTTAACTTAAGTGTGCTTACTGAAAAAAAATCCAACTTCCATATTTATTTACCTTGTACTTGTACATTTATCAGGCCAAGCTGACAATATCAACAAGGTTTAAACCAATCAGTGTTCATAAAAAAAAAAATGCTTTGATTTATCTTAATTGTAGGTATAAGGAAATCCGTAAATACCTTTAGTTACATTGGTAAAATTGTTGTGTGTTGAGCAAGCTGTAGTTACATTTACAACCGAACAGGAGCTTTAGAGTCTCTTGGATTTTCTCACGTTACTTTAACAGTATGTCCTTACATTGCAAGGTTCATTAAACCAGTGGCAAAACTGTGTTTCAGTTGACACGCAGTGAGCTTGAGCCGGGGTGGTCAACCTGTGGCATGAGTGCCACAAGTGGCACAGGCAGCTTCTGTGGGTTGCAACAAATTGGGGAGAAGACAGGCAGTGAAGCGACAGAGAAAGCAAAGCAGCAAATTGGCCAGGGTAGTACAGGGAAGAAAGCAGAAAGAACATCAGATCAGGCAGGGGAAGGACTGGAGTGGCATTTGGGGAGAGCTAATGCTTGACCTACCTGCCAGAAAGTTCGGCCCTCGCTGGTTCAGACCATTCAGGCCTTGTCTGTTATAAAGTTCTGCATAGCTATAGCAAATAGGAATATAGCTGATGTATCTGTGCTAGCAAATCATTTGTCTTTCAGGGAGGCTTGGGTTTTGTAATGGTGCCAATTTAGTTAAACCGGTAGTTATCCCATAGTGAGTAGATTAAGCCTCAGTCTGGTCTTCAAAAATGGTCTGTCTCTGACTCTTTGAAGCATAATTTTTCTTCCTTGCTGCAAACAGAGAATTTCTGATATCTTATTAGATCAGCTTAGGACAGGTAAGCAGGCTTTGGCCAGCTCTTGCAGTTAAAGAACCTTTCCCATGATTATTCCTGGATGAATAAGATTCTTCTGTATATACAGCCCAAGAGTTTTTCCCAAAAGTAGTGTTGCAGTTTTACTTTAACTAGGACATCATCCTGCCTTTTAGATGTCCCAGATCTTATTATTCAAAGGAAATCAAGTTTGCCTCCCTGGATGTCAGAAAGGGTATAAGATACTATTTACACATGATTAAGTCCTTTAATATGTCAGACAAGCAGTTTTTATACTTTATTTGCAAAAAGAACCTCTAAGGCAGTGAGTTTCTAGCTGAGTGAAAATGGCAGTCACTGATTTAATTAAGAGCAGGCAAAACTTCATCAGGAAACAAGGTGTACTTGAGTAGGTGGCTGATAATATCAAAGAAGCTTGGTTCTCCTGGGAGACAACTGCTCTACCCATATGATACTTGGTACTACCGCTTTTTTTTAAAATCAGAAGGTCTCAAAGCTGGAGCTAAAGCGCTGCATGTATGGTGTCATCTCTGAAATTTCCTGGCTTTTACATTTGCACGGTCACTTGGACGATGATGCCTTAGATCAGGGGTTTTGCACCTTTTTTTAACAAATGTACTCCTTCTGTCTCAAAGTTTGAGCTCGTGTACCCCTTTATATTAAAATTATTTAGGGGGCTGTGCACGTGACCTCCCTCCCCCGGGGGCAGGTGAGTCTGTGGGGGAGGGGAAAGGGCCATGGGAGGGCCAAATCGAGGCCCCCATGGTGAGGAAGGGAGTGGGGCACAGGCAGGGGCAGGGATTGGGGTGAATGGGGCCCTGGCTGGGCCAGGTCTTGGAACAGTCGAAGCCCGGGCGGCTTGTCCAGGCATGCAGGGAGGCTCCCGCCACTGTGTGCACCCTGGTACAAGCCTGGGGGGCATATTCCCCCCGATCTGTGCGTGGGGTAGAGGTGGCTGCCACCGCGCACTGGGCTTTGCGCGCTGCTGCAGCTGCCCTGGGAGCCACTTATGTCCTGTGCACAGGTCAGGGGGGCACATGCCCCTCAGGCCTCTGCTGGGGTGCATGCAGTGGTGGGGGGTGTC
>NW_005841912.1:1953703-1971527 GCF_000455745.1 Alligator sinensis
CCCGACCTTGTTAAGTACCCCTAGGGGTATGCCTACCCCTGGTTGACAACTGCTGTCTTAGATTTTTTAGCCATCAAACCTGCTGCAAAGCACACATTTTCCTTTGGGCGTCTGTATAGTTTTCTGGATCCAATTTTAACATGGAGAGTATGCATTTCATTTTGAATAAGGCTTGAAGCATATATGCAGTTCATTTTTGGTTTGGATATAAAGATACTCAAGGTTAAGGGAAGCCAGACCAATTAGATGCCTTTTTCCTGACACATTTTTTTTTTTTAAGTTTAATTTTAGTGCTGAACTTGGTATCCTTCCAGTTAAGGTAGCTTTGCTTTTTTTTTTTTTTTTTTTTTATAGGAGGTTTTGAATTCCTGCTAAAGGCTTACTTCTTGAGAGGTCTTTCACTCTTTTCTAAACAGAGTATTTTTCCTTAGATGATTTATAGTGACTAAGTTGACTTGTTTCTCACTGTCTTGACTCCAGCCTACTATATACATTAAGACACAAAGCCAAAAAGCTGTAACAGTCGGTGTCTGAAAGTCTGGTCGTCTTTCCTATGCTATATGTAGTAATTAGAAAAATGGACAATATTGTAGTATGGGTCTAGAAGAATATTTAATAAAAAAATACCTCTAACTTCTCTTATCTTGTCTTTTCCTTCTCATTAACTAACAATCCCATTTTGACCAAACGTACACCTGCTTCTGGTAAATCGATATTGCTGTGATTAACTCCAGTGCTGCTGGAGAAGATGGGAGGGTGGGAATGTTTGTCTCTGCTTTTTGCTTTCCTTTATTTCGATGGTCTTCTGCAAATGAATTTCAGCAGCAGAAGTTTGCTACCTATAAGAAAGGAGTGCAGTTTCACAAACCAGGAGGTTTGAAGGATAGTGCTTCAGAAAATGTCATTGAAGACAAGTATTTCACACTTACCCAGATAGTCTGTTCAAAGGAAAACTTGTTTATTTCATAGATGGCAGTTTGGTGATTACTGTCCTGACTAACAAGGACACCAACTAAGCAAGCCTATAAGGGGGGAAATGGGGTTTGTGTACTTTTAAAAAATATTGTATGATATATTAAAGGCCTGAAATTTTGCTTTTGGCATTTTTCTGCATGGATAAAATTTCAGGTTCATCTTGCCCAGAAGACTGCATAGCTAGTTACAGGCTATTCAAAGTTGAGTAATTGAGAGGGAAATGGACTTTTAAAAACACACTTTTTAGCTCAACTAATATTTTAGAGAAAGTTAGCTTTTTTTTTTTGTTTGTTTAATTAGACCTGAAAGCACTTAAACATCTGAGACTAAAGTAAATCTTACAAGAAAATTGTGGGGAAGGGGAGAGGGAGATATTTCTGAATGCATCTTTATTTTTTAAATACATTTTTATTTTTATTTTTTTTTTTTTTGCAGTAGGACTATATGTTTATCTTGGAATTAAACACATGCAAGCAAGAAACAGCTGTTACCAGTGGCTTAGAGAAAAATATATTTTGCTGATTAGGGGGCTGCATTATACTAATAATTTCAAGTACAAATTGTCCATTATTTCTGTCTCATGAGTGCTTTATAGTCCTGTTGTGCCTGTTGTATATTTTGATAAATATTAGTGTGTGCTCTGAAATTGCTAACTTATTTCTTGCAACTTTTATTCTTTATTGATGAACTTTATAAGGTTCTAATAGTTAATATTTGGAATCTTTGCACTAACTTCCTTACTTGATTGTAGCTATTTTGGATTTTTCAGATAAGTCTGAAAGTGGTATGTTCCACAACTTATATTGATCTTCAATGAGTTTTGTGCTTCTAAATTCTTTGATTTCAATTAAACATCACAGTCATAAGTACCTCTTGTGAATGGGGTAATATATGCATTTTAGGTACTAACTTCAAGGTAGGTGATAGATGTACTGCGTTCATCATCTGTTTTTTATTTATTTTTTGTTTGTTTGTTTGTTTGTTTTATTCTTAGGATGGGCATGTGGAAGTTGCTAGATTACTCCTTGACAGCGGTGCTCAAGTGAATATGCCTGCTGATTCTTTTGAGTCTCCATTAACTTTGGCAGCCTGTGGTGGGCATGTTGAGCTGGCAGCATTATTAATTGAACGTGGAGCTAACTTGGAGGAGGTAAATGATGAAGGCTACACACCACTAATGGAAGCAGCCAGAGAAGGCCATGAAGAAATGGTGGCACTATTGCTAGGTCAAGGTAACTAAAATAATGTAACTACTCAAACTTTAAGATTTTTGGTGGCATCTAGGACTATGAATGTACTTGATAATTTTAAGAGCTTATTTTTAACTAAAATGCTTGCATATTTTTTCCTTTTAGTAGCCTTCTTTCAATTGTATTGAGCTGACCTTTTAAAACAAAATTATGATCTTCTAATGAGTTCAAATTAGCAGTAACTGGTAATCTGACCATATATATTTTTCAGAATAGCATTCCATGCTAATCAATCAATATATGTAACTTGTATCTTTAAGTTGACATCTACAGAAACCCACTTTGAGAATTAGTCTTTAAGAAACTTAATATTGCTTATTGTGATTATATAAGCAATCACTGAATATTCAGAGATGCATAAAACATACTGTGTTGGTCACAAATCACTTCAGTAATTCTTTTTGTAACTAAAAATATCTGGCAGTTAAAATCAGCTTTACGTTTGGTTTTTTTAATATTTTTTTCAATAACTAATTTGAGCTTGGGTGGGATTTGTTTTTCTTTTTGGAAGGAGCAAACATCAATGCTCAAACAGAAGAGACTCAAGAAACTGCTCTAACTCTAGCTTGCTGTGGAGGTTTCCTGGAGGTTGCTGATTTTCTTATTAAAGCAGGAGCTGACATAGAACTTGGTTGTTCCACACCTTTAATGGAAGCTGCTCAAGAGGGTCATTTGGAGCTTGTTAAATATTTACTAGCTGCAGGTATGGAGTGGATTTGTGGGTTCTTTTATTTTTCATGGAAAAAAGTGAGTTCTGGCTAAATCTTTAATAGCTGTGTACGAAGTTACACTATAAAGATATGGTATAGATGTTTTATGTTATTTGATATTTTTGGTGTATGCTTATCACTGCCGAGTATGTAATAGCCCAAGCTTCATTTCAGAGGGGATTTGTAACAGAATTTTTGTTAAATATAGCTGATAAAAATCTTTCTTTAAATATTTGTTAAATGTTGAGAAATAGATTTCAAGTTGTACAGTCTCTTTTGCTGAAGGATATAATAGAGACTTGCATTTTTCTCTAGTGTATCACATAATGCTTACATGTTTATTCATACTGTTTCAGGGGCTAATGTGCATGCAACAACAGCAACAGGTGACACAGCACTGACATATGCATGTGAAAATGGTCACACAGATGTAGCAGATGTCTTACTTCAGGCAGGTGCAGATCTGGTAAGCAGTTGCCTTTATTTAAGATGATAATTTTTTAAAAAGCTACATTTTACATTTGTATTCAGTGCAAAAATGTGTGCCTGCCTTGCTTTTTCTTTATTATATTTCACATTAGTTGCATAAATGATGGTTTAGATAGCTTTTTATCACATGGGAATTTTTTATCCCAGCTTCAGAATACCTGTAGAGCCTTACAGTGCCAAAAAAATTGAAGCAAGCTGCAAGTTTGTGTGTGTATGTGTGTTAAAGACATATGGCCCAAGCATTAACCATTTTCTACTTTGAACATTTTAATACATCATAATTTCATCAAAAAATGAGATTTTTATAAAGGTGTATACAAAATCCTGTCATACCATTAATGTTGAGTTAGGCTTTGACTATCACCAGTTGTTAAACAGTAAAATGTTTCAATTTGTGAAATATTGTAGTCTGGATTTTAAGACCCTTTAGAATCTTTAATTTTCATATTCTTTCTAGGAACATGAGTCAGAAGGTGGAAGAACTCCTTTAATGAAAGCTGCAAGAGCAGGTCATGTTTGCACTGTTCAGTTCTTGATTAGCAAAGGTGAGTTTTTGAGAAGTTGCATAATAATTCCTTTTAAAGGAAGTATCAAAGATACTCTATGTGCATACATGTTTACAGTATAGGTTTAGATAATGCTACTACAAAGATAATTTTAATATGGTATTTTATAGAGCATTTGTGTTGCATTTGCATTAAAAAAAAATTAACTGAATTGTGCTGATTCTTTTTTAGTTGCTCTTCACATATGATTATTTTTTTAGTTAAATATATATTTGATCCCCAATTGTCAATTTTATCTACCATTTTATCAGAATATTGGTTAATTGTAGGCCATATAAGCTATAGTTTTGCTCTCAGCTTCATTAGATCTATTTTAATAACTCTGGAGTTACTTAAGCAGCTAATTTTCATAGGTTATTACTTTCAAATTTAGAAGCACTAAATGATCATCTGTTATCACTGAGTTCATTGGGAATCATGGTATGGCTTTGGGGCTCTGAAAATCAGACTTCTTGGATCCACCTATTTATCTGCTTGAAGATGATGAAATCTTCTGGGTGTTGCATAGGTTTAAAAATCAAATTAATGTTAGATGTCTTTTCATAAAAACAACAAAAAAATTGTTGCGAGTGATGTTGCAGAACCAGAATCAACCGTAAACTTGAGTTTGGGTCACAGCTTTGATCCATTATTAACGTTCTTCCGTATGCCAAGCTTACTACTTTACAAAGTTTTTCTACCCTACTTTGGAACTTAATTGGTCCTAGGGATGTGAAAGGTTAAATGGTAAGTATATTCATACTGTTAATGCATTATAGGTAACATTTTGTGCCAGACACAGTCTGGTGAAGAAGGGAAATGGAGTAGTGCCCCAGGAAAGCAACTAGTCATAGCGTGCAACTCCACCTCTGCCTCCCTCTCCTGCATTGTCTTGCTAACTTGGGAGGGAGGAGGGGAGACTAGTTGAACTATGCAGTTTCATCTCTGCCTCCGTCTCCCTGCATGCTGACTTGGGAGGGTGGGGGAGGACTAGTCTCAATACAGGAGTGGTAGGTATGTGTTATTGGTTAACTGTTTAACCAACATCATTAGAGGAGTTTAAACAGGCACTTTATTTAAATGATATCAACATCCCTAATTGGTCCATAGTCTTCATGTTGGCATCCTTTTCCCTTCGGACTTTGGAGGGTGAAAAAACTCTGAATACATTAGTTATTATTTCAGGGCTATAGGTTGTGGCCATATTGGTCAAAGGACATAGGCAGACAAGGTTTTTTGGGGTAAATCTGATAGCTTTTATCTTTTTGAGTTGGCCTAATAAAAGATACCAGATTTACCCAAAGAACCTTGTCTGCCTTAGTTACTATTTGCCACTGACTAAAAAAAGGGACTCTGTCCTTTTGATTAACAGGCAAGGGTGCCAACTCTATGGATGCTCTGGAGCTCAAGCATTCACAGGGCAAAAAAACTGTAGGTGCTCATCCCCCACGAGCCACAGCAGTGTCTGTAAAGATCAGGCACTTTGGTGGGGTTTTTTGGCATTTTTAGCTAAAGCTTATTCAATCAGCTAGTAGATAAAAGCACCAAAGACGCTCCCCTAAAGCACCTGATCTCTACAGATATTGGATGAGTCAGGTTAAAGTAACATGCTACCTCTTCTGGGCATGTGTGGGGTTGCTTTCCCTGCTCCTCCTCCCTCCACCCCCCAAGAAAGCACTCACCAGCAGAAAACAAAGCTGGCACCTATGGTAATGGGAGGCACTAATACAACTAAGCTGCTGTTATACTTTGACTAATAGTATCACATGCTATAAGGTATTTCATTTCATGATTATAAGTACAGATAGGTGACTTAAAGAGATTAATATTCCTGGTATTTTCCCTTCTCCATGTTCAGCAAATGTTAGCAATTGCCTAACAAATAAAATATGTTTTCGTCAGAAATTCTGTTTTCATATTAATCAGCAAAATGGAGGAAACCAGTAAGGCATAATAATATTTGCCCAATGTTGCTGTATAGGTTGTAAGTCTGTTACCATGGAGTATTATTTGAAATGTGTTTGTTGTTATTTATTTATTTATTTTAGTTGAATGTGGAAGTAGGCATTAAGTTTTGAAACAAGAAAAGTTGCAACACTTGTTACAATTGTAAAATCTTTCTGTAAATTTACTTTTCCTCACCATCCTTTCTCTCTTCTATACACTCAAGGAGCAAATGTGAATCGGACTACAGCTAACAATGATCATACAGTACTGTCACTGGCCTGTGCAGGAGGTCACTTGGCAGTTGTGGAGTTATTGCTAGCTCATGGAGCTGATCCTACACACAGACTAAAAGTATGTTCTAGCATTTTATTTTTTTTAAACATTATCTTCTGGTTACTCTTACTTTTAGAAATAAATGTAATACACCCAACAATATTGGAATACATGAAATGGAGTTCATAATGACATTATAAACACTGAAAATACTGAACAGAATCATCCCTTGTCCAAATGAATTTTGCCATAAATAGTGCTTGAAGGAGTGTAAGTGTATTACTCACAAAGTCATGAATTCTTTTCCCAAGAAGGTAGATGGAATTAGTAAGATTCCAAATGGGCAGAGAATTAGTTTTAGAAAAATGTAACTTTCTTGATATTTTTTTAATGTTAATGCACATTGTTGTATTTATTGTTAAAACTGAATTATAAGGTTTCAAAGCACTTCTAAAGAACCAAGAACTTTTGAAAGAAATTGTGACAGCGACTTGCCTTTTTAGAATACGTTGTATATAGATCGTTCTCTCAGCTGACAAAATGATTCAGTGAGTCTTTTATGCTATTCTCTTTTTCTAAAGCAGTGTGTGGTCTCTTGCAGGATGGTTCAACTATGTTAATAGAGGCAGCCAAAGGTGGTCATACCAGCGTGGTTTGTTACCTCTTAGATTATCCAAACAACTTGCTTTCTGCTCCTGCACCTGATGCCACCCAGTTGACCCCTCCATCCCATGACCTAAATAGGGTAAGATGCAAGTGCTAATATAATTGACACACAACTTCCTTTCCTTTGCATTTCCACTTAAAGTTCAGGCAACAAAAACATGCAGTAATTCAGTTTTCATGTCCTAAAACATAAGCTAATGTGTATTATAGTTTACATGGTGAGCTTTTGTGAAAAAATGGCATAAATTTGAAGACCGAACTGAAGGTCAAATATTAGCTTTACTATGCATTCTTATCCATTTCCTCTTAATTTGTCAATTTTACTGAAAAACACTAAGGGGGAAAATGTCAGTAATTAAAAATAGCAATTCTACAGTGAGAAGCTTTACTAGAATATTTGCAGACAGCTGTGGCAAAGTTTGCACTGCTGGTCTACAGTGGCTTGCCATATTCAAAGTGGTGGTTAAATTTACAATATTTGCTGTTTATGTTAAATGTGTGGAGTCCTCAGAAACCAAATTTACAGTAATCAAAAACTGTTAGCAACTGTTGACATTTGAATTTGAGATGGTAAAAGGTATTAAACATTATCTGGTAAATGTTATGCATGCAACTTTTGTAACATATACATTTTATTAATATTTTATTGAAGTATAACCTCTAGGTTAAGTACATAGGGAGAGAAGAAAAGTAATCTATTAGTGTCCAATGTTTTAGGCTCCTCGTGTACCAGTGCAGGCACTGCCCATGGTCGTCCCACCCCAGGAGCCTGACAAACCCCCTGCCAATGTCGCTACAACCCTACCCATCAGAAGTAAAGGTCAGTTGTAGTTCTGCAGATTACTTTTTAAAAAATCTTTCTAGGTAGATAATGTAGGCTTGCTTTTTCACTTACATGAGAAGTTCTTATAGAAAATGGTCATGGAATCAGTCAAGAAAGCTTCTAAGGACTGTTTTTACCCAAATAAAATGTTAACTATTGGTTATCCTTTTTTTTGAACAATTGGAAATTGTCAAGAAATCTGCCTTCATAAAAGTATTACAAAATGTGTGGTTGGTTGTCAAGACTAATGTGAAATGTCAGTTGACAACCAGTTTAAGCCTAATAAAGAAAACGTAAATAATTTTAGTTTTCTAAAATTGTCAGTAATACCATAGTTCGCTTGCATTTTAAATTTTTAAGACGATGGTTTGGATAAGGGCTTGACGATCTTTTAAAGGCAGAATTTCTTGGATTGGATTGTAAAATGTTGAATCTGTGAAATGTGACTCTGGTCCACTTTGGACACTTAATTTTGCATCTAATTCAGATATTCTGCATTTTTATAGTAATTTTTAATATAATATAAAGTTCTACATAATGTGGTGTGTGTGTGATAAAATATATTTTGTATATATGCCTGTATTCTCCAAATATTACATAAGTCTTACTCGAAGAAACTGATAGAAGAACTGGTTTTTAATCTCCCTTCCACCCTTAATTTTAATCACTTTTCTCCTTTACTTATAACATGTAGAATGGTACCTTTTCCAACTGGTACAGCAGACAGTGTCTGCTAAATTGTTTTGGACTTGCTCACAAAAGATGTATTGGACAACAAAGTCCATCGTGCGTTCTTAATGTGAAGACTGAATTCCGTGCCTCTCCTGGTTTGGGAACTGAGGTTGAACCCATGCAAATTCATGTCTTCCATGTGGACCACCTAAAGGTTGTAAATGCCCATTCAGAGTGTTGATTTGAATTTAGTTCCTTAATACTTGAGGTTCTAATATACTGGAGGTCAAGCTGATACAGCTGGACTCCCAAGTGTGAAAGTATTCAGTATTCTTACTAAAAGATTTTAGAAACTCTCTGTCACCCAAGTTAAAGTTACAAAGCTGATTATCTACAAGAAAACTTGCCCTACCCCTCAAATATTGATATTTTTTCTGGGCTTTAGGCTTTTCCATGCAATTAACTTGGCAGACTCTCTAAACACAAAACATCAAGTCTAAAGACAGTGTCGTCTTCCCTTGCTTTTTTTTAATCTGAACATACAACTTGCATACTACAGGTCTTGAGGCAGTCATTTCCTATTTGCAGATATTAAACGAATTTTGGAATAAATACCTTATTGTAGCACAGCTTTGTACCACTGTATTAAAACTTACAATTAGATGTGGTTTTCTTTACCAAGGGCCTTACAGTACACTTCCACCTTCTATGGGTGCCGTACCTTGGTGCATAACTGCCCATTAAACATCCAAACAGTAGCTCTGTAATGAGGATGCCATTCATGTGCACTTCCATTGGTTCTGAGGGGGTTTCTTTTTCACACAGCTGCTTCTAAACAAAAGTCCAGCAGCCATTTGCCAGCAAACAACCAGGATGTACAGGGTTACACCACCAATCAGTCTCCAGAGAGCATTGTAGAAGAGGCTCAGGGCAAGTTAACAGAGCTGGAGCAGAGGATAAAAGAAGCCATAGAAAAGAATGCTCAACTGCAGTCCTTGGAATTGGCACATGCTGACCAGCTCACCAAGGAGAAGATTGAGGAGCTGAACAAAACGAGAGAGGAACAAATTCAGAAGAAACAAAAGATTTTGGAGGAACTGCAGAAAGTAGAGCGAGAATTACAACTGAAAACCCAGCAGCAGCTAAAAAAGCAATATCTAGAGGTTAAAGCGCAAAGAATTCAGCTTCAGCAGCAGCAGCAGCAGCAGTCTTGCCAGCATCTGGGACTACTTACTCCTGTTGCGGTTGGAGAACAGCTTTCAGAGGGAGAGTATGCACGGTTACAACAAGTGGACCCCATCTTGCTCAAAGATGATCCTCAGCAAACTGCTGCACAGATGGGTTTTGCACCAATTCAGCCTTTGGCGATGCCACAAGCTTTGCCTCTGGCAACAGGTTCCTTACCTCCAGGGTCCATCGCAAATCTTACAGAACTGCAAGGTGTTATAGTTGGACAGCCAGTATTGGGCCAAGCACAGCTGGCAGGGCTGGGGCAAGGAATTCTGACAGAAACACAGCAAGGGTTAATGGTAGCCAGCCCTGCTCAGACCCTCAATGACACGCTGGATGACATCATGGCAGGTGGGTTTATATTGTTATGAGCAGGTATAATATATGATTTGCTTAAAGCCAGCCATTGAGAGTATGTCCACACCCCTGTTTTTATTTCAACTATTACAAGAATGAGGTCATGCCCATTTGACAGGTTGGTATGTTATATTTGAGAAATGGCATTTTACCTTGGATAGATGTTTAAGCCACAAATGAAACACTAGTACTATTGAAACCCATTTCCAGCTCTAGAACACTAGCGTGATAATGTCATTCTTCAATGCTTGTACCAGTTTATTAAGTTTTTGGAATAGGCCTTGTATCCATTATTGTACATCTAGCAAGCCTCCACCTTAAATGGGCATTTGCATTTTAAAATTAGAGCTGCCATAGCTGACCTTTCAAAGTTATTATTTAAGACTAATATAAAATTGAATTGTAAGCAAACCAGAGATATGGTTAGAAATCAGAAGAAGCTAATATTGATTTACAGTTGCCCATGAAAACTGAAACAAATGAAATATAAAGCGATTGCATTTTTACAATAAGCCTCTTTTTATTGCAGCTTTTAAATTACTGTATCAGATTATTCTGTTAAAATTACATTATAACCATCATTATTAATCTTAAATTAAAAATATTAACTACAAAGTGCTGGTTATCCTGGCATATACCAGTTAGAATCACATCAGTGGGCTAATCTGGAATCTGAGCCTAGAGATGTTAAAGCTATATTGTCGTTGTCTAGATACTGGGGAAGTTGCAAGAACAAATTGTATTGTAGGACAGAGAATGAAATGGGGAATACTTTCAAATATTCAGGACAGTTTTCAAGCCTGGGTGCCTAAAAATTAAGCTCATAAGGAATGGTTTGATTTATTTATTTATTTATTTATTTATTTATTTTTTCTTCCAGGATTACTGAACCAGCTCTCTCTCTGTCCAGGTCAATGCGTGCTATTGCTACTTGGCCCCTTTGAAATTCAATCCAGTGTTATAAGAGCTTGGTTTTAGGCACATAGGTTTGAAAATGCTGCCAGGCAAAATTTAAATTAACACTCAAGAAAATTGATTGATTTGTTATTGATTGGTATTGGTCATGAAGATTTTCCTTTGCATATATGACTAGGAACCTACTATTGGTAGATGCATCTGTCAGGTTAAATTCATGTAATTTTTGGCAGTAATTAAATGTAAGTACAAGTACTGCGTTTAATATTCTGTATTAGAGGGCAGCTGTTTAAATATTTCCAAATGCTTTTCTGGAAGAGTAGATTTTTGCATAGTTTGCTTCTGAAACACATTTCTATGTCATGTTTTTATTAGATCTGCATGCATTTTTCCAAAGAAGATGCCTTAATGGCAAACTTAGTTTCTTAGTTGGAAGAAATTCATTGTTGAATTACCTACCATCTAAGTCACCCACGTAATGTTTATAGACTAAATAAACTGTATAGATAAATTGCAAGATACTTGTGAAACTTAACTTGTAGAGTATGGGTTCAGGATGGTACATTACATGGAAGATGAGTTTGGCTTAACACAAAATGTAATAATACTATATTGATATGAACTCCATAGATTTCATGACATATCTCCATTCGTTGTTTTCTAGATCTTGGAGAAGGCTTTGGTTGAGTTATACTGGAAGTTGTTTTTACTTGCTGCCTGGCATAGAAAACCACCTGTTTGTGTTTCATCTTAAGTATTTAAAAATTCTTGAGTTAAATGAGAAATTGAACATGTCTGCACTAAGAATGTTTGGCCAGGTTAGCAAGGACTTCCTGATATAGTTGTAGCACTTGGTCCACACCAGGGCTTCTGGCTAGTACAGCTCTGTCAAAGAGTAGACATCTCTATCCCTGACTAATAAAGTACATTAGTAAAACTTTGTTGTGCAGACTTTGCCTAGGATAGTATTAGAGAAGTTCAGAGATGCTCAGTTGCTTTAGCTGTTCGTGGTAGATGGTGGGTCTTCAGGATATAACTGGAAAAAATTAACAGAGCACCAGAAAAAAAAATTAAAAGGTAAACAAGTTAAATTATTTGAAAAAATACTTTTTACTTGTTCAAGGTCATTGACATCTCTTGCAGAATAAAAGTTACAAGGAAAGAGCTCTGCTTTCGCATCAGATGTTGTTAATGTTATTTCGGCTTGTATTGGGTGTGGTGAATCCTGAATTCATGCCCTTGTGAATTAGAAACATTTCAGTTGACTGTGAAATGTGTATGGTTTTAATCAAAGCTGCCTAGAAGTTATGCTAATTCATTGATATAAATACTAATTTATTAAAAATACAATTTCAGAGTCCCTTTACCTGTCACAGCTTCCCCATCTAATATTAGATGTTTTATTTTATTCAGATATTTCTTGCAGTTAGTCTGTTAATGATTACCTTCAAGTCAAATTAAAAATTAATAGGAACACATTTGCATGACATCTGAGGATTAAATTCCCGTAGAGCACCTTTGCTGGATCAGTAGGTCACATTTGCAGTTCACAAGTGGCTAAATTAGGTTGTAGGAAAGTGACTTGACAGATGTCACACAGGAACTCATTAACATACCTAAGGTTAGAATCCCCAGATCCTGAGGCCCTGTCCTCTTTTGTAACCCTTTGTAAATACTTCCAGTGTGCATTAGTCTCACTGGAAAGAGTAGGTTATTGCAACAGCACTTTAACTGCTCTTTTCAAGGATTTTACTGTGCTATCAGTAGTATAGAACAGTAATACCTACATCTGTTTTTGATACCTATTCTTGATATCCTGTCAAAGCAGCTGCATGAAGAAAGTTAAGCACAATTTATTACTTTTTATTGGTCCATTGACTACAAGGTATGAACTTTGTGCAAGGAAAGAAATTTCTGTAGCAATCACTGAAGCGGTATTCTGCCATTTATACCAGTATTTTGCATTAAAATGTACCTGAAAATATCTACTAGAAACATGCTACAATAAGTGAATTCTCAAACTTCATGTTAATAGATGTGTTAATTTTTAGAACAGGCATTGTATACGCAAATTTATATTTGGAACATGCCTTTTAACAATTGTGTTTTGGGATATCATTGTGAGAATGTAGTTTGCATGAATCCATAATCACATGTGCTAGGAACATTTTCGATAACTGCAAGATAATACATAAAACTGTCTTTTGGGGGGGGAGTTTTGGACACCTTGGAAAAACTGGAAGTGTGAAATCATAACTATGATTTTACTTATTTTAATTTTTACTATTTAACAAATCAGACATTTACTTTCATCATGGTATCAACCATCACACCTCATATTACATCAATATAGCATGAAAAAAATTCTTAGAATTCTGTTGTTGGCATTACTGACTGCTCATTCATAACTTGTTAATGATGGTGAGAAAACCAATAAGAAAGATACTTATGTTAATTATAATGTTAACAAATTCAAAACTGGACTTCAAATAAATAAGAAATCTTGCATTTTATGAGGAAAATAGTTCCAATACTTAATGAATTACACTGCCTAGCATTACCCACTGATTCAAAAGTGGAAGGATATATTAATTACTTATACACTTGTACCAAATATGGCCATGTGTCTGTTTTAAAATATCAGGCTTATTTTCGAAATGAGCTTTTTATAAGGATTTATATAGCTCCAAAGGAGATTAGTTTATATAGGCTTTGCTCAGTACATATTAGAGTTTACATTTATTTGTGCACTTGTTTTGTTTCTCCTCTCCCATATTAGAAGTATAAGCTAACCAGGGATGGGAGCAGTAGGGAAATTATGTCTGTTGTGAGGACATACCTTCTAGGTCTAGATGGAATTTGAGATCTGGAAAACTAATCTACTTTAAGAATACTTAATTGGGGTATTTCATAATGCCAGTAAATGAGAAAAACAAGTGCAAAATGCCCAAGTAAACGTTAATTGAATACTATACAATTTCAAATTTCTATTGGAAATAAATTTTCAGTAAAAATGTGATACTCCCATGTCCCTCCTTTTGCTCCTGTTTTGCAGGTGAGGCAGGAGGAAGGTGTCTGAAAATGTGATTGCCTTAGCAATACTCAGAGTTTGTAGCTCTGGACCCACATATATGAAGCAAATTGTCCTAATTTCAATGCAATTTGAAATAAAATCACCTTATCTCTAACATTCCTTAGGCGTTTGCCTAAATACTGAAACAAATACAAAATCTGTATTTTGAATTTTTCTACTATGATGCATCTCAGAGGAAGAGGCAGAAAATTAACTTTACATGCCCATGATGGAAAAAAAAATGTGGCTCTGATAATAGTAAGTGCTTTAAAAAATAGGTTTTTTCTTTAGTAAAATTAGGTGGCCCACTTAAGTATTCATTATGGCTAGGAGAATGCTAGAGTCTTCATGGTTTACTGAAAACTTAGTTGACTTGTTTATATGCTAGTGATTTTGATTACATTTGGGATATACACGTTAAAATATATGCCTTTTCTGATCTGGAAACTTACTGGGATTTAAAGTAGGGGTGCACCGATAGAGATTTTTGCGGCTGATACTGATAGCCGATTTTTAAGGAGGCATATTGGCCAATACCGATCTGATTTCTGAAACCAGCTCGGCAACGTGGAGAGCTGCCTTCAGCTGGTAAGTCCGGTGTGGTGGAAGGGGAGCGAGGAGGAAAGGAGTGTAGGGGGGCCAATCTGCCCCTGTGGTGAGGGGCAGTGTCGAGCTGGGGGCTAGGGCACGGGCTGGCGCCAGGGATGCCCAGCTGGGGCGGGGCGAGTATGGACTGCCGCAGCCCGTCCAGGGGACGGTGGCTCCTGCCACTCAGCCAGGAACCGCTGGGTCCTCCCGCTGCTTGTCTGGGAGGGTACGGGGAGGCATGTGCCCCTGTAGCATGTGCCCCCCCACCTCAGCCCCCTCCGAGCACAGTTTTGCCCTGCCCGGAAGAGCTTGGCACAGCCCTGGCCCCACCCTACCCTGCACAGATCTGGGGGCACACCCCCTTGCCCTATGCCCTCCTGGATGAGCGGCGGGAGCTGTTGGATGAGCAGGCGAGTGCTGGATAATCCGCCGAACCAGCAGCTCCCGGCCAAGCTGCACACAGCGGTGGGAGCCACTCCCCCACCTACGCCCCCCAGACAAGCTGTGGCTCAGTCCCGTCCCGTCCCGTCCCAGCGCAGCAGTGCTTGCCCCAGCTCCACACCCTTTCTCGCCATGGGGGCCTTAATCTGCCTCACCTCTGCTTCCACCACAACAAAATTACCAGCTGGAGGCAGCTCTTCCTGCTGCCAGGCTGTGCTCTTTGCTGCCTGTGCTGCGCTGCAGCTGTGCACATGCACAGCCCATTTATCGGCCAAATTACCAACTCGATATGGCCGATTTCGAATATAGTATATTTTCTTTATATCCGTGCCTATCTGATATCGGACCAGTGTATCGGTGCACCTCTAATTTAAAGGTACCCTCAGTGTTGTTAAGTTTACAGTACACATCTTTATCTTTCATTTTATTGGCAAATCATACTGTAAAACTGTAAAGTGTATATTTTCCCAATCAATTATGACTGCAGATAAGTACGTAATATAAGGATTGTAAAAAATTATACTTATTTACTGTCTCCTCTGCTAGGGTGCATAAAATTGTTCATTTACAAATTGTACAATAAACTTTATTGAACTATGTGTTAGACCCCCCCCCCCAAGCGCTACTGTCACAATATTTATTATTACAAAAAGGCTTAAATTGAATTAAGAACTACAAGATAGAATAGTTTTTTAAGGCATACTCACTTTGGTAGCTCCTGCTGTAATTGATGCATCTTTTTTTTCTCCACTGTATTGGGGCACGTACTTACCCATTTATTTGAAGATCTCCTGAGTTAGAACTGGTTTTTGATAAAGAATTAATTATAATTTCTAATGATACTATAAACTTTTTATGTGCTACATACAGCATTGATAATTTTCTTTTTCTGGTGTATTGATCACTTGCATCTCCCACCATTCATTCTGCATTAAGTTTAACTTATTAGTTTCCTGTAAGGTTGCTGTGTGACTGTAGAGCCCCTGGATAAAATATGATGGTTCATTACAATTGTATTAGCTTTGGGGATTTACAGTGGCTCATGCCACTTGAAAACTAATAATTAAAAATAAATTTAAAAATGGCAGTAAATTCAGAGTTCAGATTTTGTTGGTATTTAGGAAGATTTCAGTTTCTGACCGCATATCCTATAAAACAACAAACAAACAATGGATTGAGAACTCAGACTCACAGTTTCCTCGTTTTTATTATAAATCAAATCTCCTGGCTATTTTTTTTAGACCACATCATTGTATAAGAGGGATAACAAGCTATATCTGCTTTAGGTAATGATGGATGCCTTATGAGCATTAATGCCTGTGCCTAAAATCTTGGAATATGATGTCCCTTCAGGTAGAACTTGCTCAGACCTTATCTTCTTGTTCTTTTTATGCCAGATTATCCAGACATTAGGTCCTACATCAGTACTCCTGTCCATACCCAGTGATAACGTACTTAATATTACAACAGGTTGGGGTTTTTTTTGCTTACAGTACCTTTAGCCATCCTGCTGATGTACATGAAAGCTAGCGAGTCGAGGCAGACTAATGAGTCCTAATTAAATCTGTTTACTAGTGACCAGAAACTGTTGCTGTCTCTTAATGGTCTGCTCTAAATCGGTGATTTTACTTTATTTCCAGCAGTTGGCATCTCCTAGCAGTCCAAGCAGGAGAACCAAGAATTGTTAATGCAATTAGTGCAGAGAGAAAACAGTGGTCTCTTTGGAAAAGTGCTTGGGCAGGATGGTGAGATGCTGTGATGAAAGTTGCCTTAATGCCCAGGTTGGGACTTGCTATTTAGCTAAATAAAAGGTTTCATTATGCAGAGGTGGTAATTTGGTATGTTTTCCAAGTGTTTGATCAGCCTAAAAATGACACCAAGAAGAAATAAACTTCAAAAAATAGTATTAATGCATGAGTCCCACATAGGTACTCTGTTTTGTATAGTGAAAAAAACCTAGCAATTGGCATTTCACTCTTTGTAATTACTATAGTTAGAACTAACACCTGAGATAAGCTAATTACATGAAGGATAACTTTTTTTTTCAAATAATTTATCCATTGCATGTTTGATAGCATTTGTATGTTCTCCAATATAGTTGGTCACTTTTTTCCATACTGGAAAGGTCTTTGGACATCGGAAAGGAAAATAGGAAAAACATAATTCCTTTAACAACATAAAACACATTTAAGGATTATCTGTCAGAAACTGAAAGACCTGAAAATTAGATGGGCATTAAAATTGGTTATATTATTCTTTATTTTAATGCTTTATAAAATGCTTTAAGAACCTGATTAAAAAAAAAAAAAAAAGAAGTTCTGTAGGGATATACTATGCTATTTTGATGCAAGTTAAAAAATCATATTTATAAAAAGTTACTTCCTTTTTCTGTGGCAGCACCTTTCATCAGTGCCATTATCAAAATGACTTCTAAAAATATCTGTTTTTCTTGGTTAATATAATTTTTTATATTTGTTCAGGAGCTTCTGTATTAGAATTGCTGATGTTTTGCGTTAGTGATTAGTGATGGGATTTGAGTCTAGGAGTCCTTGTTAGTCAACGAGTGGCTTAAATATCTAGTTAGTCTGGCCTGACTATGCTCCAGTTGCTTGTAAATGGCACGGGACTTTTTTAATCCAATTAGTCATACCTCCATGGAGAAAAAGGATCTTACCAGGAAAAGATGCTGAGTTTTTGGGGGGAGTTTTTCTCCAGAGATGGTATTTTACTGTATTTATTTGATTCCAAGACAAGTGATTTTCCCCTCATTTGATTTGAGGGAGGGGCACTCATTCTGGAATCAAGTACAAGGCAGCATGGAGGCAGGCAGTAAGCAGCTGCGGCTACCGAAGCTGCAGTGTCCACCGCCC
>NW_005841912.1:1971558-1985181 GCF_000455745.1 Alligator sinensis
CCCCCCAATCTCTTTCCACCTGTTTCCTCCCCTTCCCCCCATTCCTTCACCCTATTCCTGTGCTACTGCTCTGGGCTGGGCTCCATGCCTGAGGCTGGAGTGGGGATGGAGCCTGTTGGTGCCAGAGAAAAGGTAAGGGAAGATGGGGAGAAGGGCAGATGGGGAGGGAAGGGGGGAACAGGTTGTGAAGGGCAAGCAACGGGGGCAGGCAAGTGGATCAGGGGCATGGACAGCAAGGGGGAAGCTGCTTCCCTCCCCCCTTCCAGTGCCTGCCTCCCTAAAACTGTGACAAATTTTAAAATGATTCTCCAATAATTAGATTTATACATAGAAAACTATAGAAAATTTATAAATGTGTTATGTATGGAATCTGATTGGGTGGGGGTTAAATTTAGGGTTGTCTTGGATTCAGGTAAATACGATATATCTGTTTAAACTGATGTTGCTTGTGCCAAGTCCAGAACATTAAAGGTTCAGAAGTAGGGCTAAAAAGTGATTACGTTCAAAATAAAGATGTGATTTGCAAATAAAGTTTTTGGTTTTCATGTATTTTGTTCAGTTTCTTATAATGTTACAAATTTCACTCTTACTAAGTATAGTCATTCTGTTTAACAGCAGTGAGCGGAAGAGCATCTGCAATGTCAAACACTCCTACCCATAGCATTGCAACTTCTGTATCCCAACCCCAGACACCAACTCCAAGTCCTATCATTTCTCCTTCAGCCATGCTGCCAATCTACCCTGCCATAGATATTGATGCACAGGTAAGCCTGAAATCAATGCTGCTCAGATGTGTGAAAATACTTGCTTCTACATAATCTGTAAATCACTCTTAGTAAACAGTTCAGTTTTATATTTAGTTGTAGAGTGAATTGGTGGAATATGAAAGGCCACAGAATCCAAAGGGACAGTTGTAATGCAGTCTTCTCTGGCTGCAGTACAGGTGAATAAAAAGCAGGTTCTGTTTTTGGCTGACTGATCATTTAGTTTTCGTTTTCTCTTGCCTGTGCAGTAACAGCAGATCAGTTACATGATGAAGTGATCTTCTGGTTATCACAAAGATATTTGACTTCCTGCTAGCAGAAATAACTCTTTAGAGCCAGGTGGCATGGCTTTAGGTTTGTAAGGGTTACTGCAAACCACCACAAAGCCATCTTCCATCATCGTGCTAGCTTGGGAAACAGTCCAAACTTGATACCAGGCTTTGATTTTCTCTTTCCTCACTGCATTAGCATTGTTTCATGTCACTACGAACTGTGTTGTTCTCTTGAATTGCTGTAATACCACTATAGGTCACTGTACTATAAAAGCCTAACTAGTAATGTCACAGCCATGAGGGTCTCATACAGTGATATTAGAACCAACAGAATATAAAAGTGGATGCCTGCTACAAAAATCAAGATGTTAACAATAGAGTTATGGGAAATTTATGAAAGGAACAATTTGTGTTCCTTCAACCCACTCCCTTGTTCAAATAATATATTTAGTTTACCAGTAACCACCTGAGGACCATTTGTGAACTTCAGCCTGTGAGCTTAAGAACTACTGTTTTAGTAATAACCTCTAGGGAGTAAATGTGCTGCTTCATTAAAGAATGATCATCTCACTGCATGGCTTTCAAAATGTTTCCTGCTTATTTTTTTCAATGAAATTAGATTACTTTCTAAAGAAAGAATAAAACATGGTATTCTAGCTACACAGTCTTTTACCTTTCATTGCTCCCCAGTTGTCAATTGTTCTTTAGCATAAAACTCTTAAAGCAAGTGCAAAATGTCAGTGCTTGTAAGTGGTACATTTCTGGATCTCTAAACTGATGAGAACAGTGAGCTTTTTTAATGGTTTTATTTATTCATTCTGGTCCAAAGACTTTTGGAACAAGGTTTCGCCCTGGGACAAGACAGAATAGCTGAGGGTAACTTAGATTTGATTCTTGAGCTTTAGGAACTGAAATTAAAAAAAAAAAAAGTTTAGAGATGTGTATTTAAATGATTGAAATCCAGACCTTAATTAATCCATTTGACTTAGAAGGTGTGAAGTTTCCATGAATCTAGAAACAAAATTGAGAAAACAAAATATGCTTATGTGTTAACTTTGTCCTAATTCTTTGTCAAATACTTATAGCCACAGCCTGTTTCCCTTCTAAGTCCTTGTAATACAGATTCATAAACAAGTATAAAAGACAATGCTAGTACTGGCCCAGAAAAACAATCCTGTCACTTCAGTTATGGTTTCTGTAGGTTTTGCAGCAGTTGAGCCCTAGCATTGTAACTCCTGTAGAAGTAATTATAAGGTTGGCAATTCATTATTTTTATTTTTAATTTGTTATTTTGATAAAAATTGAAAGCAAAATGTATGCTCCTCTCGTTACACTAAAGCAGTTCAAAAACAAATTGTATTGTAGTCTAAGCTGCTTGACTGAAACCATGTCCTTTAAAATTAAACAGCTTAACAAAAACCAGATAAAATCTCATATTCCTATAAATGCCTATTAAATCTGTTTTCAGTGCCAACCTCAGAAACAAATGTCTATTACTATAAGGTTCACAGGAGGTCTTCCAGCTGTTCCTTGAAAACTTAAAAATGTCCTGGGCTTATAAAAGATTTGTCTTGTAATTGAGACAATTATCACTTGAAAACTTAAACACAAATTTCCATTTATTTTTAAAGTAAAAGATTTGTCTTGATGTTTCTTCTAGACGGAGAGTAATCATGACACAGCATTGACACTTGCATGTGCTGGTGGCCATGAAGAACTAGTACAGACACTGCTTGAGAGAGGAGCTAATATTGAACATAGGGACAAAAAAGGTAGGCATCCCAGTGTATTGGTGAATATTCAAATCCAGTATCATACAGTACAGCAAAATGACAAAATGCTGGAAAAAATTGCAGTTTAGTGTGTTGTTTATATTAGATTTTATTTGTGGATTACATAACCAACTTTAAATTATAACTCAAATAATGTTTTAAAAATAAATGAAGACGGGCTTTTAGAGACCCCTTTTGTTCTGTTCCAGGGTTTACTCCACTTATTTTGGCTGCTACCGCTGGTCACGTTGGTGTTGTTGAAATCTTGTTGGACAATGGTGCAGATATTGAAGCTCAGTCGGAGAGAACCAAGGACACGCCCTTGTCTTTGGCTTGTTCAGGGGGAAGACAAGAGGTGAAGTAAAATTTACTTTTCATAAGGAATGCTTAGAAACAGGTTACAAGTTACATACTTCAGATTAAGAGCAAATTAAGCTCCCATGTTACAGGTCATGATACCTTGACTTCCAAAACACCCCAACCTTTAAAGGGTAGTTTTAAAAAGTGTATAATGCTGGTATGCACATTTAGGCTAAGTTATGCTGCAGTGTGAACAATGTAAGAAATATATAGTCCTTCCTTGCCAACAAGTTAGACCTAAATTTTGAGATGTTTTGGTGCTGATTGATGACACTTAAATATTTAAAAGGTAAAAGTATATTGAGTTAAATCTGAAAGTGAATTCATTTAGTCAGTGTAGTAGCATTTTCAGCACATGTACATTGTTGACAGTGTACAGTTGACATGTACATTGTTGACAGTACATCATAGAATTTGTCTTAAGAATTTGGGAGGTTTTCACACTTTTGGTGTTCAGAGGATTTTGCTCCCAAAAGGAAAAGGGTTTAGTTGTCTGCTGCTACTTTTGAAACAGCAGCGTTACCATCTCAACTGAACATACTGCTTACGTATCCAAGAATAATTAAGATCTTCTCTATCAATAGCGCAGGTATCCCATAGCCATTATTTGAAACCGGTAGATGTCTTTTAACACTATTTAAAAAAAAAAAACTTTTCTGAGTAGTTCTTTATGTTATGTTACTATTAATGTTTTCCTTGTAGTTGCTGTTGTGTGGCTGCCAATGTCTTCAGTGTTGATAATTTCTCAGCATTATGGCTTCTAGCTATTTGCTAACTCAAGAAGGGAAAGTCATGTGTTTGATTTTGAGAAACTTGTCAAAACTAAAAAAACACCCCCCCCGCCCCCCAAGTTTTTATTTTATCCAATCCCATTTTTAAGGCGACTTGAAAATATCAAAATATTCTCTTAGGTATTGAAAGTTTTTCTTCTTCACCAATTAAGGTGTTATAACAAAAGGTTTTGTGCTTCATTAGCCTGTGCTTGAAGTCAGCCCTTTAAGAGCTATTTAGAAAGCCCAATTGGAGTTTACCAAAATACTTATCAAGACCATTATCTATAAACAGCTTTGTATTTTATACATTGTATTTATATTGTAAACATGTATTTGTATTTCTATCAACACAGCTTTAAAATCAATTTTGTCCCTATTTGGCCACATTGTTCCAGCTGCCTATTTTGAAGTTGATTCATGGAGCAAGAAAATATTACCATAACAACAAATGCTGGCAACAAATATTTTAGAGAATCTGGGGTTCAGAAATCAGTCTGTTCTGTGGGCAAAGGGGGAGAGGTAAAGGGGAGGGGGGGAAGCAGTACAGTTTTCTAGCCTGAATAATAGCAAAGTGTTATTATCATCTTAAAATTTAAGGATAAAGATTCTTGATCACAGCAATGCTTGAGTTAAGAACATGACGCTTCCAAAAAGCTATCAAATGATTGATGATCAAACAAGAAAGTTAAATAATTAAAGATTTATTTTCATGAGAGTTCACTTTGTCAGGGTTCATGCATTCTTTGATCATTACCACAGAATCAGTAACTTTGTGAAATTGTGCCCCAGAAAACTGAGCTTTATCCTTCAAAGTGGCAAAAGACACCTTAGAAGTGTGAAGAGTGTAGTTTTGTCTCTTGGTATACAGACTGGCAGTAGTAGTTGAAGTAGTACTGTCTTCCAAATGAGTTTTCTGATAACTGACTAATGACTTATTATGGTCTTAACTATTTCAGTGCTCACCCTTGCCTTGTTAGTAGAACAACATAAAATTAGACAACTGGCACCACACAAGTAATATAAAAAAGCCATGTTTTGGTTTCAAATGGACAATAGGGAAGCCCTCTGATGCAAGAGAAATATTTGCTCCTTTAATTCTGCTGCAGCTGGTGGTGGAACCAAGCCATGCTCATCCTCTGCTAACATAGTGTCTATTAAATATACATTAAACCATAGAATAGTATAGCATAGCTTGGAGCCATCCTGCAGTTGTTCTTAAATCTTAATTGGGGTCAGAACTAGAAATGATTGACTCTGACTGCTAGGAAGTTAAATTCTCTTGCACCAATCAGAGCTCAGCCATGGGAGAGGATCCAGCACAATGAGTTTCTCTCTCAATCCCTCTCTAAATGCCACAAAAGATGTATATTAAAAAAACAAAAACTGCCTGACAATTTTCACTGTGCAGCTATATATAGCCAGTATGAAAACATAGCTATACCTTGTCCATATGTTGAATGTGAGGACACCAATTATTAATTTAATATCAAATAAGGGAAGGCACAGTACTGGTTTATTAATTTTTACATTTAGTTTAAATATCTTCAGTTTTTAAAATACAGAACTGCAACAGAATTCACTCTCTCGTACAGCCTGCTGTGGAAACCTCCCTGTAGAAAGCAAGTCTAGCTGGCTGCAGAATATGGAGGACATTGACCACCCCACTCACAAACTTAGAGTAAGGAAACTGTACTTGTGAGAAACAAAGTGTTTGTATTGTCCCTACACCTCACTGGCTGGAGGAACTGAACAGCGGTGCTAATTTGTATGTGTGCTTCCACTTTTTAAGAATAGACATAGCAGTGGCAAGGGAATCACTTCTGTATTTGTTGCAGAAAGTTTTGTGCAAAGGAGTAGTTAGAATAAATAGGATGAAGGCTAAGCAACCCATGTGGTTGCACACCAGCATCCTGACTGAAAATGACTATATTTAGCATCCTTTGTTTCAGTTTAAATTATAATCCAACAGGGAGCAGTAGGAGAGAAAATGCTTAATTTTCACCATTCCTAAAAGTATACTTATTTTGACTATTAATCTAACTAATCAGTAGGTGAAAAAAATCCCTCAAATCTTTTGGATTTGCTGGGCCTAAGTATGTAACTGAAGTGGGATGCTGTAATCTCTTCCAAAGAGATGTTTTTTTGCAGGATGCCCATTCCATACTGTTCTTTCAGTTTTTTGTTACTCATACAAGAAAATATTTCATTTATAAATACTTTGGATTGTTGAACTACTTAGATTTAAGCACTGTTTTTTCTGGGTTTGGGTTTTTTTTAATCAGTTAATGTATTTAGGCTCTTGCCCAAGTCATCTTTTCATGTTTAACTTATTTTTGATGTTGCAGGTTGTGGAATTGCTGCTAGCTCGAGGGGCAAATAAAGAGCACAGGAATGTTTCTGATTACACACCTCTAAGTCTCGCTGCTTCTGGTGGTTATGTGAACATAATCAAAATCCTACTAAATGCTGGGGCAGAAATAAATTCCAGGCAAGTTCCCTTTTCCCCTGATTCATAGCTTGGTTCTTACTAAATTTAAAGGAAAAAGAGAGAGATAAAAACCCTTATTTGATGACTGAAGTAAATAAATCCCATTATTCTTAAAGCATTGAATCATGATACATGATTTAGAGGAATGCTGAGTCTTACCAGTGGTGGTAGTCTTTATCTAGGTCTAGAGTTAGAACAGCTTGACTCAGCCTTTAGAACATTCATACCATTTTTATTCCCCACTGTATTGTTCCTTCAGATGGTACATAAGAAAATTGATGTTTTTGTTGGCTACTCTGAATGTTCAAAAGGCAATTCTCTCTGCAGAATGTTGCTAATTTATGGTTACTTAGTAGTGCCAGACCTAATTTCTGTTTGCAAACACTGTTCCAAAATGAGTGTCTGACACTGAACAGAGGAGACAAATTGGATAACCTTTTAAATGCTAGATGGAAAGTTGTTTACAATTGAAAATGTTTCTGTTGAACGTGTTAATCATTCTTTCTTTACATCCTTACTCTGCAGTCTCAGCTTTTGGGCTTCCAGGCAGCCAATCATTCTCTCCTGTACTGAAACTTATTATTAAAGTAGATCTTCAGTCTGTTTTGCAGTTTTGGAGGACTCAGCCCTGCCCTTCAAAGACAAAGTAATAGGTGACCCATTTAGTTTTTTTTGCCTTCCTGCATTTGCTGGATGGTAACTTCAAACGTCTCGGCAGCGGAGGAGAAATTGAAATCATAACTATAAACAAGGCTTCTCAGTCCAACCCCAGAGACTTGGGTTTGTGCTGCCAGGGGAGGGCCTTAAAAGGAAGGGGCCCTTTGCCCAAGCAATCAGTGTAACCCGTGCTCACCTTTTTCAAGTGCAGTATGAACGGGCAGAGTCAGGCAGTGCCTATAATGCCTGCTACTCCTGCTTATATTCATGGAGTACAGCAGGGCTTCTAGATGTAGATTTTACTTTTCTGCAGCTAGGCATGCGCTGCTGTGTAGGTAGGTGTATTTGTGGAGTTTCTTTATGCAATACAGCAGAGGTTTCCAACTCAAATCAGTTGGAGGGTTGCATTTCCTTCTTTTCAGGTGCCTGCCCGCAGACCCCACCTTTCTGACTTTCGCGCTGGCAGCCCCAGTGGCACCATGGGCGGAACTCTGCCACAGTGGTGGGGCTTCCTGTGGCAGGAGCCAATACTTTGAACTTGCAGGGACTGTCGTACAGTCGGTTTCCTGGTGGCACCAGCCAGTACTTGGACTTTGCAGGGACTGTCGTACAGTGTGTCATGCATGCACGTCTGCTTAAGTGGAATCTCAGGAGGCAAGATTAGCTCTGTCCTCATGGGAAACCTAAGGCTCTGGCTGCTAGGGGTGCGGGAGGGAACTTTGCCTGCAATGCTGCTGGGGCTTCCAGCACCCTGGCTCTGGCTGTTGTGGCAGGGCTTCTTGTGGTGGCATCCTACATCCTAATGAGGGACTGAGTACTATCAGCAAGTGCATTGTGGGCAGAAGCTTTGCCACCACAGCCAGAGCCCTGGTTCTAGACGTGCTGATAAGACTTCCTATAGCAACAGCACTTGCCCTGGTACTTGTTGGGGGGCATGGGTGGCCAGAGCAATAATCCACGAGCTGAATGATTGCAGACCAGATCATGCCAGCTTGTGGAGCCATGTTTGACACCCCTGCAGTAGAAAAGGGCCTGTTGCAGGAGATCCCTCTGGGACAGGGTTTGCATCTTCCCTCTTTTGGTCACAAGGTGCAGCACAACCTCTGACTTAAGGATTTAGCTCTCAAGAACCTCGAGAGAGAGGTTTTTTTTAAACCTGCTTTAGTAAAGCAAAGGGTGTGCAGCAAGTCCAGCACTATGTTCTTGGATCTGTTCTTGCAGCAAATGACTCTAGACCAGTTTTCCTGCTTTATTGGCTGCTTCAGAAATGCAGGCAGAACAAGGAGAGTTTTGAGTCGGTACAGTGTAGAAAAGACGAGACCTACCCCACCTTTTTACACAGTGTCCATGGAAGGTTTTCCAGTGACTGACGTGGGCCCTTTTCCCTTTGTTTGCCAAATCACTTGCAAAGTGCAGGACATTTTACAGGTGGCAGAAACCTCTTAGGCAAATGACATAACTAATTCAGAGAGTGATCCTAGGGGGCCTGTGGTCATCTTTCGATACATTCTTAGTTCTCCAAATTGAGTGCATACTTTAGGAGAAATGTGTTGCAAATTTCAGTTGTACATCAGTAGCAATGAGTTAATATTGTGATACCATATTCCTCTTGGGTGTGCAAATTGATATTTTAATACTTACCTAGCATGTCCATTTTCATATGAGAGACTTAGAAGAAGTTTCCATTTTTCCATGACTTTTTTTTTTCTCTCTCTCAGAGTGGTAATAAAGGTTTTTGTGACTTGTTGATGCATGCGACAGGTTTTGGGTTAGCTGAGGTATTGCAGAGCATTACGGTAATACCAATTCTTGAGTTAGTATTGAAACACATTTTGTGTTGGTCTGGCTGCAAAGGCAGTTATTCTATATTTTTGAAGGTTATTTTAAATAGACTGACTCTGAGCGGGTGGGTCACACCCCTTCTTGCCAATAAATGATAGGTCAGATGCTGCCTCCAAAGTTGCAGAGAGGTCAAAAATCCACTTTAACAGCTCCTTGAATAATAAGATTTCATAGACAGAAAACTTTCAGGTTAGTAGGACTACATTTTTCTATTTTGACCTTCCTGTTTGTTAGCTGTAGTAGGTTCAGAATTATCCCTCGCAATTTGGTTTCTTTTTAAACTGTACATATTTCATTTGTGGCTGAAAGAACTTCTTGACTTTAAATCCTTCAGATTAAAGGACTGAGCAGAATGGCTAGCTTTTTTAAAAAGTGGTATCCTTATAGGAAAATCAACTGTCAGAATCATTCTTATAAATGCCACCATAAGTATTAAAGAAGAACCACCATTTATAATTTTTTCTAAGCTTGAATAATTTTTATTTTGGGAATTTTCCTTTTTGACATAAATATTCTGATATTCTTGTCATATACGATAATCACAGTGAACCTGTTTTTCCTCACTTTTTTTCAGAACTGGTAGCAAATTGGGTATTTCTCCTTTGATGTTGGCAGCTATGAATGGGCACACTGCTGCTGTTAAGTTATTATTGGACATGGGCTCTGACATTAATGCCCAGATAGAGACCAATAGGAACACAGCACTGACTTTGGCCTGCTTCCAAGGAAGAACTGAAGTAGTTAGCCTACTGCTTGATAGAAAAGCTAATGTTGAGCATAGAGCTAAGGTAAGGGTCCAGAGATTAGTCTTTCACCTAAAACTTATCTCAGAAAAGTGTTACTCCTGTGTTTTATGTTCCAATATTTTCCATGTGTTAACTACCTGCTTACAGAACATTTTGCATGTGACTACTGAAACCAGTATGGAAGAGGCTGTGTGTTTAATAGCTCTTTTAAAAGAAAAGTAATACTGTTTGTTTTTGTTTGTTTGTTTGTTTGTTTGTTTGTTTGTTTGTTTTTAAAGGCAGTGTCCTATACATATATATGATATAGGCATATACACAATATAAAAGTAATGGATTTTAAGTTTTGGGATTTAATTTAATCTTCAAATGATTAAAAGCAGTAAGAAAAATAAATATGTGATCATTTTAAGATAATTCTAACTGTAGGCTTTCTGCTTTTTTTTTAATAAGAAAACTTGCCTAACTTGCATATCCAGAAAGAATAGGGTAGAATCCTGGCGGGTGTAGACACACTTGCATTTAGAGCTGTTTCAGAAAGGGAGCACTACATGAAGCAGTGTTGAAGTTGGAGTGGTTTTGCTACATTTAACATCTGTGGCCCTTTAAAAATATTTAGCTTTTGAAGGAGCTCCCTATGTACACGTATCTATACCAGTGGTCACCAACCAGTGGATCTCAATCCACCAGTAGATCTCGGAGCCTCTTGTGGTAGATCTGTTAGTCTCTTAGAGTCGATCCGAGGCTGGGTTGGGGGCCTGAGTGCCCGTGTGCATTCGCGTGTGTGCCCCAGCCCAGCAGGTCGGTCTACGGGGGAGGGAAGGGGTAAGGGCTAGATCAAGGCCCCCTGCGGTAAGGGACAGTGTTGCAGAGGTAGGAGCCAGGGGCAAGTTGTGTGGGCCCCTGGCTGGGTGTGACTTACCTGCTGAGGAGGCGTGCCCCCAAACAATTTTTTCTTCCTCTGCCTCTATGTGCCCCCCGCCCCCTGCTTCTCTCCCTACAGACTGGGGGCGGGGGGCAGTGCATAGTAGATCTTGGGTTGCTTTTAAATGCCAAAGGTGATCTTCTGCTTCAAAAAGTTGGAGACCACTGATCTATACCCTAAGTGTGCATTAGACCCATCTCCTGGGTTGTGTGGGGAGGAGATGCTTCTCTGACAAGCTGACTGAACTACAAATCAAATGACATATCATGGCATCCTTGGCTGCTGGACCTGAAATGAACTTGTTGTCCAAGGAATGTTGGACGATTCTTGTCAGATCAGATTCCCCTGTTCCCTGGCTTACTTAAATAGAAGCTATAGATTAAGAGTTAAACTCAAAAAATATGCTTCTATGCCAACTGTTTGGCTTGAAGGGAAAAATCCAAGACAAATCTGCCCATCTTCCCAAAACAATACATTGCAGATGTTCCTGCACTGAGGGCTCTGTATGGGAACAGGAAACACTATTTACATGAGCTCTGCAGCAGCACATTCCATCTTTTCTACCTGCTACCCACTAATTGCACTGGTGTGAAAAGCCTAATACTGTAATGAGTTAGTAGAAAGCTTCTAGTCCCTCTGATGCTGCAGAGCACTAGGACAAAGACTTAACCATGACATCTTCATGATTTGGACTGAAAACCTATCAATTTCTGATTGAGTTCCATCAGAAATTCAACAATCACCATCCCTCCATCTGACTATCTCTTGACTACTCCGGTACCAACATCTCCTTTTTAGATACGGTGATCAGCATCCATAATGGCAAAATACAGACCTTGTTATACAAGAAACCCACAGACCAACATACATATATGCGTAGAACCAACAATCGCCCTAAACACACCAAACAAGCTGTGATACATAGCCAAGCCCTCAGATACCACTGAATTTGCACTTAGGAGAACACCCAGGATTGCCACCTCACCAATCTTAAAAAGGTTTTCACCCAACAAGGACACTCCTCCAGAAAGATAAATCATACGTTTGAAAGAGCCACCCAGATACCACATGAAGAATTGCTGCAGTACAGAAGAAACCCCCACAGATCACACACCACTGGTTATGACATATCGCCCCTTCCTCGAACCCATACAGAAAATCCTCAAACAATTGCAACCCATACTAGAAAAAGACCCTATTCTTAAAGAGATCGTCCCAGAGCCACCCATCTTAGCATTCAAACAAGCACCGAACCTCGCTAGTATCATCACCAGAAGCAAACTTCCTCAGGCCTAGAACACACCAAATGGATCCAGACCATGCCATGACAAGAAATGCAAAACCTGCCAACACATCTGCACCACCCCCACAATTACTGCATCCTACAACAGAGCCATCAGCATTCCTAGATCTCACAGCGGCACCTCGAGAAATGTAATATATCTCATCCAGTATGCCAAATGCCCTGATAGAAAATACATAGGAGAGACCAAACAACAACTGCGCACCAGAATGAATGCACACCGGAAATCTGTCAAAGACAAAAATACCCAATTACCTATAGGGGCACATTTCTCGGCCTCAAAGGACTGGGAGTGGACACTGGCAGCAACATCTGTTCATTCCTGTAGAGTTTAGAAACAAGGAGTTTATTGCTCTGTTTGCTTAAAAGCCTCAGGAGAGGAGACAGAGCAAGTCTAAAGGTTTTGGAGTTGGAAGGAACCTGCTGCCTCCTGGCCCTGTGACCTTGAGATGAACAGAAGTACAGAAGCAGCACAAAGGAGCTGAAAGAAAGTATACTTCTTTATTGAAAGGTAAGAGTTTAAATGTCTTTGAATTCAGTATATTAAACTATATTTTAGCTGCATTAGTATATTTTCATAACCTATGTAATTCATCATTGAATTCCTACTAATCTGATGTTTTGTGACAAATCACTCAACCTTAGCAGTGAGGTGAGGCCTGCAGGACAGGGAAGTTGTTCACAGTTAACTCTGAGAAGGCCTCTCCTCCATCCATTACTAAATTTGTACATGCTGTAGCTTAGTGTTTATATATGCAAGCTAGCCACTAAATTACATTTTTCTTTTTTCTCCCTCAGCAAAATGGTGCGACCAGCTTCTAGCATATGGAAGCATTTCCACACTGCAAGTTATTATAAGAACAAATGTGATTTGCAAATACTGTCAAATGAAATATGGATTTCCAAATGCTTTTAGGATGACCAAACACATCCTTGTATGTAAGAAGTGTCCTGCAGACATTAAAAAATCCTTCAGGGGTGTAAGTGAGGAGGAGGTAGATCATGATGATGAAAGTGCAAGTAACTCCTTCCACATTCTCGATCCAGAAATCCTCCTGCTGCTGCTGCTTCTATAACATCAGCATCACAAAGGGTTGCCCAATCAACATCCTCAAGTAACAAAATATTGCAATCAAGTATATACAAAAGACTCTCAGTAGCTTAATTTGTGGACAAGATGACCCCTAAAGTTTAGGGAAAAATTGACCAAGCTTTTGCAAGAGCAATATATTCTTCTGGGACACCGTTGTCAATACCTGAAAATGCATACCAGCAGGAAGCTTTTAGATTACTAAGACCATCATACTGTTTGCCCAGCAGACATTCTGTGAGCAGGCCTCTTTTAGAGTTGGAATATGAATGTGTAATGCAATCTGTGCAAGGAAAAATCAACAAATAACTGTCTTGCAATACTTACAGATGGGTATACAAATGTGTGGGGAGAAGGAACCATACACTTTGTGATAACAACACCTCAACCAGTTCTTTACAGAACCATTGAAACAGGAGAGAACAGGCATACTGCAGAGTATATCAGTGGTAAAATATGGGAAGTCCTACAGAAGATTGGGAGTGGTAAAGTATTTGCTTTGCTGACTGACAGTGCAAGTAACATGAAAGCAGCATGGGAGATCATAATGGATAAATATCCATATATTACTGCAATAGGATGTGCATCCCACGGGCTAAACTTGCTGCCCCCACCTGTGGCTGGCAGCACCTGC
>NW_005841912.1:1985195-1996652 GCF_000455745.1 Alligator sinensis
CTGAACCAGGGCTTTTTTTCCCAAATTGCTGGGAGCTGGGGCAGGTGGGGTTGCCATTGTCCGGCTGGGAGAGTGGGTGGGGAATGGGCCTGCCATGGCTGATTCGGAGATTCGACAGCAGTCAAATCTATGAATCAGATTCAGCCGAATTGAATCGGGATAGTAATTTAAATCATCAAATCGAATCATTGTCCCCTGAATCGGCCAAATCTGAATCCGAAGCGAATACTAGCCACTTCGCACATGCCTGAAGGATCTAAAGCCAGTTTCTTCAGCAATCGCTACATCTGAATCAGACGGTGCACTTCTGTTAGACATGCCTTACCAAATACCCCAGATAAAACCAACTGTTTTTGAGAATCTAAGTGCATCTCTGCTTACAAGTACAGAAGAAAGAAAAGTGAAAGACTTTATTAACAGACGGGAAGAATTTTGTCACCCATTGATTCATGCTGCGGCAAATCTCTTGGATCCAAGATTCAAAGGCAGAAATGTTAGTGAAGATAGCACTGCTCCTGCATTTGACTGGATTACAAAACAAGCAACACACTTAGGACTTGATGTTGGAAAGGTACTTTCAAATGTTGCAGAATACAGAACATCTTCAGGTATTTGGTCCAGGAATGCAATCTGGGACTCTGCCAAGCAAAATAAATCCCTCCTGCAACATGGCCTTTGCACGACACAGCCTCTGACTCTTCTTGCTTCTCACTTGCTTCAAGTTCCTCCATCTTGTACAATATGTGAAAGAAACTAGTCTATGTTTGAAAATACTCGCACCAAATCAAGAAATAAACTAGCATGTGAAAGAGTAGAGAAGCTTGTCCCAATCCAGGCAAACCTTCAGTTTTCAGAAGTCCATGAAGACGATAAAAATGAAGGATCAGAAGAAGCAGAAACTGCTGATAGTGATGGCTCAGAAAATGAGACTGATTAGACAAAGTTTCATGTAACAGAATTTGTATTCAATGTGTCTTGGTTTTTCCCCCTTTTTTTCTCAGCTTTTTCTAAAAATGAGTGCTTTCTGTAACTGCTTGACACGGTGGAGGAGACTAAGTCCAGAATACATAATCACTTTCTTTGTTTTACTATAATGTTGATGGTTCCTTCTATTTTCAACTTTAATTTTGCCTGCTTCTCATAAGAGATGCTAGGTTCCTTAGAGTTCAGCAGCTTGTAGCTCCATTTGTAACAACTATTTAAAACTTTTCAAAGTAAATTCAAATAGTAAATTTGTGATTGTCTGAATAAATGATACTTTTAATAAATATCCCAAACATTATAATTTTATGACCAAACCAAGTTGTACATAATACATTTTATGTTCTTAAAGTAGCAAAGTGAATTTAGATCTGTAAAGGGTGCTAAGAAAATAAGTATTGCATATATTTAAAATTTGCCCAAAATTTCCGTGTTTTTCCAGGGGAAAAAATGTTTTTTCCATGGCTTCAAAAATTCCTGAAAATTTACATCCTTAATTGCAGCCAATTTTTTTTCTTTCTTAAGTGCTGCCGAGTCGGTATGAATTTGATTTGCAAAGTAATGTTTGAAATATAAATTCCAATATACCAGTATATTTCTCTTTATTAACAAAAAAACAAAACAAAACAGGAGTAACATCGACATGCAACTGTAAATTCTAATGCTTTTCATTCCCCATACTTAACCTAGACTGGTCTCACACCATTAATGGAAGCAGCATCTGGTGGATATGCAGAGGTGGGCAGAGTTCTTCTGGACAAAGGTGCAGATGTTAATGCTCCCCCAGTACCTTCCTCAAGAGATACAGCTTTAACCATAGCAGCAGACAAAGGGCACTACAAGTTCTGTGAGCTTCTCATTAGCAGGTACCATATTTAATGCTGTGCTATTATAAAATGTTACTTTCTTATCATGGTTTTAATGGCAATTATTTAAAATTAATTCAACTGTTCTAGGACTGTAGTGAACAATAGCAACCTTTTAAAATCAGTGCTTTATTTAAATACTATTTTAGCTGTTTTTTGTATTGGATCAGCCATTCATTTTTTCCTTCGTTATGTAGCAGCTTGATCAAAGATTCTGTCCCTCACTGTTGGAATACCTATTGAACCTTCTGTCCTGTTAAATTTAAACATTACAATGCACAAGCTCTCAACAGTGCCCTTTATGTTAGGTAACAAAACAGCTGTCATACCTGCTCTGTTTCTAAGCCTGATTATAACATGAATCTATAATTAGAAATGAAGATTCAGCTTCTGAGCCTGGATTTCTAGTGGGTGCTCAAGTTACAATACTGGTTATTAGCCGGTGTATTAAATTTTATATGAGGTTTTTTTCTACTGATATAGCGCTATCTAAATCAGAGATTAAATACAACTTGCTGATGTCTGGGGTTTTTGTAAGTATTGTATTTGTGTCTAAAGCTTATTTTGGAATGAGAGCTGATTTGAAAGTATTATTCAAAGCATAAAGCAGGGCTATGCACCTGGAGGTCTGCAGACTGCAGGGCTCTCACCTGGCCGCTGCTGCCCATATTACCCTGCCTACAACAGCAGCCAGGTTCTTGGGATCCCCCTCCTTCCCCCAGCTTGTGTTGTCTTGTGCAGCCCCCCAGTGCTGGCAGAAGCTGGCAGCCTGGAGCATGGTGCCACAGGGGAGCCTGCAAGGAGCTGCAGGTGAGGCAGGATGCTGTTCCACACAGGAGCAGGGCTGCCTGCCTCTGCCTGCATAATGCAGCAGGGTGAGGGACACCCATATTGTGTGTGCAGGGTGCAGCCCGGGGAACCCATTGCACCCACTATTGCAGCCCTGCTCATGCAGCCTTTGGGCATGCAGCCACTGGACTTTAGAAGTTGGACAGCCCTGGCCTAAAGAATCCTTTTGCTATGGCTGACCATCAGCCTATGTAGATGATAATGTTTGATGAGGTTAGAAAACACAATTTCAAAAATATTCAGGTGCCAAACCTATCATTAAATACAATACTTTAAGGGTAAAAGGCAATTTAATTTATGCATGTCAAATTCATGCTTATTTCAAGCATTCCATCTTTGGGTGAAACATGTGCATTTTCCTAGGGGAGCTCACATTGACGTACGGAACAAGAAGGGGAATACTCCTCTATGGCTTGCTGCAAATGGTGGGCATCTAGATGTTGTTCAGCTATTAGTTCAAGCAGGAGCAGATGTGGATGCTGCTGACAACAGAAAAATAACTCCCCTCATGGCAGCCTTTCGGAAGGTAAAGCATGGGTCTGATTTACATCTTCCTTACCTTCTTATAATGTTTTTTCTTTGTAAATATTGGAGGTGCAGTGATACATTGGTCTGATATCAAATCAGCACAGATATAAAGAAAATTGACTATATCGGAAATTGGCCTGATGTGGCTGATAACTTATCTGATAAATACCTGTGTGTGCATGCAGCCACAGCGCAGCATGCAGTGTGCCTTGCTGCCAGCCCGGCAGCTTGGAAAGCTGTGTGCAGCTGATAAGTCTGTTATGCTGGATGGGGAGGGAAGTGGCTTGGAGGGGGCAAATCAGGGCCCCCTGTGGTGAGGGAGGAAGTAGGGCTGGGGTAGACACTGCCCAGCTGGAGTGGGGTGGGGCACCGAATGGAGCCAGGCTCGATGGCTCCATCTGAAATGGCACTGGTGCAACTGATCAGAGCGCAGGGCAGTTCACCCGCAGCTAGGTAGCTTATTTTAGACAATCAAAGAATGGATATATACGGTGATCAGTAAGCAAATCAGACTGTGGTTATTTCTCAGCCCTATTGTATGGCAATCTTTAGGCTCTAATAGCTTTCTCCTTTCAAACCTATCTGTTTCTTACCAAATATATTTCCCAACTAATTTCTGAAAAGATTAACTACCCAACCCCCAAAAGTTGCAATGTTATTTATTGTGATGTTGCATTGTTCTTATAATTTACTAAATTGCTTGTAATTACCTTGCGGAGGTAGTGATGAAAGTCCCAGTATAGTCTGTTCTCCTAAAATTCTAACACCAATAGCTTTCTCATGGCCATTCTGTCACTGGCTTTTATCAATGAACAATGCAACTTTTACTAGTTTTAATTTAGTACAGTAGAAATATTGTAACTTTTTAGCAGCATCTCTTATTTTGAAAATAAGCTTTTAATTTTTGCCTCAATGTTTCTCTTTCCATGTTCATCTTGTTAATGGTATAAAAAATTGACCTTTATAAAAGTAAGTTATTTCCTTCTCTTGCACAACAACTATTGTTCAAAGGGTAATAATAGGCTCTATACATCATTAAGAAGAGGCCCCCTCTACCAGGTTTCAATATCAGGGTTGTTTTTCTGTTGTGAACATGGAGAAGAATGAAAGTATTGGCATCAGAGGGATTTTAAAAAAATTATTAATGATAATTTACTGTTTAATTAATTAAGGAAACAAGGCTGGGGATGGTGATTGAAGCATCTCTAGACTAAAGAATATGAAATAAAATATGAGATATTTTGAAGTGTAGTTTCCTGGTGACTTAATAATAAAGCTTTGATACCAACTTGGATATGCAACTCTTTGAAAATTATTCCTTTTAAAAATGCTGGTAGCTTAATGTGAAGTAAGACTGTTTGAAATTTAAATTTTCAGGGTCATGTAAAAGTGGTGCGCTACCTAGTGAAAGAAGTAAACCAGTTTCCATCAGACTCAGAATGTATGAGGTACATAGCAACAATTACTGACAAGGTAAGTGCAGGTATTCTAAGCTATCTCATCTTAGCAGGATTTTAACAAGGTTAAAAAGTGATGCTAAGAGAATTATAGTAATTGTGACTTAAGAGAATATACAAAAGGACATCTGCTTGACTGGCACACCAAGTCTGCCACTTTTTAAAAATGGTAATAATTTTGAGTAGAGCAGCTTTAGTGGGAAATCCAAATACTGCAAAGTAGTTGGCTCTCTAAAACTGGAGGTAAAAAAAAACGCTTGTCATGATTTCTTCTCAATTTCCAATTGCTCTCGCACATTTTTCAGATTAGCAAAATTTTGTATATTTTCAAACATTAGTGCAGGTTTGGGCTACATCTGCTCAGTAGTTGGAGGTGTGATTGCAGAAGAAATAGACATGTAAGTTAGTGCTAATATGGCTGTCCTAATAGTACAGTAATTGTGGCAGGTGTCTGAATATGTATTCAGTTTCCAGGACTGGCTTTTACAGCTTGTGCTGAAACCAGTGCTGCCATTGCTATGCTGCAAGCTCTAATTGTAGTGCAGACATACTTTTTGTGACTACATGCTTTCTTCCTGCATAAAAATTATTCCATTCTGTGTCATCTATTTGTGATATTTGCTTATTCAGATGATGCCAATCCTAAAGTCCTTTGTTCTTAACTACATTACTGAAATAATGTTCTCCAGCATTTATGTTGTTCAATATTTATAAGAACCACTGTCATTCTGAACCTGAACTCAGTATCTAAAGTTGAAATACTTATTTCTTAGTGAGTCTGAACCTATAAAATATAATTATTCAGGTATGTGGCTAAAATGATTAAATTACAAGCTTCGCAATTTCTTTGATATTTAAGTAATTGTTTAGAAGGGATTGGCCTCAATTAGAGGTGCACCGATAGTATATTAGTCTATATTGTATCAGCAACTATAAAAAGGAAAATTAATATTATCAGCAGTTGGCTTTTTAGGTTGATGCGGCTGATAATGTTACCAATAAATGCTGCATGCATGCACGTAGCCGCAGCATGCGCGTGGCCAGGAATGCAGCCCGGCAGCTTGGAGAGCAGTGTCTGGCCAATAAGTCTGTGGGGGAGAAGGGATGTCCGTCCATCCATCCGTCCGTACAATTGAGGCTCCCACAGTGAGGGAGGGAGTGGGGCTGGGATAGGGGCAGGGACTGTGGTAGGTGCTGCCCAGCGGGGCTGAGGCAGGGCAGGGTGTGGGAGGGAGTGCAGATAGCTCTTCTGCAGGGAGGGGGGCAGCTCCCACTGCTGTGTGTACCCCATGGGAGGCATGGAGGGCATGTGCCCCCTACATTTTTGCATGGGGCAAGTACAAGCTGCAGGCTGGTTGCTGCCCCAGCCTGTTCCTGATGTGGGGGTTGGGCCAGGGCTGCGCTCGGGGCAGTCAGTAGCCGTGCTGAGAGGGAGGGTTGTGTAGGGGGCTACAGCCACCCAAAAATTTGTTGTAGCCCTCCTTCCCAGTGCTGCTTCCCTCTCTGCCCTCATCTGCACCAAGCACAGCCCTGGCCCAACTCCCCTGCCAGGAAGAGGCCAGCATAGCCCCTGGCCCCAGTTCGCAGGAGGCAGCCCAGCCTTGCCCCACATACAGATATGGGGAGCACATGCCCTCCATGCCTCCCCCAGGGTGTGAGCAGTGGCAAGAGCTGCCAGCCCCCTGCAGACAAGTCATCTGTGCATCCATCCCATGCCCTGCCCCACCCCAGCTGAGCAGCTCCTGACCCTCCCCCAGCCTTACTCTCTCCTTCACTGTGGGGAGCCTTGATCTGCACCCCGCCCTCACGCCTCTTTCTTCCGCCATGCCCGTTCCCACACGCAAACTTACCAGCTGGATGCTGCTCTTCAAGCTGCCAAGCTGCATATTGGCATTTGGATTGGTATCAGCCGATATGGCTGGTTAATAATCGGCCATTGGTATTGGCCAAAAAATTCTCTGTTGGTGCGCCCCAGCTTTAATTGTGTAGCATGTCTCCTGTGTGAAAGCTCTTGTCCCGTTCATCTCTGACTTGGCTTGATAGGAGCAGAAGTTGAAAGTTTTCAAAAGAAATGAGACATCCACACTAAAATCATAACAACAGGATGGTGGTGATGCAGATGGCTACTGCCTGCACCAAATACCTGGCCAATCCTCACTGTCCTTGCATAAGCTCCTTGAAACTCAGGCTCTGCATGGAGCCATGACAAACTCATAACGCAACAATATTCTTTGACTTCTTAATTAATCTGCAATGGTCTGTCTGTTTGCAAGCTATTTAATGTCACCAGTGCAAGTGTTTATATCGACCCAATCACTGTAGTATGTGAGTATTCGCCAAGAATTTGTTTTAAAAAAAATATCTGTCCCTTCCTACTGAGAGGCATGTCTTCACTTAGATGGGTATTTGCTAGGCCTGTGCAAAGCTTCTGTCGTCGATTTGATTCAGAGGAGATTTCAGAAAAGATTCGGAGAGATTCGGATCAGCCAGGGAGAGGCAGGTACAGCCGGGTGGCTGCAGGTTCTCCCGCGGCTACTCTGGCTGTGCCCCCCTCTCCCCGGGTGAGGGGAGCCACGGGAGAAGATCCCCTGGCTGCCCTGCCTGGCCTCATCCCCTGCCCATCCCCAGCTTCCCGGCACTTCAAAAAAACCCCCCAAAAAACAAAACAAAACAGAAAAAACCCACAAAAAAAAGCCGCACTCGCCGGCTGCAGCAGCGGGATTCGGGGACAAGCAGGGATCAGGGACACTGGGGGTCGCTGAGGCTGAGCGCTACCGGGCTCTGGCTGACATGTGGAACCACCCCAGGCCCCAGACAGCGCGCAGCGCCCTGCCAGGCTGTGCTGCACACGCGCCATAGAGCAGCTGCCGCTCAGGTGCCAGGCTGGAGGGCAATCCCCCGTGCTGCGTGGGAGGGCTCTACCACAAGCCCACAAAGGCCCTGATCCCTGCTGCTGCAGCTCATGACTGTGGGTTTTTTTCTGTTTTTTTATTCCCGGACTGCTGGGGCCAGGCAGGGGGGCCATCAGGGTCGGGGCTGGGTGGGGTGTGATTGGGGAGTGGGGGCTGTACAGGGCGGACGGGGGGCTTCTGCCAGGAGGCCCAGAGCCCCCATAACCCCTGCTGCAGCTGGTGAATGCAGGGTGCTTTTTTTAAGTGGCAGGAGGGTGTGTGCCAGGCAGGGTATGGGGCCAGGCAGGGAAGCCATGGGGGCTTCTCCCGCTTCTCCCCCCGACTGCGGAGAGGCAGGCACAGCCGGAGGAGCAGGCGCCCAGCTATGCCTGCCTCACCCCAGCGGATCTGAAACAGCACCAAATCTCCAATTCTGATTCGGCCGAATCAAATGGAGACTGATTCAAGTCGCTGTCCTCCAGATTGGCCAAATCTGAATCGAATACTTCCGTATTCGCACAGGCCTAGTATTTGCTTAGATTTTCAATATCTCCTTTTCTGCCCATCTTTGTTTAATAGTTGCCATCTCTTTCCCACCTACACCATCTTCAATCAAATGTTTTGTCCTGTTTGATGTCCCTGATGTAGTATCTGTGGAGGAGACACTGTCTTCTCTCTGTTCAAATTACTAGGGCACTAGTTCTCTCATCCCTGATTTATGGGTCTCTTACGATTTATAGTTTAGTCAGGGATGATCCTGCCTTAAGCAGGAGGCTGGACTAGATGACCTCATGAGGTCTCTTCCAGTCCTACTTTCCTATGATCCCGTGATTTTGTAAAATAAATGTTTGAAAGAAGGAAGTGGTGGGCACAAGAATAACTGGCCAATAGAAAGTTGTAAGTTGAGAAAGACCTTAGAATTTTGTTGCGAGCACTGCAAATTTAGTTCCATGGCCTTGGTCCAACGTCTGTGAAACTTCTGCAAGGGAAGGAACAATCCACACTCATCATTCATACTGTCACTTTTCATAGCCTCTGCAGAGAAGCTACTGATAGAGCAGGCAGACATTAAAATGAAAATGGCTCTTTCAGCCATACTGGTAGTCTGTGTGGAATAAGACTGAAACATGAATAGTGTGGAAAATCTTGCTGACCAGGTTCAGTGAAAACAGATGGCTTGGCTGACCCATAAGACTTTTCTCTCAAGAATTAAATTCAAAATTGAGGTAGGAGGCAGTCCATTTCTTTCTTAATATGGTATTATGAATAACCAAACTGCCCTTCATCTGACATAAAATACTTATTTTCAATATGCAGCACTTGTTGCTTATATTATAAGAGATTGTGCTGCTTTCTCAGCATATTGACTGTACAAAGACTAATACATTGGCACAAAATATGTTTGTTTGTTTTTTAAAACTCCCTCAAATATAAAAACCATTAATGTGTTTTTCTTTCTAAAAAACATTAATTTGTACAAGCTCTTCAATGGGCTGTAAATCCCTTTTGAAAGTGTATATTTGTGAACAACGGCAAGAATTGGCTTTATTTCTTCAGACAGAAGACTGTTTTACTTGATTGTTATAGGAGATGCTGAAGAAATGCCACCTCTGTATGGAATCAATTGTACAAGCCAAAGATAGACAGGCTGCTGAAGCAAACAAAAATGCAAGCATTCTTTTAGAAGAACTGGATTTGGAGAAGGTAAGAAATCACCCATCATCTGAAGTGCTAAATACCTTAACCACCACCATGGGAATTTATTCAGGGCTTGGACCTGAAAATAATTTAAAAAAGAAAAATCCGGTGGAGAATTTTGCTGCATGAAATTACCTGCCCCTCTCCACCCTAAGAAGAGAACCAGTGAGTGTTTAGATCTGTGATTTTCAACCAGGGTGCCATGGCACTCTAGAGTACCTTGAGATCCTTCCAAGGGTGCCTGGAGTTGCCATGCAATGCAGTGTTGTTAGGTGTGTGAACATGATTCGTGAAATAAAACCCAGAGATTTCAAATAGGAAACCATCGTGGTAAAAACATTCCAACATGTTGTGCTCCTTTCTGAGTTGTATGTAATAGAAACATTAAGAGCTGGCATTTTCTGAGAGGTGCCTTCATTTTAGCAAGGGGTGCGTTGAGTCCAGAAACATTGAACCACTGGTTTAGACATTGTATATTCACCCTGTGGATGACTAGAAATTGAATGATATTTTCTTTGGGTTTGGACTGTCTAATATAATTTTGTGCCTGTTTGCTGCTGCTTTTTTTTGTTTAGCATTGTAAAATGATCTGTGCAAATATAAAAGAATGCAGTTTTAAATTGATATTTTTTTTGCATGTAGCATCTATTTATAAACCAGTCACTATTTGCTGAAATAAGTTTTCTTTGTGCTTTACCTCTTTTATACTCTATTAAAAGAAACCTTTCAAGAAAAGTTCATACCAAGAAACAATTTATTTACATAATCCACAGAAGTCTGGTTCCTACAGATTGAACTCATTGAGAAGTGTGAACTTGCTGTTGTGCAGATATAGATTCATAGAAAATTAGGGATGGAAGGGACTTCAGGAGGTCATGTAATCCAACCCCCTGAAAATGTGTGCCACTGCTATTTGTCCTGCAGGAAACATGCGCCTGTGAGCTCGTGGTGACATGGTCCACGAGATTTCTTTTGGTCCATTCCTCTAACTTGTCTAGGTCACTCTGAATCCTAACCCTATCCTCCTCCAGCATATCTACTACTCCACCCATCTTGGTGTCATCCACAAACTCGCTTAGGGTGCACTCCATCCCATCTTCCAGGTCATTGATGAAGATATTGAACAAAATGGGTCCCAGGACTGACTGTAGCAAAAGCCTTGCTAAAATCAAGGGTACACCACATCCACTGGTCTCCCTGCATTGACAGTCATTTCATCATAGAAGGCAATCAGGTTGGTCAGGCATGACTTGCCGTTGGTGAATCCATGCTGACTGTTCCTGATCACCTTCTCTTCCAAGTGCTTAGAAACAGATTCCTTGAAGATCTGTTCCCTGATTTTTTGAGTGCTGGGATGATAAAGTGCAGGGGCTCAGAGGGCTCCTGCTGCTGTTCACATCCTGGCGGAGGACCAGAGAACATGTTGCCCCCCTCCACCTGTGTGCGGAGTGGAGGCAGTTGCTGCTATGCACTACGCCTTGAGCCCCACTGCATCTGGCTCAGGAATGTCCCAACGCCACGTGTGTCACGCTGCTGGGCTGAGACTTGCCCCCTGCCCAGGCCCCGGCCCAGCCAGGTGCTGGGACTCGGCTTGTCCAGGGGCACGTGCTGGGGGTACTGGCCACTGTGCGCACCCCAGGGGAGGCCTGGGGAGCACGTGTACCTGGCTAAGCTGGGACCCAGTGGTACATTCCGCCACCAGGTGAGCAGGGGGCAAGGCTCTGCACAGTGGTGGGATGCACATGGCGTCAGGCCATTCCGAGGCCAGCTGCAGCGGGACTCAGGGCGCAAAACCCAGTACATATCAGCAACTGCCTCTACCTGACACACAGATGGGGGGGGGCATGTACCCCCCCTCAAAATGTGGGGCAGCCCAGGCAGCTGCATCAGCGGTGAGGGCGGGAGCAGGGCTGGGGCTGGGGTAGGGGAGGCACTGCACAACCGGGGCGGGGAGCGGGGCATAGGACGGAACCGCAAGCGGCTCATCCAGCGGGTGTGGGGGGATGGGGACATGCACCCTGGGAAGGCATGGGGGCGCATGCCTGTGGATCTATACATGGGGTGGGGTGGGGTGGGGTGCCTCTGTGGGCTGGGGCTGTGATGGTACCGGCCTCTTCATGGCAATGCTGGGAGGGGGCTACGGGGTGGGGGCTGCAACCACCCAAGAATTCGCCTTAGGCCCCCAAC
>NW_005841912.1:1996766-1996972 GCF_000455745.1 Alligator sinensis
CCTGTGCCCTGCCCCAGCAGTGCAGGGCCTGCCCCAGCCCCACTCCCTCTCTCACTGCCATGGGGTGTGGGGCACAGATCAAGGCTCTAGCGGTGAGTGAGGGAGCAGGGCACAGCCAGGAATAGGGGCTGGGATGAGTGGGGCCAGGGCTGTGCCAGGTAGTGGGACTAGCATATGTTTTTCCTCTTCCCCCCCCCCCCCCCCCC
>NW_005841912.1:1997067-2024643 GCF_000455745.1 Alligator sinensis
AGGCACATGGCATCATGTGGCTCTTGGCGCAGCGGGGCTCAAAGCCCAGTGTGCAGCAGCAGCCATCTCCGCCCCATGCACAAACTAGGGGGCACATAGGCAACATGTAATTTGGCCCTTGCTGGCCAGGGTGTGGGGAACGCTGGCCGGTGCCCCCCTAAGAAGTGCCGGTGGCGCTTTCAGTTTTGCTGGCGGCACTTCTGGTTTGCCGCCGCCACTTCCAGGGTTGGCGATTGTATGGGGGGGGCACGTACCCACCGGGCCTCTGCTTGTCCCACCAGCCGGGTTGGGGCCCCACTCACCCCAGTCCCTGCTTCTGTCTGTGCCCCACTCCCTCCCTCACCTCTGGGACCTCGATTTAGCCCCGCCCCCCATAGCCCTCCCCCTGCCCCTTCCGCTACAGACTTACCTGCTGTGGGTGGGTGTGCTCTGCCCCTCAAATAATTTTTTTCTCCCTTTGCCTCAATCTTGGCCCCCCACATACTGACCTGCTGGGGCAGGGTGGCGGAGGAGTGGTGGCGGTGCACAGTATATCCTGGGTTGGACTTTAAGTCAAAAAGTGATCTCATACTTAAAAAGGTTGGAGACCACTTGTATAGAGCAAAATTTTCTTTTTCCTTCCTCACTGCTAAGGAGGTGTTAAGCATTCAGGAAATCAACTGTGCCTATTAGAGTGGAGAAGATGTAAAGGCTTTGGTTTCACCATTGAAAATAGATGTTTATAAGAAAGTAATAAATCTTAAGCATTGATCTGGCTTCTGTGTATATATCTGTAATTTTTCTTTATCAGTGTCTCACTGCTCCATGTTCTTGACTTCCAGTTAAGAGAAGAAAGCAGGAGGCTGGCTTTGGCTGCCAAAAGGGAAAAAAGAAAGGAAAAAAGGAGAAAAAAAAAGGAAGAACAAAGAAGAAAGCTAGAAGAAATTGAAGCAAAAAACAAAGAAAACTTTGAACTACAAGCCGCTCAAGAGAAGGAAAAGCTGAAAGCTGAAGGTATTTGTCATGTTGTGTCTTATAGATTGTCTTCTCCCGTTAGTTTCCATGACTGAGAATTTTCTGCCAAAACATTTGATATAAGCTTCCATATTTTTCATTCATATGGCTCTTATCTACATTTCTTTTTAAATTTTTCTTAAACATATGGCTTGTCATATTGCATCAGGTAAGTGGTGTGCACAGCCCTAATAGGGATGTAAAAAGTTAAACAGTAATTATATTCATATCATTTAATATTTACTGTTTACCTCCCAACTTGGTGCTGCCCGCTCTTGGGGGAGCGGCTTTGGCAGGGGCTGCCCAGGAGGCAGAGCAGATCCAGGCTGCAGCATCACTCAGCTGTTGCAGCGGGGTGGTAACTAGCAGTTATCTGGGGGAGTGGAGCTGGGCAAAGTTGCACCATGAGCCAACAGGTGTTAAGTAGGAGCGAGTGCAGTGGCAGAGCTGTCCTTAGATGCTGCAGGGGTGGGCTTCACAGAGCCAGATGCTCCCCTCCCCCCACAGGGGTTTCCATCTGCCAGGACAGTTGTGCCATGCCCAGGTTGTGGTGCGTTTGGCTCACAGGCACCTGTTGCCCCGATGGCACCTCACTCCTGCCTGCTGTGCAGGACACACGTGCCACGCAGGATCGTGCCTGAGGCATCCACCTGTGGGCTGAGTAGCATCCACCTTGGCAGTAGAGCATCCACCTTGGCAACAGAGCAAGCCCTTTGGCAAGCAAGAGGAGCATGGCACTGGCATGGTTGCATCTGGATGGGGAAGGGAGCCACAGCTCCTAGTAGAGGGTGCTCAGCCCACAGGTAGGTGGATTCTTCAGGCACAATTCTGCATGGCACTTCTGTCTGCAACATGCCTCCAGGCTGGGAGAGCTGCTGCAAATCCTTGCCAAGCTGCAGCTGCTGGGCAACCAGGTGGGGGGAAGGCACTGTTCGGTGCAACAGGCGCCTGCAGCCTGGAGGCACCGCCTGGGCATGGCACGGCTATCTTGGCAGGTCTATGTGGGTGCTATGGGCCAGGGGGGGAAAGAGCGGGGGGCACCTGGCTTCATGCAGCCTGCCCCTGTAGCACATGATGACAGCTGCACCGCTGAGCTCACTCATACTTAAGCCCTGCCAGCTCTGTCACATAACTTTGCCTCGCTCTGCTCCCCCAGGAAACCATTAGTTACTTCCACCTCCCTGCTGCAGCAGCTGTGCGATGCTGCAGCGCAGATCCACACCACCTCCCAGGCAGCCCCTGCTGGGGAGCTGCTCCCCCAACAGTAGGCATCCCCAAGCCAAGAACCATGCCACACACACCCCACTGCCCTGCATTTCTACTGCTGGCACCACTGCCTGCCCACTCCCACACACACCTTGTGGAACCTGCTGCAGCCAGTGGCTTTTGTCATTCCTGGTTGGTGGCGGAGTTCGCCACAATTTCACATATCACCCTCGGCCCCAGCTCCCTGCACTGTCCTGCCCCTCTACTGCAGGACTGATATAATTAGAGGAGGTTAAACAGTTGATTTTTAAACAATATTTACATCCCTAGCCACTACCAACTGTTTCAGTGGCAGCTGTGGGGTAATCAGTCCCCAAGGCTGTTCCCCTGCTCACCCATTTCAGTTGCTTCCCCAAGTTGGGACAGCTTGAGTTTTCAGCCTTTCCAAAACAATCTTATTTCTTTTTAAAATTTAGCTTCTAATGCCATGTGGTAAAGAGGTTACATACCAATCGTGTGTTGTATTGAAAAAAATCTTTTTATCAGAATTGAATTTGCTGCTGCTTGTCTTCATCAAATGCCCCCTTATTCTAGTAAGAAAGTCTGAATAGAATGAATAAAGTATTTCTGTTGAGGGCATACTACTGATTTATGTAGTGGTATTATAATGGGTTTTCCTTTTTTTGTTTGGTTATTTTTGCTTTTCCTTTTTAATGAAAGCTGTGTATCAGTTACTTGTTCATTACATGATCTCATGGGTATCATTCCAGACTGTTAAGCATAATAGGAAGTTGCCAGATTTGTTAGGCCTAACTTTAAAACCAAACTCGGATAACCCTCAAGTGCCATTTCCTTATGCTGATGCAATTTCTTTTGATTCCCCATCAGATGAGCCTGAGGTTCCAATGGAGCCTCCAAGTGCCACGACTACGACCACCATTGGTATATCTGCAACTTGGACAACATTAGCAGGCTCCCATGGAAAAAGGAATAACACGATCACCACAACAAGCTCAAAGAGGAAAAACAGGAAAAACAAGATTACCCCAGATAACGTGCAGATTTTATTTGATGATCAACTCCCAATCTCCTACAGTCAACCTGAAAAAGTAAATGGTGAGTCGAAGAGTAGCAGTACCAGCGAAAGTGGCGATAGTGATAACATGAGGATTTCCAGCTGTAGTGATGAAAGCAGCAATAGCAACAGCAGCCACAAAAGTGACAATCATTCTTCCACAGCCATTGCAAACCCTCAGAACAAGAAACAACCATCAGTACTTGTCACTTTTCCAAAGGATGAAAGGAAAGCTGCTTCTGGTAAATCATCAATAAAGTAAGTTACTGTGGCTACTTATTACAACTCCCAGTGTAAAATGAAAGTAATTTTGAGTAGGAAGGTCTAATTAAGACCGTGACCACTTTGTTTTATTGCTCTTTTTAGAACCTTGCTAATTAGAAAAGAGATCAGAGCATTCAAGTCCTTACTTTTCCATTAAGTGCCATAAATATATGGACTCATGGCAGAGGTGATATCTTTTATTAGACCAACTAGATCTTTGCAAAAAAAAATTCTTTAATTGCAAGCTTTCAGGCACAAATACCCTTCATCAGGCATAGGAGAAGAGATAGTAAAAGTTCTTCTGGGTAGAAATGAAACTTCATATTTCATAGGTGAGTTGAAGATGTGGTAAAATCACCTGTTTGGAACAGTTCATTTTATAGGCGGATTAGACTCAGAGAAAAGTTGGAATAGTCTGTTTACCTCGAATTTGTTTGGTGGTAAGCAGGATGTAGTCATAATTCCTTCTGGTTATGGTGTTTCGTATTTCACAGAGGAGTAAATAGATGGAATGATATTCTGGGTAGGCGTTTCTTATGTGGTGAGGTATCTCTCAGCTCTGTGGTAAAGCTCTGTGACTATGCCTTGAACAAAGGCAGGAGCAGGATCTCAAATTTCAGGTGGTCAAACTTGTTTCTTCCTAGTAAAATTATGATGATTTCATTATAAAAATCAGATGCAATTTGATATCTTTCATGTGTCAGGTATCTGGGTTGTAGCTGTATTGGTCTAGTGGCAAAAGCAATCAGGACTTGTGATAGAGGTGATATCTTTTATTAGACCAACTAGATTTTTGCACAAAAACATTTTTTTTAATTGCAAACTTTTGGGCACAAACACCCTTCATCAGGCATAGAAGAAAAGATTGTAAAAGTTCTCCTGGGTATAATTTTACAATCTTTTCTCCTATGCCTGATGAGGGTTGTTTGTGGCCGAAAGCTTGCCATTAAAGATTTTTTTTGAAAAAATCTAGTTACTTATAAAAGATATCACCTGTACCATGAGTCCTCATGAATATATAGAGTCCATTTTTTTACATTAGAACAATATAATCTGAGGATAAATGTCATGAGTTACAACTCTAACTAGAGGATTGTGTTACTACATATGGACTTGGAGATGAGCATTTCCATTAGTTCAGTCAGTGTTCTTATTACATCTCCTTCGTGCCCTGTGAAGAGCCTTTTGGACTGTTATTTCTGTTTTTCCCTTCTGCCTCTCTCATTCTTTTCTAGCTGGTCTCTTGATATTGTGTAATTTTTTAAACTCAAACTATAAAAGAAGAGTAGTGCTATACTTCAGCTTAAAAGTACCCCTCCTGTGAGGCCTGTTTTTAAAAGAAACTAGAATTGAATTGGTATAATCAACGTCCTGTGGCAGTGGGAGCTGAACAGCAGTGTATGTTCCTCTGGGGAAGCTGATGGAAGGGAAAAAATGTAGTCCGAGTTTTAAATAGAAGACTGCTGTGTTTTAAGTGGTATATAATCTAGTGGATATTACTTTTAATGCTTTAAAAGTCTGAAGTGAACCTTTGAATATTTTCAGATTATAGATAGAATTCAAAATGCCAGTAATACACATGCACATAGAGTTCATCCCTGTAGTACTGATTAGTCAGACATATTGAAAGAATCCACACTCTGTACTTGATCTGTGTAGGCTTCTTCAGCAATGGTGTGGATAGCTTGCTGCTCTGCAACTTCTTCAGATTCTGTGAACCTGTTTCTGGATTTTCAGTATTGGGAAGGAAGGAAATCTTTTGTTGTTTGAGCCACATAATTTGACTAAAGTATTGGACAACTATTTTTCCTAGGTATATAAAGAAATGGATGGTTGCTTTTGTACTTGTGTTACTGGGCAGTTGTGATTTTCAATGTGGGGTTTTTTTTGTTGAAACGTGTCATATTTAGTTCCCTGGGACTAAAGAGAAATGTCCAGTTCCATTTTGAAATGAGTTTAAAGAAATTGTTTATTAATAATGTAGCTTGTGTTTCTTACCTTTTCTCAAAGGTTGTCTGAGGTCATCAGTGAAGTCACCAGTAATTCCTTGTCTACCAGCACGAAATCCGGTCCTTCTCCTCTTTCATCTCCAAATGGGAAATTAACCATAGCTAGTCCTAAACGTGGCCAGAAGAGGGAAGAAGGATGGAAGGAAGTTGTGAGAAGGTAAAGGAATAAATTTCCCTTCTTACATCCTTACTTGGCATTTACCTTACATTCTTGCCAATCCTCACACTATTTTGATCCATTGAATCTTGTCCCACTAACGTAATACTGTCCTTTTGTACAGATCAAAGAAAGTTTCTGTTCCATCAACTGTAATTTCAAGAGTGATTGGAAGAGGAGGATGTAACATTAATGCTATTCGGGAGTTCACAGGAGCACACATAGACATTGACAAACAGAAAGACAAGACTGGGGACAGAATAATAACAATAAGGTAAATGGTCATCTGGCAGTTGAAAACATTCTCTGTAAAGTGAATAGAGTGAATTTTAAAGAGGGATCTGTAGTTTAATAAATCATTTTTCTTGACGCCTTTAGCAAAAACGATGAACATAATTAATGCTTATCATGCTATTTAAGGTTGAAATAGAAAAATCTGTGGAATAAGCAGTCATGTCTCTACTCTTTTTAAAGACAAAAAGTAAAGGCATCTGTACTAGACCTGTGAATCAGTTGTTGTGGACTAGATAATGTCTTTGTATCTCTGACACAGTTTTCACCATTAGCTTATTCTTGAAGCTAATCAAGCATCTAATTCCCGTGAGCATGCCAAACTTCATGCTGGGTTTTTGCCTGTACAAGGTTGGCAGAATCTAGCCCTAAGCCATTCATTTGAGATATGTAATGTAAAAGTTCAGGGCAAAATATCAGTAACTGTATCCCCCTCCCTCCCCTTTACTCTTTTTATAGGGGTGGCACAGAATCAACAAGACAAGCAACGCAGTTGATCAATGCTCTGATAAAGGATCCAGATAAGGAAATTGATGAACTTATTCCAAAGAATCGTTTGAAAAGTTCTGCAGCAAACTCCAAAGTAGGGTCATCAACACCTGCCTCCACTACTGCTGTTAACAGTTCTCTAATGGGGATCAAAGCTGCCACTGTAGCTGCTTCGTCAACATCTCAAACCGCCACAGCACTTGCTGTGCCTGCAATTTCTTCAGCGTCCACTCACAAAACCATCAAGAATCCAGTGAATAATGTACGGCCTGGTTTTCCAGTCTCTCTTCCATTAGCATACCCTCCTCCACAGTTTGCACATGCTTTACTTGCTGCTCAGACTTTCCAGCAAATCCGTCCCCCTCGGTTGCCCATGACCCACTTCGGAGGTACTTTTCCACCAGCTCAGTCCACTTGGGGTCCTTTTCCTGTTCGGCCTTTGAGCCCCGCAAGAGCTACTAACTCACCTAAACCTCACATGGTGCCTCGCCATAGCAGTCAGAACAGCAGTGGTTCTCAGGTGAATTCAGCAGGTTCTTTGACTACTAGTCCAACAGCTACAACAAGTTCAGCAGCTTCTACTGTGCCTGGTTCATCTACAAATGGCAGTCCCAGTTCACCTTCAGTCAGAAGGCAGCTTTTTGTTACGGTTGTGAAGACATCCAATGCTACCACAACCACAGTCACAACCACAGCAAGTAGCAACAGCACAGCACCTACAAATGCCACATATCCTGTTCCTACTGCCAAAGAACACTACCCTGTATCTTCCCCATCATCCCCTTCACCGCCAGCTCAGCCAGCGGGAGTTTCTAGAAACAGTCCTTCAGATTGTGTAACAGTGTCTCCAAATAAAGGCACATCTTCCTCCGACCAGGATGTGAGTAGTCCACCAGCAGTGGAAACAAGTAATTCAGCCAGCAGTAGGCAGCCAAGCACTAGTTCTCTTGGGAGTTCTTCAGTGCACCCTGCTCATCAGCAATCCCCAGGATCTCTTTCTCAAGAAGCAAGACCTCCTCTACAGCAGCCTCAGGTTCCTGCATCAGATCTTAGAATGGCTATGCCTCCAAATTTAGCAGCAACAGGTTCATCTGCCCCAGTCGCAGGTCCAACGAATGCCCCAATGACCTATCCCCTTCCTCAGACTTCAGTGGGATCTACTCAGTCTGCAGCTAAAATGGAAACCCCAGCTATCAGACCACCTGCCCATGGAACAAATACGACTCACAAGAATCCAGCTCCTGTGCAAAGTTCTTCTGTTGCAGTCCTCAATGTAAATCACATTAAAAGGCCCCACAGTGTTCCTTCTTCAGTGCAGCTTCCTTCTACCTTAAGTACACAAAGTGCTTCTCAAAATTCAGCCCATCCAGCAAACAAGCCTATGGGTACCAACTTCAGTGCTACCTTGCCATTTGGGCCCTTTAGCACACTGTTTGAAAACAGTCCTACTTCTGCTCATGCCTTCTGGGGTGGATCTGTAGTTTCATCTCAGGCAACACCAGAGTCCATTCTGTCAGGAAAGTCTTCATTTTTGCCAAATCCAGATCCTTTACATCAGTCTGATACGTCCAAAGCCCCAGGTTTTAGGCCACCACTACAAAGGCCAGCTCCAAGTCCCTCAGGTGAGTATTTGTATGGTATTGCATTTGGAGTCCTAATGTCAAGTAGCAGCTGAATGTTTTCACTTGCTGTTTTCTAGCTCTTCTACTTGAGGTTTTTATACTAAATTACATATGTATTCCACAGTTTGCCTGCTTTAGAATCCATCTGTTTGAAATGGAATTATGCTTTGAAGTTTAAGGTTTAATTTTTTTTAACATGCATATTTCTAGTCCATGCCCTCCCAAAACCATCCACTGCTATTTCCTCCCTACCATGAACCCCCCCTCCCAAAACAAACAAACAAACAAACAAAAAACCCCTAAAGAAATCCAAACCCACACGTCACCTTTGCAATACGTAGTTGCCTTGCTGAGTCTCTGCGTTTCCCAGGGGACTGCAAGATCCACAGCTTTAAGTAGAAACAGCTCTATATATTTTATTTAAGCTCCTGTCTGTGAAATCCAAAGCTGTAGTAGGGTTGGAGTGTTGTAGCTGTGATAGTCCAGGAAATATGCAAGAAGCCAAGGGGGTTTTCTGGTAATAACTTTTATTAAAGCAGTTAATATCTGTAACATTGTCTAACAACTCTCTCAGCTATACAGTTAATTCAGTAAAAGGTATCACCAAAATAACATTCTCTGTAAAATCCAAGAACACTTTAGATGGCTAACTGTTGATAACTTTATGATAAACTTTCACATATTGAAAATTATAGACTAGAGAGAACAGAGTAAAGAAAGCCCAATTAAAAATATTTAAATCAACCGTAATCTCTATTTTTAATTTAATTGATTTTTGGCAGAATTTCAATCTGCTGCATGAATGCAGAGAAGCCAGGAGTCTTGTCACAGAATTTGAGGCGAGTTGTTGGATTTAGAATTCATTTTTTCTATTCTTGCACAGGTAGTAGAGACCTTCTGTTAAGGCATTTGCTTGTCTTGATTTGCCCCAAATAAGAAAGGTTTAGCAGCTCTTCTCCAATATTCAGTTTTATGATTTAACCATTTCTACTTAAAATAAAGTAAGAAAGAAAAACAATATGTTATTGCATTGCAGCCTATTCTACTGCACTAGTCAATTTCAGTTCGTTAAATTTTTGAAAGGTTCAGTCTTCAAATGACTGGAAAAATGTAGGCCTTGTAGTTCAACTAATTTAAGTGGGGGTGTCTTTTACAAAGCTGAGTTGCATTTATATCAGTAAAATCCCATGTATTCCATAGCTGTAGAATTTGTCCCTTGCTGTATGGTTGTGTCAGAAACACAACTTTCATTTTAAAATAAAAATCTAGCCCTCTTGGTTGTGAAGGTAACTTTGAAAATATCCTAAGGAGCAAATTGATCTATTGATATTTTCCTATGTTAATAGCAAATATGAGAGAACAGTTCTCCAGAGTTATGAGCTACCTAGACAACATCAATCTGAGCACTTCATGCTGTGAGATTTGTAAACTTTTCCAAGATGCTATGGAATCCAATAACTTTGTCACAAAACCTGACACTGAACTGCAGCTTAGACACCCAACACCTTATTTATCTTTGGGACCTGGCTCCAATTGATTTTTATTTTCCAGGTTTCCCTTATACAGACTAAACTGAATTTCAGGGCAGTGACCTTGATATTGTTCCATGGAGCTCAGTTAGCAGCATGCAGGGGGGCTGCAGTTGAGCCTAGCTCACAGCCAGAGGGAGGGAAGTCTTAAGCTTCTCATTTCAACCATGTAGAAATAGCATAGCTGCAGTAGCCTTTTATAAGCTCCCTGACTTTGTATGTATAATAGTGGTGGAAGGATGCTCTGAGCCAATTCTTGTAAGTAATGTTGGCAGCAGCCACAGTTTGGGGAGTAGTCTATCTGGAGAGAACACAACAAGAAAGTGTGTCAGAAATAATCTATTGTTGAAAATCATTATCGTAGAGAAGCATGGGTGCAAGGGACCTCCAGAAGTTATTTAGTCCAATCTCCTGCCTAAGGCATGATTATCCCTATCCAAATCATCCTATACAAGTCCACTGTCTAACATCTTAGCAGAACTGCAGAGTCAACCGTGACACAACACAAGACATAACACATTAACCTGCCACAGGTTAAGCAAGAGGACAACAGCAGCCAATATCCTGCTGCTGTAAAGGTTGTTAATATATACTCGAGAGATTCCAGGAAGAAAACCATGCCCCACCTCCAAGACAACAGACAAAGCCCCCCACAGTTCGTACCAGTCAGAGGTAAAATTCCTTCCTGACCCCAGATATGGCGAGGGGCAAGACCCTCTAGCTGTGAATCTGGGTGTAAGTCCCAGCAGGAGCATTGGCACACCCTTGTCAAAATCCCCATATTTGGCTGAAGCCAACATCCAGTGCCTCTAAGGGAGGTTTAAAAAAACCCAACAAAACTATTATTGTATTTCCTTATGTCCACTGTTTTAGGCTGGACATAAGGAAAAACTTCTTTACTGTCAGAGCCCCCAAGGCCTGGAATAGACTGCCTCCAGAGGTGGTACAAGCACCTACTCTGGACTCTTTTAAGAAACACTTGGACACCTATCTTGTTGGGATCCTTTAACCCTAGCTGACTGCTTGCCTCTGGGGCAGGGGGCTGGACTCGATGATCTTCTGAGGTCCCTTCCAGCCCTCTGAGTATTTCTCAGAGAAGGGCTTTCAAACTGGTAGGCCCTGTTTGGCCCAAGAGTGATGCGTGTTTGTCTGCTGGGCTCCCACCTAGCTGCCACTCCCCATAACTGGTTGTAGCACCACCGTAGGCTCTGGGCTCCCCAGAGGGCACCCCTGAGGGCTGGTCAGAGTCATGTGGCACAGCCTACAGTGCTGAGGAAACCTTTGATGTGGGGTGTCTGTATGGTGCAGCGGAGGAGCCCCACCCAGGCAGATGAAGGTGGTGATGCAGCAGGGGGGGCGTGCCCAAGGGACCTGTGCAGGGGCAGCCCCCCATGGGTAGCATGCAGCCCTGGCTGCTAAGAAGTTGGACAGCCATGTCTTAAAAAAATACATATAATACTGTAGTAGAATTGAGGAGTCCTAGAAACTTGAAGTTGATCCTACCACAGAGCTCAGAGGATCCCAATTACAAATTGCATTCAGCAGCATTTATAATGTATTGTGTTCAAGCATAGGTTTGAGGAAAGTTTAAACAGTATTCTCCCAGAGATAATATTTTATAGATTTTTAGGAAAGCAGTTACGTTAATCTGTGCTGTTACGTTAATACTTCATAGACATCCAAAATATTATTCCCAACTTTCAGGCTTTTGTTAACCTTTACTTCTCAGTTGAATAAATTAGATTTGGGTTAATATTTGCAACTTTAAAGTTCTTTGCTGTCAGAGATTTTGAAAATAATAACAGGAACCAGCTAGTTAGAGAGAGAAGTCTTGCCAGCAAAGCATAGAATCATTTCATCTATGAAGGGCCCTTGAGCGTCATCTGATCAAACCCCCTGTATAAATGTAGGAATGCTGTTTGTACATCATCCTTCACCAATGCTCATTCAACCTGCTCTGTAAAACCTCCAGTGACAGATATTCCATAACTTCTCTGAGTAGTCCATTTCACTGTTTTATTGCTCTGATGCAGGGGTTGGCAAAATATGGCCCACAGGCATGCAGCAGACTCCGTATCCTGGCAGTGGTAGTTCCTTCAGGCTGCCGCTGTTGGACCCACCCTGCTGCCTGGGACCCTAGCCTGTCTACCCCACACCCACCACCAGGGTAGGACCCACATGGGCAGGGCATGCAGCCAGGATGGGGCTGTAGCTGGGAGCAAGGCAGGTGGGCGGGGACAGGGAGACCCCAATGTACTCTGGTGGTGATGGTGCAGGGCTAGGCCAGAGCAGCAATCCATTGTTTGCACACCCTTGCAACGAGTGCATGTTCTGCGGGCTGGGGCATGCAGGGAGTGGATTGCAGCTCTGTCCTGGCCCTGGCTCTGTGCTGTCACCGCCCCATGATTCCGGCCCCAGCTGTAGCTCCCTGCTTAGCCATGTGCCCTGCTCATGCAGTTCCTTGCCAGTCTTCATGGAGACCCTGGGATCGCAGAGCCATGACAGCGTGGGGCTGGGGCAGAGTCACAGTTCTGCGGGCAAGGGCATGGCAGGGAGCACACTGCAGCTGTGCTCCGGCCCTGCGCTGTCACTGCCCCAAGGTCCTGGGTTTCCATAGAGACTGGCTGGGAGCTGCATCCCGGGCAGAGACTGGTGTCTTAGGGTGGTGACAGCATGGGGCTGGGGCAGAGGGATCAACTCCCTGCAGTCCCCTGCCCGCAGGACCTGTGCCTGTTGTAGGGGCATGCAGGCAGTGGATTGCAGTTCTGCCCTGGCCCTGCACTATCACCACCCCAAATCCCAGAGTCTCCTTGGTCCCACCTATTCATCTCACTCCAGGCCATGGCCCCATCTCAGCTGCCTAGCTGCACACCCTCCCTGTGCAGGTTCCACCCCTGGTGGTGGGTGCGGGGTTGATGGCTGGAGCACTCAGGCAGCAGGGCTGGGTCCAGCAGCGGCAGCCAGAAGGAACCAGGGCTGCTGGAAAATGGAGTCTGGCTGCGGGCTGGATCCATCATTTTGCCCACCCCTGTTCTAAATGTGTTTGCAAAGATTGAAGGAAACTTTTGAATCAGATTTAGGGACAAATCCATATAAAAAGCCTATGCCTCCCAACTCCTGAAAAAGGGGAAAGTGCTGGGATATCTGTCAAGGTGTACTGGTTCTAAACCTTGCTTGAGATCTTCTAGCTACCATTCTCCATTACTCAGCCGTCTTGCTACTGTCTGAAAAAGTTTCTGCTAATATACCTCTAATTGAACAAGCTGGTGTTCACTCATGAAGGAGTGCAGGTGTTGCTATCTTGCTCTCGTCTCCTAGTCTCTTTTGCTGTCTATAGCACTCCTAAGAATAGCAAAGTGGAATCCACATACTTAAAGCAAGTTTCGGCAGCATCCAGATGTTTTTAAATATCAGTAGTGAGACTAAGATATCGCTGGTTAGTCGCAAATATATCTTGGTAGAGCTAGCCATAGACGTTTTGAAGCTCTACAATTTCAGAATCTGGAAGACAGAATTATATTAACATACAAGAAATATCTGTTTTAAACCTGTTTAAAACAGCATTATAAATATTCAGATACTCCTGACTACTATTTTTGTTTCATGTACATCAGTAGTTATGCAAAAACAACTAAAATAAGCTTTATTTCAGTTATTTTCAGTTGTGAAAGTCTAGAAGGTAAAAACTAGGGTAGATAGATATGCGTCTAGATAAATACATGCCTAGAGCTTTGCTGGATGAAGAAAAGCAAACATAGCTTCTTCAAAATCAATGGTCTGGTATATTTTTTGCATAAACTTCCACAGAAGGGATAATAAACTACTTGTAATGGCAAAGCTGGAGCCATTTCATCTTAGGTAATGTTCTGTAAGGTGACAGGAACATGCATTTTTAGTTGCCATCTCTTTAATGTTGATTGCAGAACAAATTAGTATTCCCTTAATAAAAAGGTGAGTAGAGAAATACAGTTTTGAGAACATTGAACACAGTCACAGCTTTCCAGGCCAGTTGGAGCCTACAGTACTATAATATTGTGCTTTTCCAATCCCAAACAAGAGATCAAGAAAAGTGACTGAAGATTATTGATCCTAGTTGTTATATTTATTTAAACTTCAATTTTCTAGATTATTTTTGCACTTAAAAAAACAAGCATAACTTTTAAGTGCAACTGCTGGATAGAAACCACACGTTCAGATGTTCCAGAGCAACAATGGCTGCTCTGAAAGAAAAATAACCTGACTTCCAGACAGGTAATAGTCATTGGGGACCAAGAAGAGTGGAGCTACCAGCTGCTCCCTGCCAGCCCCTCTCACACCCAATCCCCATCATGAGAAGCAGTGGGCAGGAAGTTCAGCGTTGCTGCTGCTCCCTGCTCTTGGCTCCTGCTGCCCAGAGCTGAGTAGATGGAGCAACGCTCTTGCCTGTTTCTCAGTCTGGAGTTCCCAGAGTGAGAAGCGGGGAAGAGCTTTTTCCATGCTTCTCTGTCTGCTCTGCTTCTGGGCACTGGGAGCCTAGTGGAGAGACCACCGTCACGAGCCTCCCTTACCACTCATGCTGACTCAGTTTGTTGCTCTACTCCCCACACACCTCCCAGACCCACATTTTATAGTTCTTTTCTTGCTGTCCTGTTTATATTCACAAGACACAAGAAACCAGCTGAAGAGACTTGTCTGGTTAAAAAAGAAAGAAGGGCATAAATTGATTTTTATGTTTATGGTGTCCTCTTGTCCCAATCTCCTCCTTATCCAGGCATTGGATAGAATCCTTTTCCAATGAAGGACTGACTTTTTCCAATTTCTTCAATAGGTATTGTCAGTATGGATTCACCTTATGCTTCTGTAACACCCTCTTCTACACACTTGGGTAACTTTGCCTCCAACCTTTCAGGAGGTCAAATATATGCACCTGGAACACCCCTGGGAGGAGCACCTGCAGCTGCTAATTTTAACAGGCAACATTTTTCCCCACTTAGTTTATTACCTCCATGTTCATCAGCATCAAATGGTGAGTTCTTAGTAGGACACTGTTGTGAAATTATTGTAAAAGCAAAAAGGTCATGTTTTTCTACCAGTTATAGGCACCATACTAATAATTAAGTTGATAGGTTTGCTAAAATTTTCTGATACGTGATTTTTATTGTTTATAATGTCTATGAGTAATACAGGATGGATCTTTCAAAGCAGTTTTCTGGAAGAAATTTCTGGAAAAATTGTTTCAGTGGTTGTATCTCAACAGAAGCGTATTAGTTAAAGATGAGGCTGGTTGGGTGTTTGTCTCACAGTCAGATTCTGCTCTTTTTGCAGTATTTTCTGAAAAGTCAAGGTTGTTCAGTACGTCTTTGGAGTTCATTCAGCTTTGTTGTTGTTTTAAGTGTTTCCAGTGTTTTTGTTTGCTACACTTTGCTTGCATTTGGAAGATTAAGTCACACAGGAAAGTCTTACTTAAGTCTGAATGACAGTAAGGCTGCATTTGTGATGAATTAAGTTTTCAGAACCTTTTTAAAATAATGAACCACTAAATATATTTGTTGAGCAAATGTGTTATGCACGGTTTGGGTATTTTCATCTATAATTGACTTCCTCAGTTTTTACCATGCCACAGCCATCATGTATTATTGCAGAAAACACATTTTAAGCTGTTTGAATAAATATAACTTATTCTTTATCCATTATTCAAAGATAAATGTTAAAGCTTAATTTACTGACGGTATTAAGGACTAAAACACCAAGATAAATGGTGTGCAGGTGTTTTGTGAAGAACCCCATCATTTTATTTCAGCCATGTTCCTGAATAGAGTTCTTTTAATTGCTTTTAATCTTTTGCTTTTAAGTCCTTTTAATCTTGGATACAAGAGAGTGGTCATATTAGGCAGTTTTTGTGATCAATAACATTGAGCCTAGAATTAAAAATTATTTTTGTAAATTGTTTACATAACCTCCAAATGATCAGTAGATGGTAATGGTCTGAACTATTTTGAGGTGGATGGTTCGGGTGCATTTATTTGTTTGGGTGGGGGGAGGGCTGTGGGGGAGTTACAATTCATGGTGGTATGGATGGATGAACGACTTCAATGGAAATTCATTGATGCTTTCAAACTTCTTAGTTCTAGCAAAGATTCTAAATACTCATGTACATTAATACCTTTTTTCTCTGTTTTATAGAATCTCCTGCCCAATCAGTACCATCTGGTGTGAGAGCACCATCTCCTACCCCTTCAGCGGTGTCTTTGGGGTCAGAAAAAAACAGTAATGTGTCTCAGGACAGAAAGGTTCCTGTTCCAATTGGAACTGAACGGTCTGCACGTATTAGACAAACTGGAACTTCTACACCATCTGTTGTTGGGAGCAATTTAGCCACGCCAGTGGGACATAGTGGCATCTGGTCCTTTGAAGGGATAGGTGGCAATCAAGGTATGATGTTTTACCCAACAGACATTTTTACTCATGTAATTCATTGTAATCATTTTGCTTTCATCAATAACTGCTTTGAAACTCAAAGCCTGCATAAATTGGCTCTTTTGTGTTAATTTGCTTATTCCAAAACCACTTCTCAGAGCAGAAGCTTATGCTTTCACTACTGTATACCTTAAAGTTGTCCTACAGATACAGCAGAGAACCTTTTGATTATGAAGCCCCATTGCTTAGAACTTTAGTTGTCAAACTTACTGTTAGATAAAACCACAAATAACAAAGTAGATGGCTACCACAGGGACTAGGGAAATTTGTCATCTGTTGAGGATGAAGTAGTAGATTCCTCTGAAGATGATTGTGCAACTTTCTTCTTTTTGTTTTCTCTAGACTTCGCCCTGACCTCCCGTATAGCTTTCAGTTTTATCCAATTCTCCACCTGTATCAAGCTTGGTAATTTGTTTAACTAAAGAGGTCTTCTAAAAAGGAATCCAGTCTGTTTAAAAGCACTATGTACACACTGCCTGGAATTGTCCAGTTGGTGTATGTTGAGTTATTGACATGTCGCCACTGGTCCCTAGAAAAATATCACGTGTCATCTTCATATTAACACTGAGAGAATTTGCCACCTGGTGTCCAGGCACTACAGGAGATGTTTTGGGGGAAAACACCCTCTGTTATGACTTTACAAGCTGCCTTCACAGCTCTCATCCCTCAGAGCTGAGTTCTAGGAAACTGTAGTCCTCAACCACTTAGTACAGGACCACTAAGGGCAGACCATTCAGTAGCAATTTAAAGAGAAATGATCGAGAAATGTTCCTGCATTTCATAAATAATAGTTTGGTATCTTTCTTCATTAAATGGGATTCCTTCTTGGAGTGAATGCCCACACAGATTCTGTGCATGGTGTAAATACCCCTTAAACATCAAGAGTGTATGTAATCTGTGGTCACTGTTACTGGAAGGTGAGGAACACTTCTTTTGTGGAAATGATTTAGTGCTGAAGATACTAATCTGGATCTCCATGCAAGATTAATAATGACATAATCATTGATTAATTGCTATGTCTGTTTCTTTTCTAGATAAAGTAGACTGGTGTCACAGTGGAATGGGAAGTCATATGATCCACAGGCCAATGTCTGATCCGGGTGTGTTTTCACATCAAGCAATGGAAAGAGATAGTACAGGGATTGTAACTCCTTCTGGTACATTCCATCAGCATGTTCCTGCAGGATACATGGACTTTCCTAAAGTGGGGGTAATAATCTAATACATTAATATCCATTTGGTTCTGGGTATGACTGTAAATTGCACCCAACTGGATGGTCTGATGGCAACATGATTGGGCTACTTGTGGTTGGGTAGTTTGTATAAAATACTACAATGATGCAACCTCCAGAGTAAGGTGAGCATTGGGTGCCTCAAAACCCTAGCCCTTGCTGCCTTGTGGATACTCCTTGGTTGGCAAAAGGCTATGGGACAACATCCTGACACAAATGCACCCTCACTCGGGCATTAGGCAGTCAGCAGCAGTTTTTATCTGTTGCTCTCTGGAAGAAGCTACTATTGAGGCACTAAATGTCTGGACTCAGTCTGACCTTTGGATTCTGTTATAGTGGCCTAAAATGGGGATGCTAGGTCTTGGGCAGCCTCCACTTCTCCATGCTCTTTCCTAGGTGTGTGTTGAAAGTCTTGGTTTGACAGTCTTAGAATTTTATGAAAGCAGATTCATCAGGCACCCGACTAGACCTCTTACACACACACCATGATCCAGAGGATCAGTAGTTGTTTACTAATATCCATTATAGTGTAGGAATATTTCTATATTATTCAAGACAGGAAGCTATTCTATAGCACTGTCAAAACATTGTGAGCAGGCATGTAAGAGTATTAATAACTGATCTTCATATGTCTCTTCTGAAAAGCTGCTATATAATAAAGATGTTAGAGTAAATATATAGCAAATATAATATCTTACTCTAACAGTAAATATTTAGAGAATTTCCAAAAAACAAAGCAATACATCTATCACCATTGTGTGTGTGAACATTTCTTTTAATTTTGATTCTTAACTTTTTCTCCTTAAGGGTATGCCTTTCTCTGTATACGGGAATGCAATGATTCCTCCTGTAGCACCCATCACAGATGGTACTGGTGGTCCTATATTTAATGGACCTCATGCTGCTGACCCATCCTGGAACTCGCTGATAAAGATGGTTTCAAATTCCACAGAAAATAATGGCCCTCAAACGGTAATACTACATTTTTGTTTATCTCTTTGACTTCAACCTAATCAACCACACAGAAGCACTCCTCTGAATAAGGCAAAACATGAAGATTTTTCTGTCCAATGTGTTTACAGTTTTGCAACTTTAAATCTGATTTGTATGCATTAGTTATAGCATGGGGTACCTATGCAGTTGCCTGTAACTAGGGTAAAATTAAGGGCATGTTTATAGAAGATATTATTTCAGGATAATTTGGGTTAGAAATCGTCAAACACAAAAGTGATCATAATTGTTTTCTGCAAATGGGTACTTGCATTCTGGAATAAGAAAAATTTTTATAGGGCTAGCTTAATCCACTAGAGAAAGGCACTGTTTCTGGAGGAAATTTGTGGGGAGGGGACACAATTGCATAACTATTCTGGGCGAGTGCTAGATAGAGGGAAGTCCTGATTGTAATTAAGTTTTAGCTTGTTAAACATGTTTATATATGCTGTTTTGCTTCTATAGAAGCTCTGTGAGATGAGCATTTCTATCATGTAGGTTATTGGCTTTTGTGGAAAGTGCCACTTACTCTGCTGTTTAAATTATGCTTTGTCCAAGGAGACAAGCATGTTACAGCACTAGGCCAGCAGCCATTATGCTTTTGGCAAGCAAAATGACTCCACTGTTTTGGAAAAGCAAACAGAGCCTTTCCTGGATCCGTTTTAACCATTGCCCTGGCCCGATCATCACTGGGTGCATCTACACGTTCATTAATACGCTTTTGCTACTGCGCATTGAATTTAGTACCTCTAATGTGAGGTACTAACTAAACACACATAAGGCTGTCCTAATGCGCAATAGCAAAAGCGCACATTTAGCGATGTTTAAAGCACAGTAGCCTAGTTTTACTGAACATTAGTGTATTAGCACGGTTTTTGCTGTGACGCTGTAATGTGCAGTAAAATAGGCTACTGCACATTAAAGTGCGTGTGTAGACGTGCCCAGCATGTGTCCAGAGCACCTTTTCTGAGATTGCTACCACTGTAGGCTACATAAGTTTCCTCACTCTGATGAATTCTGAGGGTGTCTGCTGCATAGCAGCAGTATAAAGGGAGGGGTTCCTTGCATTCTTTTTCTCCCTCTTTACAGGCAAATTCAACTGTAGTGGAGCAGCCATAGCTTGTTCCCAGCTATACAGAACTTTGAACTTGGTTTATGATTCTACACTAAACTCTGTTAAAGTAATTTTTTTGTAGTATAAATTAGTTTTCTCTACCTTTGTTATGTGTAATATATGCTTTTCCCAGTGGAGGAGGAGACAATTGATGTTGGAAAAGTTTAGAATCACAAAAATAGACCTTTAGTTTACCAGACTTCTCAAAGCGGGAAAGAGGCCTCTAGCTTCCCAACTCCAGAGTTCAATGCCTTGGTGTTGCAGCTGAACCTGTTTTCATGACCCCTTGTGGTAATAAATGGGGAGGGGGGTTGTATCTTTGTAAATCACTGGTATGATAGTTCAATGTCTGGATGAACCATTTTTGAAGTTAGATGGAAAAACCTGAGGAAAAAAATAATCTATGCAGTTCTGAAGGGAACGTGTAGGTAGGATGTATGATCCAAGGAAACAGCACAAGCAGGAAGATAAAATGGAAAAATGAAGAAAGGCATCTTGACACACAAATGTTACATGGGAGAAAAAATAACTTGGGGCAGTTTATTAATAGATAAAACGATTGCACAGGTGTGAAATGCAGAGCCAGACTATAAACATTTGTAAACATCTTATCTAAGCCTAGAATTCCTAAATGCTGAAAGCATTCTGGTAGTTCCATGGTTGATAAACTTCACTTTTCTTTCAGGTATGGACTGGAACTTGGACACCTCACATGAACAGTGTGCATATGAACCAGCTTGGCTGAGTGGGATCAGCTTGTTAGCCTGGAGATTCCTTTTTATTCAGAGGAACACACTCATGGCAAAAACAGTTTATATGCTCCCAGATCATTCTACTGATGTGCTTGACTGAAGTGTGTAGGCTTTTTGCAGAAGAACTTACTAACTGACCTTTTTCTGTGAACATTGTGACCACCCATTCCCCACCATCATACGTTTCAACTTAGTTAGTTTTTCTTTCCATTTTCTTTTTTTGTTTTGTTTTTTGTTTTGTTTTGGTTTTTTTTCCCTCTTTTGGACAACTTTCTGTTGAAGCTGTTCTTTGGCTGGTTGGTTTTAGTACTGTAAACTGCTTCTGAGCAAACACAGAAATTTAGCAAAATTATGTAAACTTGATCCTGAAGTTTTAGAATGGCAAATAAATGTACAATTGTTTACATAACAAATGGCTAAGCAGAAAGTAAATTTCAAGATGTCAGTATAGAGGCTCTACTTTATGTAGACTTAAATTAATGTGAGATATGTACCTTCATACTCAGAAATCTGGATGTTTCCTTCATACATTAAACTATTAATAAGCATAACTTTTCTACTTGTGTAATTTAAGAACAGTATAAAAATGGGCATTATCAGTGTTTTTCCCAGTTATATACATTGGTTTTTTTGAAAAGGCATACATTTGTTTGTTTTTCTCTTGTAACCGAATAGATACTAAAACTTCCGTTTTTCTTCTATGACAGACTTTTTACCAAAAAAAGCTCTTGAGACTTTAGCCTTTTGGCACCTTCAGAACTAAGTTTCTTCACACTAAGGACCATAGAGTTTCCCCAGTAACTGTACCGTCTTGCAGGATCTGTTACAAATGACTCTTCTAGCTGGGTTGCTGTAGTGAGGCATGTTCAGTTCTGTGACCACACTAAGTGCATCCATCTCCAGTTTCTTCCAGTTGACAGAGAAATCTGATTTTTTTTTTTTTTTTTTTTTTTTTTAATATGTATTTTTGGCTATTATGCTAAAAGTGAGCACATCCACTTACAGCTTCATTAATAAAACTGCCTCCAAACAATGGCTTATGCAAAAACTGATGGCTCTTGTAGCAGGTGATATCTATCTTGTTCAGAACTGAATGACTTTCTCTCAAAAGTTGATTTTGAAAATTCCAAATGGAAATTTCTTGGTCAGTTGGTATCTCTAATAGCTTTTATCACCTTCATTTTGAAGGTTGCTTGGAGTTAAAAGCACCAGTATGTTCTGAACAGAAATAGCAGGAAAAGCCAGTTTGTTCAGAAATACTGTAAGGCAAGCCTTTACCAGCTTATGACAAACAGCTTTTTAAAGTCAGGGTGCCAATTCAACGCACACAGATGCCTGTGTACATGTGATATACAGTTTAATAGTTTGAGCTACATTCACAAATCAAATTTAGTCTGGAATAATAGAATAGGAGGCCAGCATGGTATATACAGTATGCTCCTCTAAATGGAAGAAGGCTAAAGGAAAAGCTTTTTAAGATACAGCGTCAATCAAATTAGATCCTTATGGTGAATTAGTGTCCAGACGCACAAGCTTTGGATTCCTTCTAGTTGAAAGAATATCCCAGTTTCACTACGTAGTTTGTTGGAATATAAAACTGGATTTCTAAAATGCTATTTCATAACTTCATAAGGCCAGAAGGAACTTTTCCCCCAAAGATAGCAACATCAGTCTTTTAAATACTTTTGACATGTCTAGAATTTTGTGAATACCAGTGTCTGTATTCCTACCCATAGGCAGTGCTCTAAATCAGCCATCTGTGATTCCTCCTTCTGAAATGTAATGTATGAAGAATTAGTTGGATCAAAATGGATACCTAACTGACCAGCTGTTAATAAAAATGATTTAAATTCAATTTCAGCACTTTACTATGAGTGGGGAATAATGCTATTAAAGTATTTTATATAACCTTTACCACTCTCCTAGAATTTTATGCTTAATGCCTCTCCAGTGCTAATTAGGATTATTTTTATTCTTCTGAAATAATCCTCTTGAGAAATAATACTTCAATATTTATTACAACAAAATGTATTCTGTGGTTCAAAAGAACTGAGTTTCGTAGGATGTGGTTTCTTATAAAGCTATCTGTATTTTGTTGACTTGAAACAAAACTGTGGACAGGGGACACAGGCTGGAATGCCCCATGTTTCGTTTGTGGGGATCAGGCTTGTTAAAATACTGGGTTTTTAGAAGTCTGTACTAGGAACATTTTTTCAGATACATTTTTTATATTTCAAATGTAATGCATTTTATTTGACCAATAAAAAAAGGAACATACTCTTTTGAGACCTGGCAGGTCTTCTCTATTTTTTTAATGCACATGTATATATTATTGGAGTGTGTATATGCAGAGTACATAAATTTTTTCCTTGCTTAACACGGGAATGGCATAACTCATGAAACATGAGCGATGAGTTAGTTCATTCCTTTAAACCACAAAATAACAAGCATTGCAATATGTTTTGTAATCTGTTTATACCACTCAATGATAAAGCACTAGAATCCAGTTAAGTGTTGTATGACAGGCAAACCTACTGAATGCCTTTGCACTCAACAGACACTTCACAAGAACATAACTAGTTTTTAGTTTAAACTGTCTTCACCCGTCAGTGTATAAAGGAACATAGTTTTATAGTTTTGCACAATGATAAATTTTAAGTGTTGTTTATCAAAATTTCTGTCTGCTTTTCCCCCTATTCTTAACATAGTGCATTTGATTTCCTCAGATAAACAATGCATTTGGGCTCATTCATTTCAACTATATCAGTTTACACTATGGATAAATTATTGCACACTGGTTTCAACGCTAGCCTTTCCCTTAAATTCTAAATTCATGAGGGCCATTCTGTTTCCATAAATCCAGCTGCTGAGGAAATGAATTTAACGTGCAAGCTACTAAACTTGATGCTCACTAAGACTAGTCTTGCATTAGGCAAGCTTCATATAGGGCAGAATGGGGGAAATATATAAAGCAATCCACTGGGTTAATTTTAGATCATTTTCTGTTTTGTTCTCAGTGATGTTTGGAGATATTGAACTCTCTTAATCTCACATCACAGAAAACTTGAAATAATCAAAAGATTGTTTTGAGCCACAAACAACCTGTTATGAACCAGGACTACTACTAAGTAGTTAAAAATACAAGAGTAAACACTTCTAAGTACTTTCTACATGTTCACTGTGATACTAAATTCTCAGGGTCCACTTAAATTATATCTAAAATAAATTAATACAAGTTTGTTGTCAAACTTGTTGGCTACTTTTAGTGTGTCCTTCCTAGTAACATCATATTCTTAGATTTAAATTGTGGAGGAGGCAGTTCACGGTAGCTACCAAACTTGTTTAAGTATTATAGGTATGGCATTTTATTAGTGAACTTGCTCCCTAAAATATATATTTCCATGTCAGACCATTGGGGGGAAAAAAATCCCATCTTGGAAGCCCTGTCTGGTTTGGGATAAAATATTAAAAATAATTTCCACTGGGTAATGCAGCTGATTATTCAGTATAAATGGTTTAGAGCTTTCTCTATGTAAAAACATTCTCTAGTCATTTTTCTTGGTAATCAGTAAAAGCACTGTAATAATTTTTGATGAAGGTCTACATCTGTTAGTTTTATATTGCCATTAAAACACTTGAGGAAAAGAACATTTTCATTTTTGCAATGAAATTAAAAATAAAATAATGGATCGAACGTAGCTGCTGTGAATTAGCAGAAGGGCAAAATAAAATGTCTGGTGACCAAAACATTTTAGCAACTTTTTGGTCTTTTAAAAAAATGTGATATAAGGAACAAATGTAATGTTTTACACTGTTAATTTTAAGTGGCCAAATGAAGCTGTAGGAGGACAAGCACAGAGTACCCCTGGCCAGGTGATAAAATAAGCCAAAGTTAAAATAAGATGCAAGGCTACTGTGGATGAAGGTACAAGGTGAGACAATATTAGTATGGGCAGATTCTCCTCCGCTGGTCGCAGCCCCAGCCCTGACCACAGTAGCTGGTCTTTCCACAGTGGCAGCCATTGCTTTTGCAAGAGCAGGGGCACTGACAATCCTAGCAGCACCGCAGGCAGAATCCCTGCCAGAGCCTCAAGAATTTTGCCTCTGGTGTTGCTGTGTGAAGGCAGGCCACTGTGGTCAGAGCAAAGGTCCATGGGCCAGATGGGACCTGCAGGCCAGATGTTTGACATCCCTTCTCTGGACTTAATGGAATGAACACCCATCTAAAAAAGGAGAGTAGTAAGCAGAATGGGAAAGGGATTTATCAGCAAAGGAAGCTGTTTTGAGGTCAGAAAGTGTCGAGATAAAATGAAAACAGCCAAAATTCATCTGTGTAAGACTCTGCAAAGGGTTGTTTGGGGTATTTTTTAAGGGATTTTTAGTTGTTCAAATAGAGGGAGGGGAAGAGGAAAAAGTGGGGCTGCTGTGTAGTGAGGATGAAGTTGAAATGCAACAGAATTTGTTCTTATAATCTTAAATATGGTCCACACTTATAATCTAAGTATAGCTGGGTCATGGGCAGGTTGGCCAATTGGAATAAGTATGTAAAAATGGAAATTACTATATGCAAGTTGGAAGCAAAATTCAGATTAATGTGTTCAAGTTGGGGAAGCTGAAAAAGCTGTAGAATTTGCACATGGAATTCTGAGCCCTTCATGGAATTTATCATACCTATCAAATTAAGGTGTAATATTATATCAAATTTTTGTGATTTGGTTGACAGAATAAAAAGTACACTTAATTTGTGACTAACACAAAACTCTCAATATTTAGAAGCACAGGACTAGAGTAAAAAATATTTTTACAAATCGGAGAACCAGGGATCAGTGAAATTCACTAAAGGCAAGTGCAGACTGTTACATGTAGGGGGCAGCAGTTAGTTACATGATATAAAATGGGAAATAGCTGACTAGGTGAAAAGTGAAGACCAAGGAGGAATGCAAATATTCTAATATGTGATAGGTTTTAATAAAAGGTATGGTGATTAGTTGCTCTCTAGTCGCATAGAGAAGGTGAGAAGTAAACAATCTAATCTGCAGTGAGAGATTTAAATTAGTAGGAAAATGTTTCAAATGGTAAAGCATTAAGCTCTACAACAGGCTGCTAAGAGAGTTTGTGGGATCCTGCAGATCTTTAGGTTAAAGAAGCACCTGTCAGAGATGATCCTGATTAGATTTTATTCTGATTTAGTATAAGGGAAAAGACTATGAACTCAAGGCCCCTTCTAGCCTTAATCCCTGTGTTTGAAGAACAGCAAATTTGGTTACTACTGTACATTAAAGAAATGTCAGGGGGAAGAGTGATTTTTTTTGTTTTTTAGAGAACTGCAGAGCCAGTAATCGGACCTCGCTAATAGGCAAGGCTGGACAAATTTTGAAGAAACAGACAAAAAGGAACACAGCATTGGTAAGCTTATGTCAACAATATATTATCCCAATGTACAAAGTACCAGATTGCCCTGACTTCCCAGACATGGGGAATATGATCCAACTCATCTATCTGGACTTCAGTTAAGCATTTTGATATACCATGTTAGAATTACTTGTTAAACTGAGGAAGGAGATGTGTACAATTTGCAAAGGACTGGTGGAACCAGGTAAAGGGGGGATGACGGTGGATGATGTTGGTGAGGGGGTTAGTAGTGGACTTTTTTAATACAAGTGCTTCCAAAGATGCTACCGCACCCGTAATATATTTATTAATAACCTTGGTGCTAATGAAAATTGTTGATAACCCAACTGGGTAATATCATCTAGGTAGAAGGGTTGGACTCTTGAGACTGGAGGACTGGACCCTTGAAAACTGAAGTATTGGAAATAGAATGAAATTCAGATACTGCAAAGGGTAAAGCTCCGCACTTAAGGACTGAGAGCAAGAACTGCTGCTGTAAATTGGCAACCAGAGGAAAGGATACGTTTGATTGTATTCATTTCTTATAGGCAAATCACATTAGTGGATCAGTCCTGTGATAAAGGGGAAATCAATCCCAGCATGAATCAGGTGAGGTATTTTCAGTAGAGATGGAGAAGAACTAATGCTATTGTACAAGAACCTGGCAAAATTTAATCTGGGAAATGGAGATTCAAAGAGCTTGGCTTACTTATTCTAGTCAAAGACTGAAATGAGATATACTTACTCTGTAAGAGCAAGAAGGGTATAAATGGAGGGGGGAGGGGGGCACCTATGTATGGTATAGGACAATGCTGGTACAAGAATAAATGCGTATGAAAGGGCCATGAGTCAATTTAACCTGGAAATTTAAACTTCTACTACAGTGAATTTCTGGAACTTCCTTTCAACAGTGTGGTGGGAGGGGGAAGGGCAAGGGACAGAGAACGTAACTTTTAAGACCAGGAGCTTCTATTTGTTTTCCTGCCATTAAATTTCATTCACATTTAATGGGAATTCCTGTCCAATCCCCATCTAAGTTGATTACAGTCTGTCCACTGACTTCAAGTGCTTGTTTGTGTGGGTGAAGAGTTGATGGTCTCGCTTTAGTTCCTCACGAAAAAAATTATCCCATCAGCATCTGTCTCCTTTGACAACATCAGTAGGAAAGCTGAGGATTTAAATTTCTTTTAAATGTTAGTTTTGAATCTTAGGATGATAGCTCAAGTCATCCAACAAGGACTCATAAATGGGATGGGACTGGTTGGGAGTATATATTTAAGTTGGATGTATGTGTGAGCAATGATCATGCAACAGCTCACAAGCGTGAGAGTATGCTTGTAACCACAGGACCCGTAAGTGCCATGTAACATCACCCCTTTCCGTGAATCTTCGCATTGTCTTCCTGCTGTCTTCAGCTGAATCTTCAGTGTTTCATGCTTGCTTCATCTAGCTCCACGTCGTCGTTCTCCTCCTCCTCCTCCTAACTTTCCCATCGTTTCCTTCTTGATTCGCCTCCTTTCTCCATTTTTGGCCTTGTGGTATAAGCCCCCTCCCTGCAGCTAAGTACAGGTCCTTTCAAAGACACTTTCTTTTCCTTACTTCCCCTTCCCTGCCTGGACTGTTTGTCTCCTACCTCTTTTGCCTGCCTGTTCATGCCTCTGATAGGCCAGGCGCCATACAGGTTGCCCCATGCCCTCCCCAAAACCAGTGCAGAGCTGCTCTGCCCTAGGGGCCGGGCTTGCCTGACCTGCCGCGCCGCCCCGCCCCGCCCAGGGCTGTCCGCCTCGGTTGGCGCCGGGAAGCCGAGGCCGACCCGCGCTTCCTACACTGCGAAGCGGACTGGCTAATCACCCGAGAAGCGCTACGAAGCTCATGTCGGAACGTCTGCATGGCCCGCCGCCCACCGGCTCTGCCCGCATAGCGCATGCGCCGCGGCTCGGCCGACCAATCCGAACCCCGGTCCAGTGTAGGTTTACAGCAGGCTGCCCTCACCCATCATGGCGGCC
>NW_005841912.1:2024771-2037792 GCF_000455745.1 Alligator sinensis
ATGCTGCCACGGGGCTGCCCTGGTGGGGCAGCATCGTCTGTGCCAGCGTCGCGCTGCGCACCGCGCTCACGCTGCCGTTGGCCGCGCACCAGGGCGTCGTCGTGGCCAAGGTGGGTGCGAGCCTCCCAGTGCCGCCTGGAAGGCTCCCCCGGCGGCAGCGGGCGGTGGGAGCGGGCTTGGCCTCTGCAGGGGGCAGAGACAGCAACTGCAGCAGGGTTGCTGCTTGGTTACTTGCTATTAGTTCCCAGTATCTCCTAGGAAAAAAGTTTCTTTCCTCCTCCTCCCCTCTCCTTCATTCTGTCTTTCAAAAGCCAGGTGCGCGTCTTTATTTGGGGGGGTGTTGCATGAGAGACCCTATGGAGAGGTTTTGAGCCCATCCCTGGCCCTACAGGTGTCGGGCTGCCCTGAAGGCAGGTTCATTTCCTGGTGGGGGTAGGGGAGGACAGAGGAGCCAGCACTTTGGGCAAGCTTCTCTCTCTGCTGCTCCGGGACTGGCTGCCGCTACTCCCCAATGGAGTACGGATTTAAAAAGTGCTGGATTTTCCATAATTCTGGATTTTTGATATCCAGATTTATGAGGTTGTATTGTACAAGCAAAAAAGAACAAATTTAGGCTTCCTATTGAATAGTAAGGCAGCTGATTGATTGTGTTGGTTGGAAATGCTCCGTGCTCTCCCACAAATTCCTCGGGAATAGGAATAAGCTGATAAGCTGGGTTGTTTGCAGTATGTAGTTTTTAATAGTTGGCAAATATCTGTAGAGATTCCAGACTGGGTGCTGATTTGGTGTTTTATTTTTCTATATAATCAATTTTTCATTTTGTTTAGCTAGTTGGAAAATTTGCGGCCTGAAATAGAAAACCTAGCAAAGCATCTTCGCTATGAAGTTGCAGTTTTTGGAAAGCAACAGGGTTGGTCTGAAAAGGTTTCCAGGTAAGATCATGTTTATAATAGTAATTTATGCATTCATTGCAAGTGAAAGTAAAAGCAAGTTAACAAATATGTAAGGCTAATGACAAATTGTGCAGAAAGAATCAGTGGCTTTTTCATCACATTCTGGCTTTTTTTTTTTTTTTTTAATGTTTCCGTGTTAACTGCTAACATTAAAAGTATAGTGCCCCTGGGTATTAGAATCAGCCACATATTAGAATCAACCCCCAAAAAGATTGAACTATATGCATTTTTAATTCCTCATTAGGATCTTGTTTTGTAGAATCATCTGGTTATTGAAATGAAAATTGCAGCCATAATCTATGCCTATGTACTTTTTTCCTGCTGGTACATATAATCAATGAGTAAAATGCAACAGTGTACTGAAACTGTGTAGAGTTTCCTATTGGGATTTTACACTTTTACTTTGCAACACATTACTACCCTATTCCCTGCCAGATCCCCAACTTGCACTGCAACCCATCCTCAACCCAGGCTGCCACCCTAGCTTTGGCCCCTGACCTGCACTCACCAAATTGCTGCTGGCTCCAAGCAGCAGCCCCAGCAGCTCCAGTTCTGGAACCAGACTGAGATGGGAGCTGAAGCAGCTGGTACTTGAATCCAAGACGAGGCTCCTCATCCCCCCCCCCCCCCCCCCCCCCCATTGACCCGGGGTGGGCAGGACTCATCTTGGATTCAAGTACATATAGTAAATTAGACAGAACAAATGCTGCGGATCTGAATGGTAGTCTCTATGCTGAGGTGCTTGCAGTATAATTTGGGCACAGACAACACTGAGATTAAAATATCAAATCTAATATTGCTAGGAGACAATATCATGGGAAATTGTCTTGGAAAGTTAAGCGAAACAAATTACAATAAAAGGTAAATGGGGGAGGGATTGGCATACAGGGAATGGAAGGCAGAGACAGTGAGAAAAGTGAGATGTGCAGCCCTTAGAATTACTTTTACTCATTCTGAAATAATATTTTTTATCATTTAGTGCAAGGAGTTTTGTTTTTTCCAATCAGGTTCCATTTCAAGAAAAACCTACGAAGAATTATTTCAGAATTATATGTTCGAGACAACTGCCATCCCTTCAAAGTCAGTTTGCTAATGTGGGTTCAGATTCCCGTGTGGTTCTGCGTGTCCATTGCTTTGCGCAACTACAGTGTAGGTGCTGTAGACTCTGAAGGTGATCATTCTGAACATTTGTACTGCAAACAAAAATCTGGTTTGCTAGATAGCTTTTTCTGGTTACTGTTTTTACTAATATTGTCTGTTTCTTTAAAAATTCGAGTTGTTGATTTGAGTTGTGCCCAGGGCGTGTGGGCAGGGGGACAGCTCATGCCGTGCAGCCGGAAGCCGCTGTTCCAGTGCTCTCCTGCACATGGGCGGCTGCCACCGCTGCTCCAAACACTCGTCTGGAAGGACACAGGGGAGTGTGTGTCCCCGGATCTGCACAGGGCGGGCTGGAGCCAGGGCTGCACCAAGCTCTTCCTGGTGGGGCAAGGCTGCTCTGGAAAGGGGCTTTGGGGGCCGGGGAAGGCTGCAGCCACAAATTCACCGTAGCCCCTTCCCAGCGCAGCCCCAGCCCTCCCAGCGCAGATCCGGGGGCACACACCCCCTAGTGCCCTCTTAGATGACCAGTGGGAGCAGTCGCAGGACCCACTGCACAAGCAGGCAAGCGTCAGACAAGTGGCTCCTGGCCAAGTGGTGCACAGCAGCAGGAGCTGCCCTTCTCCCCCGTGCCCCCTGGATGAGCCACAGCTCCATGCCACACCCACCTTGCCCCGGTTGGGCAGCACTTGCCCCAGCCCCATGCCTTCCTCCCCAAGGGGGGCCTTGATCTGCCCCCCCCCGCCCGCCTCTTCCCTCCCTGTCCACCACACCAGACTTACCAGCTGGAGGCAGCTCTCCACACTGCTGGGCTGTGCTTCTCGCTGTCTGTGCTGCACTGAGTAGCTGCATGCGTGCATGGGCCATTTATCGGCCAAATTATCAGCCTGATGTGGCCAATTTCCAATCTAGTAAATTTTCTTTATATTGATGCCATTCCGATATCGGACTAAAAACAGATCTACAGAAAACAGATCAATATTCCTATATTGATTAAGTCCCATGATATTCATAATGTAAGAGATACATGGTCAGTGCTGGTTCCTGTATTAATTCATGCACGTGGTGTTTTTAATGTTACCCCTTTTTATGCTTAAGTGGACATAGCTTTAAAATATTTATGCCCTTTTTGGCACTTTAGACTTTAAAAGCTAAATATTATAGAGCTCAGTAATATAATGCTTAGTCTAGTAATGTGTTAGCATATTCATTTTTAAGAAAGTTAGTTTTCTACTATTACAAAATGTACTTGGTTAATGAAAAAAATGGATTCAGAGCAAGTTACTTTTTATTATTTACCTGTTTCAATCCTGGTCAGCCTGTTAGCTCTTACTTTTATATTTCCTTATGTCATTGAGTTGGCAGACTGCCTATAAGTGCAGTGATTTAGTTTAAAAGTCTCTTTAAATGCTTTGCTTTAACAGTATTCAGTATGTAAACAAGGTGAAAGTAGTAAGTTACTTTTTCAGAGTATATTTGCAATAAATACATTATAAGAATGGGTTAATTTTTAAATTCACCTTTTGAAGTTCTTTGAATTGTATAGTTCCTTTATGGCATTTAGTGGATTATATGTAGGTCATTTTTTCAGTCTGTTTATAGATGGGTACAAGTTTCAAATGTCCAGAAATACATACAATTATTAATATATGGCTTGCCTGTAAGTTCATACTGTTACTCATCACAAGAAGGACCTTTTCTTGAAATGCATAAATCTCATATAGGTATTCCCTCTTCTACTTCTAACGGAAAGATGGGAAGGATTGTTAGTTACCAGTTGTTACCAACAGAATGTATTGTCACAAATAATACAAAAAATGTTCACTTTGTAGAGCCAATTTAAAAGTAGAATTCTGCCCAATTTAAACTGATGTTATGGTGACAGTGATGCGTTGATGGATGTACACGTGTGTGTGTGTGTGTGTGTGTATGCGTATAAGTTTTTTTTTAATTGACTTCACAGTTCAGGAACAGTTTTGTTCGGGTGGAATTCTGTGTTTTACAGACCTCACTGTACCAGATTCTACATGGATTTTGCCAGTTGCGCTTGGGCTCCTCAATTTGTTAATAGTGGAGGTATGTTGATGATAAAGGTTGGACAGGTGTAAAAGTATGTTCTTTTCTGCATGATTAGGAATCATTCAGGGCTGTCTTTATAAAATATGGATATACTATGGCCATTTTGAATTATAAACTGATAGTGTAGAAGGGAAAAACTGTAATTGTTCTGTATATTTCAGGGGTGTGAATACTGGCTGTGTGGAGCAAATGCTGATAAACTCTGGTATGTCATTTTGGACACTGCTTTTTAGTAGGTTAACCTTACTGAAGTTTAATCTTCACTCGAGAGCATCTCCTGTGAGAATACTTTAATTAGCCTACTCCCATTTATTACTGTATTACAAGGCTACAACTTAGGTTAAATTTTGGTGCATAAGTAACAGTCCTGGGGGCTGTATTTATTTTTGGCTTGCTTTTCCTTAGTAGACCTGTAGAACACTACTTTTAATGCATCACAAATGATGGCTACATATATAATAATTGTGATTCTAAAACAGTGGTGCCCAAACTTTTTGCCCTGTGTGCAGGATGGGTGGTACCAGCTCCCTCTGCAGGGTGGATCTGGCTGATGGGGGATTGCCCAGCCTTGATCTGTATGCTGGGAGCAGGACAGAGCAGCTCCAATCTGGATTTGTGGGGGAGAAGGGAGTGGGGAGAAGCAGCCCTGATCCAGACCTGTGGATGGGGAGAAATGGCTTGGCCCAATCTTGACATGTTGGCAGCCCGCCCCTTATCCTGCTGCATAGGCAGTGGCCCAGGCAGTGCTAGATCTGGCTGCATGAAGCTTCCACAGCTCCCTGTTGTCAAGTTTCCAACCTGTGAGACCAGCAGGCTGGATGTCATGCCTCTGCAGGGACAGAGATTGGGTACTCCTGTTTTAAAGGAGCAGCAAGCTTTGATAAAAAGTAAATTAAAGTTATAAGTTTAAAAAATAGGAAAAAAAGTGGGCATGTTGTTAAAGTATGAAAGCAGAGGGATTGTGAAATTAGATGAGGAGATGATGTAGGGGTTCTTTTGTTTCTTTGTCAGTGCATCTCAGCATTTACTGTCTGAATCCATTTTCCAAGTAAGCAAGTGTCATATACTTTCCACATTTATGCAAATATGGTCCACAATCTTTAAGTGGCTGAAATTTCTTATGTAGCAAGAAAGAGTTTGCTTCTGCATCTAAGGCCCTTGCCACTTAAGTCGTGACTAACCAGTTAGTCACATCTTTAAGTTATAACCTGGTCACACGTTAAAACAATTAATGGCATCATAAAACAAGGAGTAAGCCACAAAATTATTCCACAGAAAATGTGTGCTAACTTTGAGGCTGGTTCCTCTGACACCAATAATTCAGTGTGTGGCCAGGTGCACCCCTGAGGCTGAGAGCCCTGTCAGCTGACTGGGCTCCCAGCTATAGTGGTGCACCATGCGCACCAGGGGCTAGGAGCTCATAGCTAATGGGGCTCACCATGTGCTCCTGTGGCTGGGAGCACCATGCGCTAATCTGGGCTCCCTGCTGCAGGGGCTCGCCATGTGCCTCTGTGGCTCGTAGCCCTGCAGCTGATCCCACCATGTGCCCCCAGGGTTGGGAGCCCACACCAGCAGTAGGGCTCCCAACTGCAGGGCCACATGGTGCACCCTTGTGGTTAAGAGCCCAAATTAGCTGCTGGGCTCCCAGCTGTAGGACTGCATGGTGAGCCCAAGGCTGGGAGCCCTATCAGCTATAGGCTCTCAGCCTCTAGGGCACATGGTGTGCCCCCATGGCTGGGAGCTGGGTCAGCTGATAGGGCTCCCAACTGCAGGAGTTTGCCGCTTGCTGGTGCTGGCGGGGGGGAGTGGACGGGCAGGATCACAATCCTTTGCTCTCCCTGCACAGGCATTAAGGTGTGATGGGATCTGATGCTTGATCCCACAACCATGCCTCCTGCCATGCATATGCACATCAAATTCTATCACACCTTATTGTCCATGCACGGAGTGCCCAGGATCACGATTTCAGGCTCCCCCTGCACCCGCAGGTAACAAGGTCCTGCAACTGGGGGCCCTGTCAGCCAATCCAGGCTCCCAACCATGGGGGCACACCATGTGGCCCTATGGCTGGGAGCCCTGAAGCTGATCCTGCACATCTGGCAGGGGTCTGAAAAAAGTACAGTCCCAGCTTTGCGAGTACTTGGTGTCATAAGAGAGGTTACAGCCCCACTAAAAACAGATTGTAAAGAGATCAGTCTTTTATTTGTATTTTGCAGCTAAACCTAGTAAAAGAATTGCAGTGTACATAGAATTTTAGAACATACGTATGAAAGGATATTTTTAAAAAAACGAAGAACCTACTTTGCTCCTTGTATTTTGTGGGGTTTTTTAATAATTAATTACACATACACCTTAATTTCATGTATATTAATGAATTATATGCAAAAGTCCATGGTCTCTTTCCTGGCATTTTCAATTAAGTCAAAATATATATTATTTTTTGTGAAGGGAGCAAATTAAGAAGAAAATAAAATAATAATCAAGGAGAGAGAAGGATATTTCATACTTTTAAATGAACTTCATCACACATTCTTGTTGATCATTTCTTAATTTTCTTCCAAAAAATGTAAACACATGAATTGGAAAATACAAACTGTATAGAGAGGAGGCCTGACTTCATGTTCTTTCAAAATTCCACGCATTCTTGTTACTTTTTAATCTACTGAGCATCTCTCACAGGTCTTTCTCATTTCCATCATCCACCTAGATTTCATTCATGCTCTATTTTATATTTTCCCAAGTAATTTGGATTACAAATTTCTTGAAGAATGATAGTCAAGGTTTGACTATTCACCTTGTTCTGTTTTCTTTCAGTTATTTATCAAACTGTTTGAGGATGATTAGCTGTGCCTCTTAACAGTCTTCTCAGAGAACTGTTCTTGAAGACCAGATGTTAGAAGCTCACTTAATGGTCAAAAACTATTATTCTGTGAAGTCATACTCTCTTCAGATGTTTTAGAAGGATGACTGATACAAAGTTTGCTAGAAAAATACTGAGTAGTGTCTGTAAGAAACCAAACAGATTAGAGGGAATAATTTATTAATGTTTTAAATGTACTTGATTAGAACACCCCAGTGATTGAAAATAATATTTGTGAACAGAATACTTGGTTGAAAAACATTTAACATTGATAAATCAATCTAGTTTTCAATATTAAAAAAAAAAATCTTTCTTCCCATCTGTTTCCTCAGATCTTTTCTTTTAGAAACCATGAGCTATCCAGGTTCCAGAAGTTGGCTACCATCTTGGGTCGAGGGATGTGTGTAGTAATGATCCCTATTGCTGCTACAGTCCCTTCAGTAAGTACAGAACCATAATGATGTGTATTGTAGGGGTGTGCAAAGCAGGCCCTATTCTATTCCAATTCGGATTCAGCCCGAATCGGGGACAGTGATTCAATTCATTGATTTGAACCACTGCCCCTGATTCGATTGAGCCAAATCTGAATCTGAATATTTGATGCTGATTCAGAGAACCAGTGCTTCAGACGCAGACACAGCTTTAAAAGTTTTTTCTACATACCTTGAGGTACCAGCACGGCTCGTGATCACTGCAATGCTGGGGCGCTGGGAGCGTCCCACAGAGGGTTCTGATTCGATTCGGAGAGATTAAAGGGTCCTCTGATTTGAATCAGAGATTCGGCGACCCTAGTGCATTGCACCAGGGACTCTGCACCAGCTTCTGACTGCTGACCACACTTGATGGTTCATGGTGTTCAACGTGCAATACAAATGCATGTTCTATATTGAACTGTGTTCGAGGAATATTGCATGTAGGATCTGTAGCCTAATATATTATATATAGAAATGCTGGTATTTATTTTCTTCTAATACATGTCATGTGATGTCTTAAGCTCATCACAAGTTATTTATTGTTACACACTTAGGAAGTGGTCAGTACTTGTAAGAGATAAAATAACCAGTAACTTATGCCAAGCAGCTCACAATCCACAAGACAGACCTAGAAAAGACAGAATAGGAGATCCAGAGAGAAAGTGCACTTCAATTTTTTTTTATCATGGAATCAGAAAATTAGGGTTGGAAGGGACCTCAGGAAGTCATCTAGTTCAATCCTCTGCTCAGAGCAGGACCATCCCCAACTAGATCATCCCAGCCAAGGCTTTGTCTAGCTGGGTCTTAAAAACCTCCAAGGATGGAGATTCCACAGCCTCCCTGGGTAACCTGTTCCAGTGCTTTACTACTACCCTTCTAGTGAGAAAGTGTTTCCTAATATCTAACCTAAACTTCCTTTGCTGCAACTTGATACCGTTGCTCCTTGTTCTGTGATCAGCCACCTCTAAGAATAGTTCCCTTGGCCTCTCCTCGTAAGTCATGTCCCCCAGCCCCCTAACCATTTTAGTTCACCTTTCTCTCTCCAATTTGTCTATTATGTTTTCTATACTGGGGGGCGGGGGGAAGGGACAAAACTGGACAGAATATTCCAGATGTGGCCTCACCAGTGCTGAATAGAGGGGAAGAATCACTTCCCTTGATCTGCTGGCAACACTTTTACTAATGTAGCCCAGTATGCTGTTGGCCTTCTTCACAAGAGCACACTGTTGGCTCACATTTAGCTTTTTGGCCACTATAACCCCCAGGTCCTTCTCTGCAGAGCTGCTACTTAGCCAGTTGGTCCCCAGCTTGTAGTGGCACATAGGATTGTTCCATTCTAAGTGCAGGACTTTGCATTTGTCCTTATTGAACCTTAATGCTCGGTCTCATAAATCATCACCTTTTTACAGAAGAGTTTTTAAACTGAAAAGTGTGTTTGGAATGGAAGCCGTAGCTGTTAAATATAAGGTATATTTAGAAGGGTTGTTCTAAAAAAGAATAATCAATAGTTGTAGTTTGAAGTGTTGTTGGAATTTCAGTGCTTTTATTGCACTTTGGGTTGTTGAATATGTTATTCTGTCTCGTTACAGTCTGTGGCTTTGTATTGGTTGTCCTCCAGCTTCATGGGACTCTTGCACAACCTGTTGCTGCTCTCTCCTACCTTTCGTCAACTGTGCCGCATACCAAAGACCAAATCCTGTTCTGACACTCCTTACAGGGATATTGTCTCTGCATTTTATGCCAGACGCTTCTTAAAGTGATTCATTTTGTCCTGTTGGAAGAGCTACTCCATAAAAGCAACGAGGGTCATTGAGAATAAAGTACTGAAATGTATATTTAATTGTATACTGCTGCCTTTAGAATTATGTTTATGTTCCTAACCAAGTAGTGGTTGTCTGATATCATGAGAAATGCACTGGGTATTTTTGATTGTTTGGCAGGCTAGATTTTGTTTCAAGGATGATGTTTTGTAAGTGTGTAAGCAAGATGGGATGAAGATGGATGTTAAATAAAACTGGATGATGGAACTCTTCTGTTTACAATGAAATTGATTTTGCCTATAGTTACCTATATTTTGCATATAGTTGTTTAGGGAACAACATGAATGGGTTTTTTGGAAGACTAGATACTACAGTGGGTTGTAATTGCAGAGATGTTCCTCTCTCCGGATTCTGTAGTGATCATGTAGTCAGTCAGTTGGCCTTCAAGTGACCCATGTTGTGGTCCTAGTGACAATTATGATGGAAGCTTTTTTTTTGTGAAACTACATGCTGAACTAATTACCTCTTTGTTGGCACTGTCAATGAACTCATTTGAAATAAGATCAGAACCTAAGGGTTTAAGCAGTGGGGAGACAGTTTCATTGCCAACATTCACGAGGTTTTGGCTCTGATGTTCACCTCTTGTGTAACAAGACTGGGCAAGTCACTTCAGCTCTTCATGTTGCAGTTTCTTAGGTATAAAATAGGGGATAATTAATTACACTTTCCCTCAGTGTTCTGTGTGAAACATAAATATAATTGTTCTGGAATCAGTCACAGGATTTAAATTCAGGAAGTTTTCAATTTTATGAAATGGGTGTAATGTCCATTAAGAAATTAATTAGTAAAACATAACATTAAATTGATTATGTTAAAAGAAAACAAGAGTGACTATGGGAACCAAGGCAAATAGTTATATGTATGCAACACCAAATGCCAATGATGTCACAGTTATTCATTGCACATGTTGAAAGAATTTCTGTGTGCGCAAAAATGTAACCACCAATTGAGAAATAGGCAAGAAAGTGTTATTTGGTAGCATGCTTAATGACAGCTTGTCATATGCAACAGGAACACCCGCCTTCCTCCTGCCATTGCATATGCAGTGTTCACAGTTGGGAAACGAGGCCTGGGAAGTTACCAGATTCTTCAAAGGAAACTAGAAAATAGAACAACAGACCAACTGGAATCCAACCAGTAGGAATAATGATCTGAAACCATATATCAAACCTTATATTTCTAAATAAATCTTGAATATGAATTGTAAATAGGGCACTAAGAACAAGCCTATTAAAGTCTTACACTAGGAGTATAGCATGTGTGTATATATAAGTGTTAATTTAGCTTCTTCCTGACAGGTTTCTGAATTTATAAATCATTCATTATTGCAGAATATTGCCTTAGTACATTTGTATCTTGTTACATTGAATATTAGAGGGTTAAATTCTTTCAGGTGAAGTCTGCTATAGGTCTCCCTCTTACCTCTCATCTCCAAAAAATACCAGATCTTTTTTCTTTTAAGTAGTTTTTATAATGGTCATGCTTGGATGCCATCCTGTTTTTGCCTTTCCTGGCCACTATTTCCCCTGTCTATCAGTCCTTTCTGTTTGAACCAATCTCCTTGTGGGAAGAGGGTGATTTTTTTGATGTCAGTGGTAACTATCAGTCCTAGATGGAGAGGACTTTATTTATAAATAAAATAAGGACAGCCTAATGCAACTTGTGTTCAGGTCAATTGAAGGGGTCTCTGAATTCACTGGGAATTAAATTAGACCTTGACTAGTATGTCACAACTGCTGAAACCAGAGTAGGAAACAAGATTTGGCTTGAATGACCTGTTCTCCCAATGTTTGCTTTAGCATTGGGACAGATTCTTTTGTGCATTGTATGTCTTTTAAAGATAAGTGCTGTATTTGACCCATTCAACTCTGTTAAAAAAGCAGAGAATAGAAACAATGCGATTGCCCCACACATTAGCCATGGCAGAGAGAAGCTGGGCTTTTTGGAGGTTTTTCCCTGCTTCCCTGACAAAAGAATTACATTAATTTCTCTGCCAGTTGGCTAAAATACCTTCTGGTACTTGGAGCTGTGGAAAAGGTTTGTCTCAGATTTGACAAGTAAATAATACATAGAAGATTTTTTTTCCAAACATTTTGTTTAAAACTAGAAGTTTGTAATTGCCACTCCTGGATTTACTTATCACCTCCCATACACCAAGGTGTATAATAGCATATATGTACTCACCAGAGCAGTAAGAATAACACATCCCTGTGTTTTCCAAAAACACTGAAAGATCTGACAAACAATATTTTCTCTTTAAAACTAAGGTAGATTTAATACATCCATGAGAAGTGCTAGACAGGCAGCTTTGCAGACCTGAAATTCTGTATCCTGCCTGTTCAATGGATGGCTAGGGGGGTGCTACTTCCTCACTTTTGAAATATATAGGCCACCAGTTGCAGAATGAAAGTTCACTGTGCTGCCTTCTAGATTGGTATTTTTAAAGGGGTTCTTACCTACTGGCTGTACAGATAGCAGTCAACCTTCACAACACTCCTATGAGAGAAACAAGTGAACGGTAAGACTAAAATTTCAGAAACTGCCTACTAATTTAGGTGCTTCTTGTGAGGTGCTTCTGAAGCCTTTTAGTTGTTTGTTTGTTTTAAATCTCTGTTGAGGCCTGTTTCTCTGAGGGTGCATCTACACAAGACTACAGGGCATCTACAGTAGAAATGGACCTTCTGTAGATTGCTGGGTCTAGTTTATCGTTTACTCCCCTGCTTAGGGCAACAGTATTCCGGTCCATGCAGTATAACTTTAAGAGACTGCTTTCCTTCTCTGCCTCCTGTGGAGCATGATGCAGTATGGAGATAGATGTATATGTAACCCTTTCCTTTTTTGTGGAAGCCCCAAATAGGAGTAACTCTTGAGTTGGAAAATCCAAATTATGTTCCTAAGACACTCTGACTGTGGCAAAGTCACTCGATCTCCATTTATTTCAGTTACTTCAACAATCCATTGCATCCAGAAACACTCAACTTTGCAAAATGCTTAAAGATCTATGGTATGAGGATCTCTATTTAAGCAAAATATTATTGCGTGTATTACTTTGTGTTAGTACTTTTGTCCTTGTTTCTTGTATTTTATGATTATACTGAAAGACTTTCCAAGGCAAAGCCTTGTACCCAACTTTCTCTTGCACAAGTTTCAGGGGAAGTAAGGAATCAATTTAAAAGTAATAGAATGTCTGTTGAATTAAGCATGTTCTTACATTCTCTAAAGAAAAAAAAGGAAACATTATGGTGTACTGCCTGAAGGCGGCGCCTGTGATTTATAAAAGTATTTCTACACATTTACATCAGTACAGAGTCAGCTGCAGTGCTGCCAATGTTTCTGGCTGTACTGTGGACAGTTGGTGTTTCAGCATTTAAATTGCATTAGGGGATACAAGCAATGATCAATATTTCTCTTTGCCCTTTTCTCTTCCCTCAAAAGAATGCATCTCTGTTACATTTGCACATCTGAACATTAGAAGTAGGAAGTACTTTTGTGGCAGTTGCATTACTGTGGGAGAGCAAGTTGGAGTCAGTTGGCATCTGTCAAGCAAGGATAAAAAAGCATAGTATCACTGATCATTTACTTATATGACTGTATCATACAGGAAAGATCATGTCTTATGAACACTAGAAATAACGTTCCTTTGAACCACAGGAAAAAGGAAAGACCACACATTCAGGAGGAATGAAAGAAGGGAAGCTGGAGGCCCAAGATCATTGTCAGCCACTCTTGCCTTCTCAGCAG